>NC_081195.1:48045977-48645977 GCF_902713425.1 Acipenser ruthenus
TCTCTCTCTCTCCCTCTTCTCTCTCTCTCCTCTCTCTCTCTCTCTCTCTCTCTCGCTCTCTCTCTCTCTCCCTCCTCTCTCCTCCTCTCTCTCTCCTCTCTATATATATATAGTATTCTTTGAATATATGATTATATTCTGTAAACACAGTAAATATACTTATGTGAGAGGACATGGAATGGGTTTGCTTCTAACTATGTGCAGCATTTTTTTCCAAGCTTGCAGGAAGGCCTTTTTTTAAATCTGTGTTGTTTTTATTCAGATAAGAGAGAATAATTGACTGCTGTATACTGTACTTCACACAAGAAAAAAGGAGCAGATCAATAGAGAGATTATAGCTCTTCTATGATTACATTACAACATAAAACATATTCGAAACTATCAGCCAATTTCTGTTCCATGAAAGTCAGCTTTGATAACATCAGGTCTTTAGTGAATCTAATGTGTTATAATAGAGCTACACCTGCAGTAGCAGTTTCCCTGGACTTAAAGCCTTTGATCGAATGAAAATATACACACTGCATTTATAATTGATACAGACGGCTCAGGAAACATATTGGGCCTTATATTAAAATAACCCATGTTGTGTGCCTAACTCCAAACTAAATGGGCAATTTTGACAGTACATTTTGGCAATATATTCAAAACACGCCTGTGTGCTTGTGCATTTATTTTTTGTTCTGAATAATAAGAGCAAATTGAGCATCTCCACGTAAGCTAGGGCTGAATATAGCCAAACAAACAATTGTGCAATAGAGAGATCTATACATGTATGAACAACATAGGAATATGTTCTTGACCCATTAAAAAATAAACAAACAAATAAATACAATTACCCATAGAGTTGTTTTGCAGCAGTTTGTCGTAAATAATACTGGGGATACAATTTGCTCAAAGACAATGGAAATTGGAGAAAATAGACTAGAAGTTTGAATGTACAGTGTAGACTACAAACTGTACTGCAGTGTGCTTTGTCAGGGTTCAGGTTTCAACACTGACTTCACACCCAACACGTTTTGTATTGTAACATGTTTTTGTGTGGCATAATTTATTTTATTTATTGTAACACGGCCAGCACTCACGGTCGTTCGTTGCCCCTTTTCAATCAGATTTTTAAGCACTTACGCGCTATTTTTAATACACAAAATGAAATAAACAAAATCCTGACTCCGTTTTGGAGCACTGACTACACAGGTAGGCCCCTGACTAGCTTGCAGGACGGCTAAGCCATTTACCTGTCATCAAAACAAAACAACAAACTACACAGGTTTAACAGCACTTTTTATATGACTGCTTGGAAACAGAGCACACCTTCTGCTTCCTACTACTCAGCAGCCCTGAAGAGACTGACTGTCTCTCTTTTAAACCCTGCACCTGGCTCTAATTTACAATGTGAACCATGTGCAGGTGATAATTAACAATAAAGAAAACAATTAAATTAAACAAATGTGCATTCGCACATGTTTTTTTCTTCAGCAGGGAGGAATTTAACCCTCTCCCTGCTTACATTATATATATATATATATATATATATATATATATATATATATATATATATATATATATATATATATATATATATTTTTTTCTAATAATTAAAGGCAAAGCTCTGTGTTATATTTCATAATTGTGGAGCAGCCCTTTAAATGATATGGCCGATGATTTAAGGACGGGTAAACTCCTGAGTGATGTCTTCTATTGAAACTGACCTACAGCCTTAGGCCAATGGCAATACACAAACCCAGAACATCACATTCTCCCTTGGTGAGTCTATAGATTTGAAAAGTTCTGTTTTAAGTTAAGGTCTGCTTCACATACTACTATCTTCGTTACATGCCACATAAATATTACAAGTAATTTATGTTGCACATCAGTGCTGACCTTGGTGCAGCTGTTTGTGACTTTCTCAAATTTGTGTAATAACTCAGTGTGGTTCCACTGACTTTATTGTAACTACATTATATTTTATTGACCAGTTTACTACTTGACGAAGATCATTTTTATAAACTCAAAAGCTAAGCTTGCTAATATTACCTTGTCCGATTTGGCAGAATTCACCCAGCTCTCAGAAGCGCCTGCAAACACTTCTCAACTTGTTCTTGTTTGCTTTACAGAGTTCCAATTCCCAGTAGCCTAACATCAGCTTCTGGCATCACTGAAAAACAGTGAATGGCAGCATCAGATATAGTGAACACAAGAAACCTGTAGCAGTGACCCCTGTTAAAAGATTTACCCTACAAATAAATGGGCAAATACATAGACTTTACTGACATTTTTCAGTACAGTTCATTATTCTTAGGTAAATTTATGTTGGGAGGATGACTAAGATCTACTGTATTTTATACAGGACATGACTTGTTGAATGAATGTAAAAGTATATGATTTATTTATTTCTATACAAAACATGTGACTAGGATTGAGTATACTGTAAATCTTTGTGTCAGGCATACTGTGAAACATAGTAACAAAAACAACACATAGGAATATACTGTATAGAAAAAGATTGCTTGGGTCCAAATCCAGGAATTAAACTCAAGGATTCACTATTGTTCTCTCTGTGCTCAGTAATATACCCAGGAGCTTCTGAGATTAGTTCCCAGCATGTTGTCAAAGCTCCCTCATGAACAAGATATGTGTCTATCCCTAGCACACTGAAATACTAAATTATCTGGAAACCGTGTTTGCATGCAGTTGACATAATAATGGACTGCTGGAGCCACATACTGTATATTTACATAAATACAGAGGTGATATTTAAACCCAGAAAAAAAGAATTTGGAAAAAAAACATATGCTTTTATCATTTAGATAGATATTTGGTAAGTTGAGGTTCAGGGCCTGGTTTGATCATTATAATAATAACCCTTTCTTTTAAATATGTCTGCTTGCAATAACAAAAACTATTAAAAGAAAAACATGGGGATTGGGACAATAAGCCCATTACCCAAGATTTTGACTCAAACAAGCAGACCACCAGACACTGTATTTGATTAGAAAAGCTGTTTGATCATCTAAATACCTGCCATACTGTTAGGTTATTTTCATAACCCTGAATCCCTGAAATTGTAATATTAATCATTACAAATGGGTGTTTCTCAAACTGAAAAACTCTATACCAAAGACTCTCGCTAGAGCAGGGTGGCGCTTCTGCAGCAACGCCCCGCAACCACAAAATAGCAGCGCACCCTTCCAGCACTGCCATTTTCTTTCTAGATTGTGACCATGAACGCCACGACCCTGAAGTTAATGTTTAATATTCCTGGTTAAGTGTCTTAAAGGAAAACACCCATTTGTAATGGTTAATATTCCCTACTGGAAAGGGAACCATGTCTGCCATTTAATACAAATAAATACATAAGTAAACAGTGGGACCTTTGTTTGTTTTTTTTCAAAGGTATTTTACCTCTTAGCTGGGTGGTGCACTTAGTTTGTGGGTTGGATTTATCATGAAAATATTGTGTTACACTCTGATTATACTGTAGGTTCTATTTGCAGTATTTTTCTTTTTACCAAAACATTTTCATCGTACTCAATTTTGCTGCACAGTGAGTTCACATGTTATCAAGCTTCTTCCTGGCGTCTCAATGGTTAATATACAGCAAACGGTAGCTACGGAATGGATCATAGAAATGTCAGGATAGATAATTGTAGCCCGCCAGGGAATTGCCAGAAACACACAACCAACAAGTCCGGGTTTTCAGTAGTAATAAAAAAAAAGACATACAGTTGAATCCACTCACTTGCTATGGATGTTTGTGACTGGTGAATAAGCAACTGGATTCCACCATCTTAGTCCCCCATTTTACCCATTTGTCAACCAAATTTTAAGGCGGCAAATCTATATAATAAATACAGTATTCTATGTTTGGAGAGAGTCTGGATGTTTTAGATTGCTGTAGCAAGGTGATCAATATATTATTAACTATAGGACTAAATGGCTGAGAAAAATACATTGTCATATTTTTTTCAGATGGAAAATAAAGAAAGCCCAGTGTCTGCATTTAGAACTATTGTAAATTAAGTTGTTGTTCAAAGTAACATTATTTAAAATGTAAGGCTGTAGTTAATGTATACCCCATAAGTTGGCATTAAAGTATGTACAGTATTTAATGAAAGTACTCATGACTTCAAGGAAATGTTGTATTTTACTCACCCAGAATAACATTTTCTTACTTAGGGGTAGATGTGAGTATAGGCACAGTGCAAATAACTGCAGCTACAATATTCAGATTGCACTGCACCCTATGTAAGCTTAAGAGCAATGCAAATTACTCAACATGCACAAATAATGATCCGCAGTTATGATAATGAGGGTCTCAATGAGCGCATCAGTCTATTTAGTGGCCACACTTGCAGAGTTAGGAGTACAGCGAGCATTAGTTGCTGTATGACATTTGTGGAGCAAGAAAATACAAACCAAAAAAAATGTCAGAGGAAGGGCAGCAAAGTCCTCTTTGCACACAGAAAAGAAAATAAACATTTGCTGAGACTCTTACAGCTGAGGTCACTCAGAATGCAGGAGTTGCTTGGAAAAGCATCAGCCAACATGTTTTGCTAGTATCCTTAGGAAAATTGGCCTGCCCTTTTTAGCATGACATTCAGAAATGTGCCTAGCACTCTGGAAAAGGTAGATTGAGCTATCCCTCCAGACATTCCAATTGTGGTCTGAAAGGAACCAGAGGCTAAGTAGTGCAGAGAACACAGCACTTTCACATGTGCAGGGATAGCGGTCCCTAGACTGACATTGAGGTCTAGCTCATCCTTCAATTCAGCTATTAGGTCGAGGATGACCTGTGGAGTGAGATAACGCTTTAGGACTGCATCCTCCGACATCCCAAAGTGACCCTGGGATTAGATATGCAGGGTCTTCTTCGTCTTGCCCTTCTTCTCCAAACATGTTCCTGTCTCTCCTCAACAAAAGCCAAGTGTTGCTGCATCAGGAAGTGTACCACTACAAGCCATCCTGAAGCCAATGATAGGTCATTGCAGGTGTGTGCTTTTATACAGCTCTTAATTACTCACTTCTACAATCATGCTTTTATACAGCTCTTAATTACTCACTGTGGTGTGAAGTTTTTGGAGGGTAAGCAATTGCTCAAGTCCAAAGCAAAATCCTTACATCACATTATAATGTTTGCCAAGAATGGCAAAACAGCACCAGTCAAGGCATCACAAAATGTATTTGTGTTATCTTACATGTAGCTTACTGTAACAATAATAATAAAAAATAGTACAAATTCAGAAGTGTGTATGTAATGGACAAACAAGTGCAATTTCACCTCCCTAAGTAGCCGACAGGAAATCGAGTTCATGCAGAGTTTATTTCTATCTGGGAGAAATTAGCTATTCATCCTGATGTGTGCTGTGAAGTGAGATGTGCGAGATGTGACCTGTTGCTGGTGTCCCAGGAATCATAATACTGGTGCCACACGAGCACAATAAACCCACAGCTGTAAATGATCATGCAAAAACACACATAGAAAGCACACATCCTTTTCACACAGAACCTTTTCCTGTTATTTATTTATTTACAGGTTTCATTTCTATTTACATATTTCCATTTGAAAATGTTTTTCTTTGTACATTTTGTTTTTAAATTTACAGAACATACCTACTGCTTGTATAGTGTATTTTCTGTTACAGCTTGTTAGTCTCTGTAATAATTAAGCATTATATAAACTACAGGGATCATGTTCCAAAATGTCACTACACATGAATTTGAATACATTATGGAATTTGTCTGAAATAACACACAATAATTTAATACAAAACAATGATGTCTCGACCAAAATTCTGTCATCATACTTGTTTAAACAACATGTTTTGGGAAATTTCTCATTTTATTATGAATATAGATTTATGAATATATTGTGGAAATATTGTTGATGTTTAGTTACTTATTTTTTAATGCATGGGGTATTTTGGGGAGAGCACAAACAGATTAAAGAAGACCACATACTGTGTGTGTTATATATATATATATATATATATATATATATATATATATATATATATAAACATAAACACACACACACGACACACTTTTATTTAATGATATACGAGAAGCTACATGTGTCTAAAACATCAGGCTGGTTTAAAATCTTTATTTTACTCAGGTGACTAGCATGCCCACATTCATAAAATAATCAGTTCTGCTGTAAAAACAAATGATGCTAATTATTTTCATAAAAGCAACACAAAGGCAAATTATTGATGCAATATCATCATTTGATCTTTCAATTGGTATAGTTTATTATTACAGACTCTGTGAAAAGTAAACTAATTGTTCATAAAATAAAATCTAGCTTTAAGTTTGAATGTGCAGACAGATCTTAAAAAAATGATATTAAGTCCAAATAAATATAATGTTGACGGTATATTATAATTGTTAGACACAACATAATTAGATCATTGTAACTAGTAAAAAAATGTTTCTAACTATAGTCTTTTGTTTATAAAAAAATAGATGGATGAAGGGGGGGAGGGGGGGTGGGGGGGTTATGAAGTGCAATTTTGATTCATGAGGAATAGCAAATGGGTTTTAACCACTGACACACGACAATGGCCTGCAAATGGCACATCCAATGTATAGAAAGCATTAAAGCAGAAGATTGCTCCTAAATTTCAAACAATAAAGACATTAGTGTTTTGAAAGCTCGATGCCCCAACACACACACACACACATATTTTAGAACTAAACAAGCAATTGGTTTATGCATCTATAATGTTTTAAACTTGCTTGTAGAACACCAGTTTTCAAAAAAATATATAAATATAATAATTTCTAACTAAGAGAATATCTATGCATACATTGTAGCATTTACTGTATAACAAACAGTTTTTTTTACGATTCCCATCTCATAATCCTTCACTAACTGAAATTATACAGCCATGTTTAAGGCATATTTAAGAATTCATCTCAAGTTAAACACTATGATGTGTGGAGTTAACATTGCTATTTTATCGCTGTTTGTCATCTGCATGTTCATGAGATCTTCCACCATGAGGATTACATTCAGCAGAATGGAGTACAACTAAACCTGACATCTCCTGAGGTAGTCCTTTGTTATTAAGTGTTACAAAGATCCTGGTTTTGTGGAGAAGGAAAAATAATGAAGTGACTGCGGAAGATTTGATTATTGCCCATTGAGCATACACTACATTCACAGGTACCAACTCATATTCATGTGACAAAAGAACATCTGTTAATAAATGTGAAATAGTAGCAGCTGCAAACGTGACTGATCTTAGACTGGACATTTCTTGAAACATAATGCAAGTCTCTTGAAAGCCTGGAGTAATACGTGTGGTGTTGCAAGTCCTGTGATAAACTGTTCCCCCTTAGTCAGCACTTAACATGTGGTATACATTGGTTGTATGGATTGGGAGCAGTGCACTACTTCAACCCACAACAGAACAGCAATGTTAAGTAGCAATGTGATGGGTTTTGAATGGTAATGCACTTCTCCCTGTCATATAATACAACTAAATAGTAATAAATAGCAAGAAGATTGTTTTCCAACAAACCCTTTTGTATATAGGGACAGGATATCCAATCATTTTAAATCTTCAATTATGTGGCTGGGTTTTTTAGTCACCTTTTTTCACATTAAACTACCAGTTTATAAGCAGGATAAGTCAAGATGAATAGGGAGGATATGATATTGGAGGGCGCACATTTGTAATATCAAAGAAAACCATATCATTATATTACAAACTGTCCAATAAGCATACTGTAATATTGTTATAACTGTGAAGTTGGGTTAGAAACTAGAAAAATTGAAAATATAAGCTTTTAATTCAGTAATTCTTCCAACAATTTAAAATAAGCCTCATCTCTTATAATGATTCGGTGCATCTGCAAATGCATATTTTAATCTATAGGCTTCTGCTAGGAGAACGCTGATTTCTTCATTTCCCCAGTGCATTGTTGGTAAATTCTGCAACAGGATCATGAGCCCCTAGTGAAGAAAAAGCAAACAAGTTGATTAGCAATCAGTTGTAAACATAAACAACATCTTTCAACCCCATCCACAAAAATGTAATATAATATAGCATACAGTGTATTTATTAGTTTATGTGCATTTTAAACTGTACTTCTCTTTTTTTAATTTCCTTACTACATTATGTACAAAGCACCTAAACCATCTAGTATATATGTTACAGTTCATGTGTAAAATCGATAAATCTATAGATTAACCGGTAAATGTGTACATCAACCAGCTCATCGGTCAATCTATAAAATAACCGGTATAGGTATAGATTTACCAGCTCAGCGGTCAATGTATATTCTCTTGCAGCTGTCACAAAAGCCTTTATTAAGGTTTGAAAAAAATAAATACATACATAAAAAAAAAAAAAAATAATAATAATAATAATAATAATAATAATAATAATAATAATAGTAATAATTTTGCATTAAGCCTTTTTTTAAATGACAGGACATCAATGTTTTACAGAAAACAATAAAACACAGCGAGTGGCAAGTACACCTCATTAATAATAACTGTGGCCACTATTCTTCTCAGGAACTAAATGGGAAAGAAAACAACATAACAACATCCTGTTGATATATGTCAGTGATAACTCTGTGATCCATTATAACTTCCAATGTGGCTTCCAATACGGAATGCTTTATCTAGTTATTGCGCAGATATAGGTTCTTACAAAAAAGATAAAATATGTAGCCTTTATATAAAAATAAATATGCAAATACATAAAATAAAAATAAAATAATGTGGAGCACATTAAGTAAGCGTGCTTCCTCCTTTGAATTAAATATTTCCTTGGAAGAGTTTGCAAATTCCGATTTCTCCTGCTTGGTAAAGAAATTCTACCCAATGTTTTGTTTGGATGCCATTGTTTTGTTTGGATGCCATTGTCATTCACAAGACATAACTTAATGATCAGGAACGGCACTTTATTGTTACAACCAAACAAACGCACATGTACCACTAACTCTTTAGTGACTGCCGTCAAAACCCAGCTGGCTCAATTTACAGTAGCTATTGCAACAGTCCATCTGAAGGGACTAAATATATGTGTACTATATAGCAGTGGTTCCCAAACTTTTTTACCTGAGCCCACCTGTTCAGCAGCATTAGGCACTGTGGCCCACTATTAGCACTCCTTGGGAAAATGTCAAATTAAAAACATTTTATATGTTTAAACCTGTAACATTATAAATAAACCTAACCTAAACTGTCCTTTATTCATTTTAATAAATATTGTGAAAGATGTAAATCACATAGAATATGCACTGAATGAAAATAACATTTTTTGAAACACTTTAATCTTAGTAAATAAAATAAACTGCAAAATCTAAACAGACGATTTTATAAAACCTTTAAATTAGGTACCTTTGTATAATTGAACATTTTAGAAATTCAGTTATTCTTCTTGGTCATCAAACAAGAAATAAGTGCATGTCTCTTATTATTCCCATTCACAAATACCTGAACAGGAATCACTTTTGAGTAAAACCAGTACAACGTGGACAAAAACAAAAACTCTTGAATCCTAATTTCTGAACACTGTGTAACTAAAACGTCCAGCCATTACCTCTCACGCTGAACTGTCATGCACAAAAAAAAAAAACTAATGTGCACAATACAGAAGGAAACGAGAGCCTTGCTGAAGTTACTTTTTTTCGCCACTACTCTGTACAACCAAATACAACTGAATACTCTGCACACTGAATCACATTCAGATGGCTTGCAACACCCCCCCCAAAAAAAAAAATCAGCGTGCAGCTGTGCCACTTAACCAAAAGAAAACGTACGAAAATAAATCCATCTGCAGCGAAATTTGAATCAGTCAAAAAATGTTTTTTTTATTATTATTTTCCAACAAAACATATTTATCAGTTTGATTAATATGATTTAGTTAATATTGAAACATACATCAAAATACTCAATATTTTAAATGTTAATAGCTAATTGGTGACAAAAACATATTCATCACAAGCATCACCTGAATTCCTCAAATGAATGTTATCAAGTACAAAAGTTAGTATGAAAAAACAATTCCAGCACCTCAAAACTGAGCCCACGGTACAAATGCATTCAAACTCCTGTAGATGTCTTTTTTGTTCTTTATACTTTGCAAATGTATTCTTTGGTAGTGGATTTGACATATTGTAATTTTATTAATACTGAACACACTGTTTCTGTCTGCCAGCAAAGCGATCACATGACCTTAACACTGCCCTATTGTCAGAGCTCTTGCTTTACATCCCGCCTGATTTGTGAATTTCTGCTTTGATTGACAGTCCGCCAATACTCCCTTGTAACACTTTATTTTTCCACATTTACACCTGCTGCCAGCGCCTGCTTTTTGGTATTAATAGAAAAAAAATACATAGAATGTCATTGCTCCTGTGTATCATGCACTTAAATTTAATATATGTGATTTTTTTTGTTTTTTAACCAGTCAAAAAAAAAGCAGCTTCTTGTAAAATGTACAAGAGCACTGTGCCACCATCAAATCAGCAGTTTAGGTGGGTCAGAAAAGATACCTTTTAACCACAGTGAACACATGAGGGTATAATAACTGAACAGCTAATGGCCTGGTTGCTGAGGCACTCCACAGGCATAGTAAACATCATGCTAACTGCTCATGATTTTCTAGGCCAATATCACTATGGTTACAAATTGTATATCATTTGCCAATTCAGAGTAGGTTGCTACTGATTTAAAAATACAAAACAATTCTATTATATAACATTAATAAAAAAATATCTTATGAATTTAAAAATAAAAAAACAGACACAGGCATCGCCATTTAGAAATAAATTTAATTAACATAGAAAAGTAATTCAAAAGTAATTATTTCATTTACCACAAAACAGCAAAACTACACCAGATCCAAACTTCCATTAGTTTACAAATAAACACTTTTTTATGTTGAGAACCACTTAATCCACTTCAGTGAATATTACCGTGACCTTGATATTTTCAGGGT
The DNA here is from genome assembly GCF_902713425.1 of Acipenser ruthenus. Classification (NCBI taxonomy): domain Eukaryota; kingdom Metazoa; phylum Chordata; class Actinopteri; order Acipenseriformes; family Acipenseridae; genus Acipenser; species Acipenser ruthenus. Next base: position 48,056,939 of record NC_081195.1, read on the forward strand.
AAAATGTGATGCACTGTATTAGAGTAACTGCATTCTCAATCTCATAATCGAATTTAGTAGTTCAGGTATGCTTTACTGAAGGTGAATGGAACTGTTTGGCACACTGTGTGCTGAAATGTTAAAGAGATGAAAATGTGTCTTGCTGACCTTTTCAGATTTCATAGCACACACTGTAAAAAATACATAAAAATCTAAATTAAAATAAAAAGCAACCCAACACACCAGTTTGGCACTTAATATTTGAAACAGAAAAGACTGTTAAATATATGGATATTTTACTATTATATATATATATATATATATATATATATATTACACACTATTTAAATATGTAATTTATGAAATTAGATCATCTTTAAAAAGTGATATTCATTTCAGTAGCATAGTTTAACTCTTAAAATAGTTCCTATTGTATTTGAAAACAACATGTAAAATATGTTAAATAAAAACAACTAAAATCAATGGCTTTAACCCAATCCCTTACAGGGAAGCTCATTAATTAATCCATACTTATGAATCACTCAATAAAAGAATATGTTTACTAACAAGTACAAAAATTATTGTAACGTTTCTTTGTTGTTTTCACTGTAGAGCAGTCGGCAGGTTTCTAAGACTAAATATATATATATATATATATATACAAAAATGTGTATTCTATTTTATATGGCAGCTTCTGAAACAAATAAATATTTTCTTCATTAAAACTCATACTCATTGAATTTAAACATTAAATATAAGCTACTTGGATCTGAGATGTTCAACTAGAATTCATCTAAACAAAAAAAAAATCACAATGCGAAAGTCGCTTCACCTCTGCAACCAGCTTACAGGAAGACTATCAATTAATGTGGAGTAGTGGTTAGGGCTCTGGACTCTTGACCAGAGGGTTGTGGGTTCAATCCCTGGTAGGGGACACTGCTGCTGTACCCTTGAGCAAGGTACTTTACCTAGATTGCTCCAGTAAAAACCCAACTGTATAAATGGGTAACTGTATGTAAAAATAATGTGATATCTTGTAACAATTGTAAGTCGCCCTGGATAAGAGCGTCTGCTAATAAATAAATAATAATAATGGTCAACCACCACAGTCAAAGCAATTGCCTCTTTGAAATGTTGGAAAGGTGTTGTTTTTGTAATATTTTTCTATTTTATATGTTGCCATGCTTTATCAGTGTATTTATAAGTTTGTGGAAAGTTGCTTTTAAGGATATATTCCTTATTTGGGTATGACATATGAAGGTTGTCAGGGTCCTGTACTCAGATTAGGTATAAAAAAGTCTTGTTAAAGGATTTTTTTTTAGGAATTAAGTCTGCACACTCTGTTGTCTCCAAAATTGGTAGTTACCGTAAAACTTCAAATAATCGCTGGTCTCCAATACTCCGGTCTATAATAAATGCCAGGGCTGCTGGGAAATATGGTAAATAGACGGTGGGTCTCTTTTAAACGCCGGGTTATGAATAATACTATAATGAGCATCATACTGAATGCTCCAGCCAATACAAACACATGGCTGTACTGCGAGCTTACCAATTTGTTTTTCAACAGCGATGAAGAGACCCTGAAGCTCAGGATGAATGACAAGAAAACTGAATTTAATTTATTTTAAGGTACATGTAATGCATACAGTTTTTTGTAATGACATTATTCATTTTAAAACCAGCTGTGAAGCTTTTTTGAGCATGCTGAAAGTAAGCCAAATACAAACTTGTTTTCTGATATTAACAGGGTTGCCTTTCATTGTATTTGTATGGTTTTTTTTTAGTGTTTTTGTTTTAACAGTATTTTGTGCATTTGAGTTTTGCAATGAATATTTGTATTTTGCGCCTTTTCCAACTTTAATTTATCAATGTAAACGTTATAAAAACAAATTAGTCACTTTTGCTTTGATTTTGTGATAAAACTGGTAGTTGTATTGATTCTATTGTTAATCTTAAAAGCAGTTGTAAGTATTTTTGAGTGTGTTGTGGGCCAACAGTATGAACTTATTTTTTGATATTTACAAACTTATGACTATTATAACACATTTATTTTCTTTTTAATCACTCGATCATTCATCCTTGACCATGACACGCTTGAGTGACTATGACAGAAGCATATACACTTAATCACCTAATTAGTGAAACAGTTGATTGGACACTGGATATGCAGTGATTTCAGCCATTGAATTGCAAGCTTGAATAACAGCAATACAGAAAATCACAGAAAAAAAACAATATGCCACGTCTGTCAAGAGAGCAGCGCCTTCATGCAATCGGCATGTTGGAGGCTGGACTAGGGCAGCGTACTGTGGCTCACCGTCTTGGGTGCTCACAGCCAGCAATTTCAAACCTGGCGAGATGGTATAACCAGGCCACGAACTGGGAGACCAAGAGTCGACAGATCATTTTGCCGCATCTTCGTGACCTGCACAAAAAAAGTCACTGCACCTGCGCTAAAACAGAGTTTGTCATTTTTTTTATTACATCTAGTGAATTTTATCCAAATATAAGTGATACATTTCTTTTGATGCTCCATATATATATATATATATATATATATATATATATATATATATATATATATATATATATATATATATATATATATATATATATATAGTACTGTGCAAAAGTTTTAGGCAGGTGTGAAAAAATGCTGTAAAGAATGCTTTCAAAAATAGACATGTTAATAGTTTATATTTATCAATTAACAAAATGCAAAGTGAGTGACCAGAAGAAAAATCTACATCAAATCAGTATTTGGTGTGACCACCCTTTGCCTTCAAAACAGCATCAATTCTTCTAGGTACACTTGCACAGTTTTTGAAGGAACTCGGCAGGTAGGTTGGCCCAAACATCTTGGAGAACTAACCACAGTTCTTCTGTGGATTTAGGCAGCCTCAGTTGCTTCTCTCTTCATGTAATCCCAGGCAGACTCGATGATGTTGAGATTAGGGCTCTGTGGGGGCCATACCATCACTTCCAGGACTCCTTGTTCTTCTTTACGCTGAAGATAGTTATTAATGACTTTCTCTGTATGTTTGGGGTCGTTGTCATGCTGCAGAATACATTTGGGGCCAATCAGATGCCTCCCTGATGGTATTGCATGATGGATAAGTATCTGCCTGTACATCTCAGCATTGAGGAGACCATTAATTCTGACCAAATCCCCAACTCCATTTGCAGAAATGCGCCCCAAACTTGCAAGGAACCTCCACCATGCTTCACTGTTGCCTGCAGACACTCATTCGTGTACCGCTCTCCAGCCCTTCGGTGAACAAACTGCCTTCTGCTACAGCCAAATATTTCAAATTTTGACTCATCAGTCCAGAGCATCTGCTGCCATTTTTCTGCACCCCAGTTCCTGTGTTTTCGTGCATAGTTGAGTCGCTTGGCCTTGTTTCCACGTCGGAGGTATGGTTTTTAGTTCGCAAATCTTCCATGAAGGCCACTTCTGACCAGACTTCTCCGGACAGTAGATGGGTGTACCAGGGTCCCACTGTTTTCTGCCAGTTCTGAGCTGATGGCACTGCTGGACATCTTCCGGTTGCGAAGGGAAGTAAGCATGATGTGTCTTTCATCTGCTGCAGTAAGTTTCCTTGGCCGACCACTGCGTCTACGGTCCTCAACGTTGCCCGTTTCTTTGTGCTTCTTCAAAAGAGCTTGGACAGCACATCTGGAAACCCCTGTCTGCCTTGAAATTTCTGCCTGGGAGAGACCTTTCTGATGCAGTATAACTACCTTGTGTCTTGTTGCTGTGCTCAGTCTTGCCATGGTGTATGACTATGACAGTAAACTGTCTTCAGCAACCTCACCTTGTTAGCTGAGTTTGGCTGTTCCTCACCCAGTTTTATTCCTCCTACACAGCTGTTTCTGTTTCAGTTAATGATTGTGTTTCAACCTCCATATTGAATTGATGATCATTAGCACCTGTTTGGTATAATTGTTTAATCATACACCTGACTATATGGCTACAAAATCCCGACTTTGTGCAAGTGTACCTAGACGAATTGATATATATATTCACAGTACATATATATACAATATATATATACATATATATATATTATATATATATATATATATATATATATATATATATATACACACACACACACACACACATACACACACACACCCAACCACCCACCCACCCATCCATCCCTCCCTCGTTATATCACCCCTCGCTATACTGCGGATTCGGATATATCATGGTCGTGGAGTTGGCTCCCCATTTCTACTGTCTAACTGCGCATGCCTTAGCTGTAATATACATAGGCACTTATAATTACTGTTCGGTTTATTTCGTACTGCACACCACAAACAAAAATATACATAACAATTGAAAACAAAGCATTAATATCAGCTGTTGTTATCAAATACACACACATTGCACAATAACACAAAGCAAAAGCGGTTTTTATTTTAGCCAGCGAGGTGTTCACCCTCCACACTTTAATTTTTACAAAAATTAATCAAAAACAAAACAAACACCTAGCTCCACTAACTAAACATTTGTCAGGAAACCTATTCTAATAAGCCGGACAGCTAAGCTATTTCCCGGCTGAAAAACACAGTTTTTAAAGATGCAAACAAAAAGGCTTTACACAGTACCTTTTTGTACGATTGAACACACCATCAGTCGGGCTCTCCACACAGCAGCAGCCCTGATCAGACTGACAGTTCTCCTTAAATACCCTGCACCTGGCTCTAATTTACAGTGGCTCTAATCTATCAAGCTATCTATCTATCTATCTATCTTCATTTATACTTTGGGGTGTACAATACAAACTGTTATTACCCAGTGACACAACCTTTAATGACGTTGCTGGAATGTTGTAATTTTGTTTCTATAAGGCAGCTTTTTTATGATTGCATCTGAAGTATTTGCAGATGTTAGTGATCTTACATAATAAACTCTGAGTCTCAAATAGTCGCCAGTCTCCAATAGGCGCCGGGGCTGCTGGCAAATATTGTAAATAAACACCAGGGTGTTTATTTAAAGTCTTATGGTATGCACATTTAATACTTTTTTCGTATTGCATGCTGATTTTGAAGTTTAATAAAGTATTAGTATTAAACTGACTAATTGTTGTTTTGAGCGAATCACTCTGGGTTAGTCCACACAATAAGGCTCACCCCAGTGAGCCAGTAAGGGTCGCAGAAGCGTGATGAGTTGAACTATATCCTGGCATGTTCCCTCCCTAACCGCTTCATAGGGCCTTACTGGATGAGCCACTTGTAGCAGTTTATAATTTCTTCTATTTTCCATCTAACGTAATTAACATACTGTAAAATGTACACATAAACACTCCCAGCCCTGCTATTATCTTTAGAAAAACATGTTTCTGATCATTTGAAACGCATCATTAAAAAAATATATATAAACAGCAACTGTTGAAATCAAATAGTACTTGTTTTTTAATAAATAAAGAGAAAAATAATCACTCATAATGTATGATTATGAAAAGTCACCTGGGTTAAACTGTTGTAATGCCCTCTTATATCTAGTGCATGTTTTCTAATTCATATCTCACCACTTCAAAATAAAATGAATGTTGATGGATGTCAGGTTGAAAATCAAGCGTATTTGGATGAAAGTGTTTCCTGCTAAATTTTCATAATATTTTTGACACTTTCAAATCAGAATAGATGTTTGAGGCCTGTTGGGTACATTTGCACTTGCTCTCCAAATTCCATTGCTACACAACAATTTATTCAGGCTCATTTGCATGTTCCAGTTAAGGCCTTGAGAGGTGTCAATTAGTCCCAGTTCCTGTTTAAATGATTTGCTGAACACAATTGATTCCTGGCACCATCCATCACTTAATATATAAACAGAATGCCTTCACTACAATCACTAACTTCTAAAAGGCCAAAAGGGCTTTGTTATTACAACAAATGACAGGGTATTTTGACAGATTCCACTGAAAATGAATTCATATTTTTAACCTGCTAGAATTTCAGTACAGTTTAAAATAAATGATTATGTATAACAAAAGGGGCTAAAGGGTCCTGCTAGTTAATCAACAAAGAAATAAACAGGATAAAACAACGGTTTAGTTAAGGATAAATAAGCAGCCTTATTATTCCGAAGGACTGGATGGAGCCTGATATATCATACAAATCTGTGTGGTGAGATCCACAGCTAAATTACATTTATCCAGCTCCGCCACGATGAGCATGGGCGGGTGTAGTTTCACAAATTATTGGCAGGTTACACATATAATTGGGCCCCATCATCAGAAACAATACTATTTATAATTGTATGTTATGTTTTCTTTATCTGTTTATGTGTTTTTGTTGATTTGTGCAAAAAATTAAATAAAAAAGTTATTCACAAAAAAAAGCAGCCTTATTACTATTGAGTGCATATGTGCTAGGAAAAAGCATTCAGTGCAGACAAGTCACATACTGTATAGGAGGGATATAGGCTAGGTACTAAATATTTTAATCCAGGGCTCGTAATTGAACGTGAAACAAGCAATGTGATTTGTCGAGCAAGGTTCCAGCTGTCCGTATATTGGATGGATACGGACAGTTGGAGCCTTGTCACATATTCTAAATCACTGCGCTGCCTCACAGAATTTAAACTAAGTATCAGTAGCGATGTACAGCTGTAACTATGAAACTGAGTGACCAATTACCTGCAGAAAATCCCAAAGTAGTAAATCCATAATCCAAAACATACATTTCCTTGCCTGCTGCATCAATAGTAAAACAATACTAAATACTAACACACATTTCTCGTTGTCTTCAATGGGATGGATGTTGTTTGCACCCAAGTGAGGTAAGATGTCAACATCTCTGACTGGTCTCATATATCAGGGAGTGTTTATATTGTTCACATTGCATTTTTGTTGTACTCGCACTAATATATAAGATGACAGCAACCATTTGAAAGATTTAAAACACTTTTTACTACCACTGCACAAGCACAATGTGTGTTTTGCGGTTGCTTTTGCACAGCTACATGTTAACTAAATGTTTAATTATATAATTTTTATATTAGGTAATTGAACATGTTTGTAATGTGGCCAGGTGGTGATTGCTTTATTGATTGTCCAATCACCCCTGGCCACACCTTATAAAAAAGAACAAAGCAAATGTTTGTTAGAAAGAGTTAAATGAAGGTGTGTTGCTCAGCATGAACAGAGAGAGAGAGAGAGAGAGAGAGAGAGAGAGAGAGAGAGAGAGAGAGAGAGAGAGAGAGAGAGAGAGAGAGAGAGAGAGAGAGAGAGAGCAATAATAAGAGCACACAAGATAGCTAAAGCTTGGGTGTGGTATTGTGTTTAGTTCATTTTTAAGTGTTTGTAAGAAGAGTTTTGTTCAAACCTTTTATTTGTTCCTGTTTTGATTTGATTGTTGTTATTAAGTGTGCACCAAGGCTTTAACTGCAGTTCTGTTTTGGGGTTTGCTATTTCTGCCACTGACCATCCTTGATCGCCCGCCACTACGCCACAGGGTGTTACAAGTACTCAGATCACATCCTTTACAATTTTGGCAGTACACGATACGAGTAATACACAATTGAGTATAAAGCCTATTACTTGTTAACTGTAGCTTGAAGCACATCATTTGTCTCTATAAAAAATGCATTAAGCCGGCTCCTGGTCCTTTCAAGTCTAGGGAAAGATAGTCAATATATGTGGGAAGGAGAGAGGCTTGGTACTTAGGCAGATAGATTAGATGGACTGCACAATAAGAAGCAAAAAAAAAGAGTTCTCAGAATACAGATATGAATACAAGTAAAGTAATGGCAACTCTACAAATCTGTAGTTTGATATTAGAGTTGACAGTTTGTGCATGCATAGCAAATTAACTTTGAATTCCAATAAAAAACTATGAAAGGAAACTCTGAACCACCTGACGTCAACACCAATATTATTTATTTTACTCCAAGGTACCTGTTCTCAATTCATAGGGATTTGCTTAGAAAACTGACAAGTAAAAACTAAATGGCTTTGTAATGCTGGAAGTATGCTTTCTTTACAAGACAGAAGGAAGGGAGATCTTCCTTTAAAGTTGTATGCTGTGTCTGACCTTGGGAGTAATCAGTTCTAGCTAGCTAACTAAATATATAGCCCGTGAATGTAGCTCTCCAATTTAAAGAGCACTGAAAAGTTAATGTATGAAACTGAAAAAATAATTAAGTTGTCAATCAAGCAGCTAACTGTGAAGCATTAAGACAATGCTACATCCAGAAACCCTTGAGGATATGAAGATAATTGGAGGAATAGAAGTAGAAAAAAGGACATGATAACAATTAGGAATGATGACAAATTAGGAGACAGGAACAAAACATGCCATTTTCAACCCCCTGGACAGATGATTCCGTGATTATGAATACACCTGTCAAACTTGTCACACATAGTGGTACTTGCATGTTAACCTGCTTAACCATGTATTAATTTAATTTTATCGCAGCCAAAAGTCAAACTATCTGTTTAATAACAGATAAATAAAAGACTGTAGCTTCTACACCTGCACAACAATTCCCTGCACTGCCAGGATCATTAGCAAACAAAAATCAGAGGACACTTCTGCATAACCCCTAATAAGATGACTTGTACTAACAATCCAGTGTTTTACCTGGGGGCCTAATAGAAAAAAAAACATTAGGTTATTATCATAACCCTGGCTCCCTGAAATAGGAATATTAACCATTACAGAATGCGTGTTCCCCTTTAAGACACCCGAACCCGAAAGCTTTATACCAAAGACACTCATCAGAGGAGGGTGATGTAACTCTGCTCCGCCCCCGCGAGCATAAAGCCACTATTCACCCTGACAGTATCGTCATTTTCCTTCAAGAACTGCGACCAAGGACGCCGCAACCTCAAAGTTAATGGTTAATATTCCTATTTCAGGGAACCAGGGTTATGATAATAAGGTTCCCTTTCAAATAGTGAATATTAACCATTACAAAATGGGTGAATATACCCAAGTTGTCACAAAGACGTGATGAATACATCAATCAGCTACAAGGGACAAGCAGAAGCCACCTTGTGCCTGAATCAATACCAGCATAGCTGGAATAAAAACATTAGTCTGGACACCCTAATGTTCTAGGAGTATAACCAACTATCACAAGGACATGGTATATAACACTGAGCTACAAAGCTAACCAAACACCGCTCTGTGCTACAAACAGTATTTCCAGTAAACTGAAAAACATTAGAATGGACTCACCTCAACTGTTCTGTTGTGAGGGTGGACTGGGAAGCCACCCTCAGTACTCTAGTGCCAAATCCAGGATTCTGTGGGTACATGACATTCAGTCTATGGAACCTGGCAAATGTATGGGGGATGCCCAAACTGCTGCACTACATATGTCCTGGATTGATGTACCTTGAAACAAAGCCCATGAATCGCCTGACCCCTGGTGGAATGGCCGGTGAGCTTCTCGGGCGGGGGCAGATTGGCCGGTTCATACACAGTATGTATTGCGCCTGTTATCCATTTGTATAGACACTGTTTAGACAGCCTGTCCCTGTGACTTAGCTCCGTAACATACCATTTTTTTCTGATTGCCTGCAGCTTTTAGTTCTATCCACATAATACGCTAATGCCTGCACAGGGCAAAGCGCACTGAGCTGGCACTCTCTGTCAGATATTAAAAGTAGGGGGATGGAAAGCCTCCAGTTCCACCGACTGGTTAATGTTGAAAGCCGAGATTGTTTTCGGCAGAAAATCCGGGTTAGTACGAAGTGTAACCTTTGTTCTGGCCAGGCCTTCGATACTGAAAATGCCTGAATTTCACTCACCCGCTTAGCGGAGGTGATTGCAAGCAAGAAAGCTTTCTTGAAAGACAAAACTTTCAGCTGAATGCATGGGCTCAAGAACTAAGCCCTTCACTGGTGGCCTAAGCCACCAGGTGCCTTTCAAGAAGGTCATGTAAAGGGGGCTCTCGAGTGGCGCATCCAGTAAAGGCGCACCGCGTGGAGTGCAGGATGCGCCCTATAGCCTGGAGAATGCAAGTTCGAATACTGGCTGTCATTGCCAACCATGACCGGGGGTTCCTAGGGGGCGGCACACAATTGGGAGGCTGTTTGAAGCTACTGCCATCAAGCCCAGAAGCCTCTGGAAGACCACTACTGGTAGTGCTCTGCCGAGCTGAAACAGCTCTAAGCAGGAGGTTACTTTCAGCATTCTGTTGTCTGACAGAGTTGCCAACATGCGTCCTGAATCCAGGCACACCCCCAGATAGGTCACTATCTGGGTGGGTACTAGCTGGCGCTTTGCATGGTTTACCTTCAGGCCCAACCGATGTAGATGGCTGGTGACAAGCTCTGTGTGTTCGTGCACCCTTACTGGAGACTCGGCACAAATGAGCCTGTCATCCAGATAGTTGAGGACTCTGATGCCTCCGAGTCTCAATGGGGCTAGTATAGCCTCCATGCATTTTGTAAAAACGTGTGGAGCTAGAGAGAGACCGAATGGTAAAACACATAATTGGTACACAGTCCCCTGAAAGGTGAACCTCAGGTATTTCCTGTGCGCTGGTTTTACTGGGATGTGGAAATAGGCATCCTTCAGGTCCACTGTGGCGAACCAATCACCTAGACTTATGGACTGCAACATCAGTTGCGAAGTCAGCATCTTGAAACGTCTCCGACTCAGAAACAGGTTCACCGAACAAGTCGGGGACTTGGTGCGCTAAGATCCCGCAAGGCTTCCCACGGCACACAGGGTCATGGTGGGGCTTAACTAGCGCTAGCTGAAAATACAGAAAAACAGAAACTCGGCTAGGAATAATACAAAATTATTTTAGCGATTCGATAAATAATTCAGCATTTTTTAAGCAAATGCTAAAAAAGAACGTGAAAATATACACAAGGATCAACTCTGTGATGTTAATCAAGTTAGGCTGAAAAGGAAAATGGCGATACTGTCAGGGTGAGTGAGCGTGACATCACACTCCTCCGAGGAGTGTCTTTGGTATAAAGTTTCCATCAGGTTCAGATGTCTTAAAGGGGAACACCCATGTAATGGTTAATATTCCCTACTTGAAAGGGAACATTGGTTGTGCCAGCTCAATTCCCATAAAATGATCATCAGGTTTTAAATGCAGAATACCCACATCATTATTTCCCAATTAGTCCAGCTCTTAGCAATATATTTTTCTGAAATATATACTGTTATTACAGACATGAAATTGGCACTTGATAAAACAATTATACCACCTACAATAAAAAGTACTGTAAATATCCTTCCCTTCATGTTTTTCAGTACCAAATACTGTAGCAAGCCAATTCGCTAACTTTAAATTATTTAACCTAATTATCAGCTTACTCTTGATGATCCAGTTTTAAATGAGTGTCTATCATTGGTCAAAAAAGTAAATGAGACATAGCAAAGCTATCACCAATCTACAAAAAGTAGCAATTAGTAAAACAAAAAAACAAACAAAAAAAAAAGGATTAGAGTATCATCTGTAAGGATGACAAAGCCTTGTTCCATCTTACTAAAAAGTAATGAAAGCCAGCATCTGTATTACCAGATGGATAATTTCATTCAGTAGTATAAATGACTAATAAGCGGTTTGTGTTTATGACGTGTTGCTAAAGAAAAAAAAGCCCTTTTTAGATTGTGGCAGGTCTGAGGTGCAGCGCAGGGGAATATTGTGTCTTTGTACTTTGTGCTGCCGGCTGTGTATGTAGAAAGGGAATGGCAGGCAGACGGGTGGCTGTGGATATTGGACCGGCCATAGGGCATGTCCCTGGGATGATGAGCCAGGACTGACTGTACATTAAATGGCATTTTGTGAGACAATTGTGAGTTGCACAACTAACCTCTGACCACCAAGTGTGGAACCACGGCCAGGGTTTTAGAATCCTACCAACAATAGCGTTTAGTTTGTCCAGCAAAAATATACGAATGGTATATGAGTGAAGGTTTCTGCAGCTGTTTTTCCACTGTGCTTTATTTTGTTTTCACGTAGTTTGTGTAGCCATGCCTGTGTGCTATACCATAGTTGGTATAACTATGTGATTTACACTGAGGCAAACTCGCACCAGGGATACCATTGCTGGTACTCTAGTGGTGGCTAAACACAACTGCAACCTGAGTGAGAACCTATTGTACATAAACTTGGGCGCCGGTGCAGCATTTCAACTGCAGCTCTACTGTGTTGCTCTATGTTTGTCAGCAAATACCCACGCCCCATTGCATAGATGTTTAACAATTCCTAATTAATTATATAAATATTTACTATATATCTTGTATCGAATATTTTTTTTACTAAAAACACATGAAATGACTACATTGCAAGCAACTTGAAAACTGCAGTTGAGAGTTCTATAGCATTGAATGTTTTACTTTGGGGAAAACAGCTTACATTGTTAAAACACAATTAGAAACAGAGTATATCAGTGGCATACAGTACCTACCCCATGGTGCTATAAGTAACACATTGCAGGCATTACTATTGAATATATGAGTAAGTAACTATCGTCAGTGCCGGCACTAGGATTACCTGGGCCCAGGTGCAAGACTATGAAGCCCCCCCACACCCCCCCCCCCCCCAAAAAAAAGAGCAGGGCAGCTCTACCACAACCAAAAGAAAACCTTTTGAAAATAAACACATCAGCAGAAAAATGTATTTTAAGATGACTGTGAACAAGACAGTAATCAATCAAGTAAAACAGTATATCCAAACACTTTAATAATTCAATTATGTAACAAGATGAATCAATTTGAATAACTCGATTTAGTTATTATGGAAACATAATTGCTTCAAATTAGTCACAAAATGTATTAATCATAGGCATCAATTGGACTTCTAAATTAATGTTATGAAGTACAAAAGTTAGTATGAAAATGTTTCTATAAAAAAAAAAAAACACATGTCTGCATCAAAACAAATTAATATCCCGAAAGCATGTAATTTTTAAATACTGAATTTTTACCATCCGCTGATTACATCGGCCAGCAGAGCAATCACATGAAATTAAAAACACTAACCTACTGCCAGAGCTTGCTCTGCGTCCCGCCTCCAGATAGACAATCTGTTGGCTCTGATTTGAGGATCTGTGTTTTGATTGACAGTCCGCCAATACTACCTTGCTCAGGTTTATTTTTCGAATCCCAGTAGATTAGAAGACGCCTATATATGTTATACATTTAGTCATTAAAATGGGTTTAGAAAAAAAAATACAAGAAATTGCCTGGACTGGGCCCGGGTGCAGTTGCATCATAAGTTTTGCTGGATTGAGTATTTAATTAACTCGTGACAGTACATTAATTTAATTAACCAGTAACGGTACATTCAGACAGCTAAGGGTGACTTAAAGGGTTCTTTAATGTAAGGGGTTCCTGCATAGTAAAATCACCACATCTAGTGTTACAACAGAACTTGAATATGTAATTTAACCTCACACAACTGGTTGTTATAGAAGCAGCATGTAAATCATAAGTATTGTAGTGGGAAGCAATTTTCACAAAGGAGGGATTTTGTTAAACTACCTTTGTGGAATGTAAACTGCCTTTCTTCACAGTGGCTTTCTTTCTGTTAGCATAGGGTATAGAATTACCAATAGAACTTTTTACTTTCATGTCTGCACTGTTTTCAAAACACCAGCCAAGAAGTTCAACTTATTGTATTTATGTATTTAAAGTACAAACATGTCCTACTGTGTAGTGCAGAACTGTAAACTGGTTAACAAGCAATACAAATACACAAACGCACCAGATTCAGACTAAGGTAACATCTAAACCAGTAATGCAATATACAGTCCCTAACTGGTGGCCACTAAGCTAACGTATTATTTTGAGACTATTAATCAAGAGTTAACCTTAATTGAGCTTAACATTATTTATACAAATACATGTTAATGTGTGTTCCATTATTATCCCTCTTTTAAACATTACTGCAATTTTGACTTAAACTCCCATTGCTGATTATCTTTTATGCATGGGTCTGGGTGCAATATTACAATCTACCTGGTCTCTTGTGACAGAAACTTTAAATAGGTTTTATTTATGTTAAATACAGGCCTAATTTTAAGTGTTTGTGCTTGGTAATAGATGAGTCTAGCCATGCATTACAATGAAGCATACATCTTCTGCAAAAAGGCCTTAGCTTGGTGAATGTGGTGGGTTCAAATAATAAGATGTATCTCATCATTTTTATAGAAACTATCAACAGGATGTGAAGCATGATCTCATATATATATAAACACTGTAAAATGGATATCTAAATACATTCTTATATCAATATTTTTATTTTCAAAGTACATCCATTTAATAAAACTATGTAAAATGTATACATATCCTAATTATCTATCTGTGAAATTATACAAATAGCTTCACGTTTAACCAAATAAAGAAATATTAGACTTGATAAATTGAGCAGATGGAGAAACTCATTTAGGATGTTTAATTGACAAATGTGAGTAATGCCATTATACTTGGTTTACCCAGTCAAATCAAAACAACGGAAGACAGTGCCTTTAACAAATATTGCAGAGCATTGTGCTAAATATTTAGCTATACTAATGCGCTGCTGGTGAATGATCTTCCCTTGTGAAATATGGGTCCAGAATAAAAGTGCCACACGGCATTGTTGTTATTAATTTAATCTTTGGAAGAACTGCCTTCTTTAATTTGTCAAAAGCATTCCATTTTTAAACATTTCACGGCCGAACAAAAATGCTTTTTAAAAAGTCAGACATATGTGACCTCAGTAACCCTCAGGAAAGCGTCTTTATTCTGTACATACATTACTTAAACAGTAACAAAGCATGTCCTACGCTGACTAGTATCCCTCTTTACCTATAAAGGCTTTAATTGTGTTGACAGGGAGCAAATGGATTTAAAGTATTTCACGACCTGGCATTTTTAAGAGTTGCAAAATTTGTTATTGAAAACAAAAAGTAAATGAAATGTGTAACACAAAAAAACAACTCTATCTTCTACAGAATGAAGCTTACAGAAGAAAATTATTTTCATAAAGCCACCTGACAAAATAATAATACATGAGGTGTTGCCATTTAATACATTTTGATGATAGCATTGCTGTCCATGAAAAACATATGATGTCCATGTCATAATGCTGACAGGTGCTGGCCACAAATTAGTCCCCACAAAGAAAACCCCATGTGTACACTAGCTATGGACTAGTGTATGCTAAGCTTGAAAGAAGAAAACTTCACAAAGAGAGGAAATCCATGGGGATATGAGCGTTGTTATCCAACATGTTCTTAGTTTTTAAACTTTGTATTTAAAATAATATTTCTAGGAAGACATTTTTACAAATTAATTAAAGGTTTTTATGCCACACTCTTAAGAACATAAGAAAGTTTACAAACGAGAGGATGCCATTCAGCCCATCTTGCTCGTTTGGTTGTTTGTAACTTATTGATCCCAGAATCTCATCAAGCAGCTTCTTGAAGGATCCCAGGGTGTCAGCTTCAACAACATTACTGGGGAGTTGGTTCCATACCCTTGTAACTATGTTAGAAAACTAGTATAAATAGTGTCATGATAAATGTGACACTTTCTGCACTGCAGTTCCCCCTTAAAGTTGGCATTATATGCACATTAATAGTAGATTGGCATTTTACCATGGAAGTCTTTGAATGAAGCACAATCTGATTTAAAAAAAAAAACAAAAAAAAAACAATGAACCGTTACCTATAGAGACAGCAAGAGTGATGGATAAGGGAATGAAGGTAGCAGCTGTAAAATACCTATGATTGCGGATGGCATTGCTGATCCAGAGGTCCTGAGAAGGGTTAAATATCTAAGCAAAGAAAAGAAACCTTCAGGAATAAGCCATTTAAATGAATTAGTTTTTCAAGAGCTAGAGTTCATAAGTTCAGAAAGTTGTTACAAGAATCCTGGACTTGGAATAGACTTCTGAGAGAAGAAAATGCTGAAAAACATTTCCCCAATTTCCTGTTCATTTAGAATTTGTGCTTTTGCTCTGCTTCTGTGTTTGTCTACTGGACTAACAGGTTTACTGTAAGTTTCTATTAAAACCACCTTAGGTGTCTCAAAAAAAATCCCCCCTCCTCTGTTTTTAATTTTTTTTATTTTAAAGTTATTTTTTCCCTTTTATTTATTTGTATTGATAATTTTCACCTCCTGTATTTTCACCCAAATTGCAATGCTCAACTTGAATGTTGCTCTCACTAAATATGGCTTTCTCCACTGCACGCCTGATGTCTGTTTAATGTCATTGGTCCTTCACTAATCTGATATTTTAAAGCAAAGGTGGTACAGTTTTACTTTTTTGCTCGTCTCCTTCAAAATGATCTCTGATCTCACAGCTGCAGGATCAGCTTAAACCCCATTTCCTATACGGAGTAGCATGAGAGAGTAGGACCATCTCCAGTTGATTTCCTTGACAATCCGGTTATTAGTTTGAAAACCTTGTCAAGTTCTGGAGAAAAAAAAAAAAAACACTGCTGAAGTTGAAGAGACAGTGATAGCTGGATAGGTTTCAACTGACAGCAGCTCAAATTGGTCAACAACCGGGGACGACAGCTCTCACCCAGCTGAGAAATGGAAGGTGACACTTTGACAGAACAATCTTCCATGAATTTTCTGATGTCCTCTGATAAAGTAGAGCAGTATACTGTCTCTTAATTAATTTCATATTTTGGAAGAGTAGGAATTCCAAAGAGAAATATACTATGTAGTACAGAATGTAAGAGATTATGACAGCTTGATGGCTATTACCTTTTTCCTATCTACATCTTTTCAGACTTAACCACTTTGTCCCTTTGATCATGACGGAGGAGAAAGAAACTGCCCATTAAGAGTACAATTTCAGTTTTAATATGTGACTGCCAATGACAAATGCAACCACAACTAGGGCTTCTAATTACCAATAAGTAAATGTCAAATTGTCAAGCAGGTCACTGTCTTTGTGGAATGAGAATCACCTTAGATAACTAATCACGATATGAAGAAGACACTTTTACAACAGTACTCCTTGGGTGTTCGGTATTATTACTATTCTGTCACAGTGTATGGGAAAGAAAGAATTTAAACCTAAATTAAACAGCTGAATTAATGGAATTGCTTTCCTTATGTTGAGCTCCACATCAGCTTAATAATGCAGCATAATTTGGAACAGTGCGATTAGCCGTGTCATTCTGTCATTGGATTTGAATGAATACAAAATAGATTCCAAAAATAAAAGTCTGATAAAAATACATTTAAATCTCTTCAGAACGTAAATGCAGTTATTCAGAAATAGGAACCGATTTGAACAAAATCTTATTGACCATGCATCAATAGAAATATCTTCATCTAGACAATGTGGGGAAGCTATAAAAAAGGCCAACAAAATGCCTGGATATATAATGAAAAGTGTTAAATTTAAATCAAGGGAAGTAATACTAAAATCTTCCAGAATCCTCATCTAGAATACTGTGTTCAGTTCTAGTCACCTCACTACAAAAAGGATACTGCTGCTCTAGAAAGAGTGCAAAGAAGAGCGACCAAAATTATTCCTTGTTTAAAAGGCATGTCACATGCAGACAGGCTAAAACAACTGAATCTATTCAGTTTTGAACAAAGATGACTACGCAGCGATCTGATTCAAGTATTCAAAATTCTAAAAAGTACTGGCAATGTCGACCCAGGGGACTTTTTTGACCTGAAAAAAGAAACAAGGACCAGGGGTCACAAATGGAGATTAGATAAAGGGGCATTCAGAACAGAAAATAGGAGGCAGTTTTTTTACACAGATAATTGTGGGAGCCTGGAACCAACTCCCCAGTAATGTTGTTGAAGCTGACACCCTGGGATCATTCAAGAAGCTGCTTGATGAGGTTCTGGGATCAATAAGCTACTAACAACCAAAACGAGCAAGATGGGCCGAATGGCCTCCTCCAGTTTGTAACCTTTCTTATGTTCTTATGTTCTAATATGGAAGAGCCAGTAAAATAACCTTTAGCACTACACTTTGGGTATAAAGAGGTTTAAAACGATAAAATAATCTATTAATCTGACTTTCATGTCACATCATCCCTTAATTGGATATTGAATAATTCTAGTTTAAGTAAAAACATTCATAAGCTTGGAACACTGATCGTTTGGCAAAATCCTTGCAAGTGGAGTTATGTACAATGTAATGTCTTTATATTAACCGTTTCTTTAAACTAAA
The DNA here is from genome assembly GCF_902713425.1 of Acipenser ruthenus. Taxonomy (NCBI): domain Eukaryota; kingdom Metazoa; phylum Chordata; class Actinopteri; order Acipenseriformes; family Acipenseridae; genus Acipenser; species Acipenser ruthenus. Next base: position 48,075,039 of record NC_081195.1, read on the forward strand.
ATGATGTTGTTTTTTTTCCTTTCACCTAAAAATGCTGACAAAGAATGATAAATCTCCCATAAAGTTATTAAAATGTAAAAACAAAAAACAAAAAAAAAACAGTATCACATTACAGTTCAACATCATATGTCTGGCAAATTTAATGAATCCCATGCTGCATATGAGAGTTGCAATTCATTCTACAAATGACTTTTCACAACTCATAACAATAAATTGCCTTCGCAAATTAGCATAAGGGCAGAACAGAACAATTATGAAATGTGAATATGCTCTAAAGAGTTATCTGGAGGATTAAAATATGTTTTAAATATATCTTCCTTTAAGTGATCATTTAATTTTATATAGTTAAAACAGGCTTAAAACATCCAAGTATTTATTTTACTGTGGTACATTCTAATTTAGCACAGTATATTATGATACTAGGATCCAGTAGTGGCTCCTGACTTTAATAAGTGGGAAGGCTAAATTATATATATATATATATATATATATATATATATATATATATATATATATATATATATATATATATAATATGCAATAAAACATTGCACGTTTCAAAAAAGTATTTCATAATTTAAGAAATGTAATACAGTAATATAGTTGTAGGCAATACAAATACAATAAAACAAGGCAGACAGGATGAGCAAGCTTTTTTTTTTTATTTACTTTTAAAAAATTACACGTAGGCTTGGCTTCCATAGCCTTATGACGAGCCGCCACTGCAAGGATCACAATCATTTTGATGTTTTAATTATTCGTTTGGAATATAAATATTAGTAATGTTTAAATAATTTAGATCAACAAATAAAAGGCACAGTGTGAAATCATTTTAAACATAAAATATATGTTGTTTAGATGATGACCAAAAAAAGACAAGTATCTGTTTTGTTGTTTTTTTTTATTAACAAAGGTAGATTTAAAAAGGTATACTTTTATTTGGTATCTTTACTATTCGATCTCCATTTGGCAATGGCGTGTAGTTCAATTAGTGATTGTTCATTATTATGAAATTCACCCAATGGGTAAAACCAGACACACAATGCAGCTAATATACATTTCAGTTGTCTACATTAGTTTTAACTATGAGTGCATATGCATGCTTTTCTTCAATTTTTAATCTATCACTATGGGCATGTGTAATGGGGAACCTACTGGTATAATAAAATGGTTGTTCTAAATGGTTGTCACACGTTAAGTCCAAATGCTAGTACAGGATTTAGGTGAACTACTTGTAGTAGAGGCTTAAATCAAGTTCTGTCCACTCATCTTCTTAGCTCATTGTGGAATCCTCTGGTTTCTACTTGTTCTCTTACCTGCAGTTCTTATTGAATTTTTTGTCAAGTGTAATAGGACTTTTGAATTTTCCTCTCCACTGGGCAACCATGAAAATACCAAGAGCTAGTACAGTTAAACATATTGATTTCCATTTGTTATCATAGAAGTCATTACTTTAGCTAAATAGCACTACTGTACATACTTGTAAACATTGGTTTTACCACTTGCAGTTTCCAGTGAGTTCAAGTCTAAAGTAAGGTGATTTAGTCCAAGATTAGTGCAAATCAGTCTGTAAAACCAGTTGTAAGACATATCTAGGCCTGGAGTAAGTTATGTTCATATTCAATGGCTGGCATTTTAAAGAAGACTATAGAGAATAAATGTTATAATGCTATAACTAAAAGATTGACTTTGACATATTTATCAAGCAACAGTTGTGACTAGTATGACTATATAATACTGCGTACTTGACAGTGTACAGGTATTGACACACACTGCTGTTACACTTTTCAATAGGAATTAATATACTGCAAGACGGTGAGTTTCCATACCAAACAGTTAAGTTAAAATATTCAAAACATTTCAATCTTGTTTTGTGTTCAGATTGCAGGGGGTGAATAATTTGTGAACATGAAGAACCACTCCATCTCTAATAACACTCACTGTACTGGTTGTAAACAGTAGCTGTTTAAATGCTATTAGGTCTTGTCGTGCTCTGATGAATGTCTTCGTAAGCTTCTGGGCCTTTGGGAGCACTACACATTTTGACTATTTTAACAATTGCATATTTCACTAATACAGCGGAAATATCCAGAGATCTAGGAAATATATGCAATACAAAGCTTTTGCAGTTTTGCAATTGGATTTATTTACTTTGGGTTAGGGTAGGGTGACTATTAATACAATTGTAATAATTGAAAAAAAACATGTTTATTATCTATAATTAATTATGATATTCATTATAATTAGAGCTTCTGTTTTTCAGGTTTTATTAATTGTATTTTTCAATGCTTAATTTGAGCTATTTTCGAGTTTTATGTAAATTGTTTTTTTCGGGGCTTTCGTTTTTGATATACTGTATGAAATTAGTGTTTTCGGTTACTTTCCAGAATGTTGAGCTTTTTTTTCTTGAGTGTGTCAAAACATGTATAGTAACTTGACAGTACTCGCACACTTAAATTGTACCTTCTTTCCTTTGATGTCTTCCACAACGAAATCCCTATGGTCACGGGCACATTCTTCTGGGGTTTTTGTGTGTACGTATTTTTGTACATTTCGCCACAATTCTTAAATCCTCCATGTCTTAACAGCAATAAATCTTTAAATCCCGCTAACAAGCCTCAATACTGATTGTAATCTCATTTTAAAGCTCGCAAGCGGAGTCTCCAATAGAAATGTAGGAATGTCCTGTTGCTCAGTAATTGGGGACGGTTTAAAGTATTCAGAACTAATCAATGATAGATACTAGTCAGGAAGGCGGGACATTGCCCAGCAGCACAGGGAAATGTATTTATTATTATTTTTGTAGTAGGTTTTATTTTTTTTAAATGTGAAAAGGGTAAAGTCAACGTGAATTGATTAACCATTTCCACAGTTTTTCCGGTGTTTTCCGGTGTTTATTGGCTAGCCACCGATTTAATTTTTTTTGTATCGGGGGTGTTTTAATCAGATTTTATCGGTTTGAAAATCAGAAGCCATAATTATAATTAGGGCTTTAATTTTTCAGTTTTTATTTTAGATTTGGCCTGGGGTGTTTTTGTCAAAATCAGCTACTTTTGGGGATAAAAAGTAAACACCACTCATATACACTAAAGTTCGGTTTCTAATACTCATTATTACACACATCTAGCATATGTAATTATAATTATAAAAAGGTTAACTTAGTATGTAGAAGTGCAGCCCAGTAGGACTGAAGAAAGAAAAACCAGGTCCCATAGATTAAACCCAAAAAGCGCAAGCCCTAATTATAAGAGAAATAGCTCTTTCAAATACTGCTGTTGTTTTAACATTCAACTGTGCATGCAATTTATCCTACTTGTTGCCATTAACGGTCGCGTGCTTTCTGTAATTATCTTGTGATATATTCAGTTGAAATGTATATTACAGAGGATGTAGAAATAATGATTTAAACCTTCCCATGTATTAATCAAATCACAGCATAACAAGGACATGATAAACAAATACAATGGTTTCAGTTTAATTTCTGAAAATTAAACTAAACTGCAACATGATAAGTTCATTATTTAATAAACTAAACTGCAACATGGTAAGTTCATTATTTAATATTTGGTTGACAAAAAAAAAAAAACAGACTAACATTAAAACGCTGTAATACCATACAGCTACTGTAAGAGGTATTAATAGCTGTGTAGCTAAGCATGGTGAAATCAATGTGCAGCAAGTTTGTTATATCAGGCTATCCTCATGATTGTTATATTTTTGTAAGATATATTAGTTTGTACATTAAAATTATCCAAACAGACCATTGGTAACTTGCCTTGTTGTGCACTTGTTTTCTGCCAAGTTGTCACAGAGAAAATGTGACAATCACCTTCATGGTATCTGTATCACAAGAGTACTTTGCATTGTGTATTGGTCGCATTGTAAATATTACAATAAATTTCTGTATTAGGAATGTCATATTAACAATTTTACAGTAATAAATCATTAATATGAGGATACTGATTTGGTCCTAATTATTTCGGACAATAATATAAGAAACCGCTCATTATATTTTTATATTAATTAATAGAAACACAAATAATAGAATACCCATTTGTCTGTTGTGATGGTAACCAAGCATGCAATTCAGCTCAAGCTCTAGCATGAAGCAGGATTTTCTGGTGCTCAGAAGTGGATGTCCTATGACATAGTTTAAATGGACTTGTGTTGCTTTGCTTCCAGTGTCATTTGCTTTTCATTTGAATGCAGTGTTCAGATTAATTTTCAATGTTTTTTTTACCTTGAAAGTTCATATTTTGCAATTATTTTGTCAGATACAATGGATTACATTTTAATGTGATTACTCTTTTTTGTTATTCGTTTTTTGGTACCGTCTACTTTTCTTAAAGTTTGGCTAATTGCAGATCATAAAAAAATTATAAATCAAAACAAGCCAAAAACTTTTGTGTTAAAAACCTTAATGGATACCCCCATCCCCCCCCATCCCCGCGGGTATTCAACAATTTGCAGAGGAAAGCTAAACTATAAAGAATATGAATTATAACTGAGTGTAAAAGTGAACTATTTGAAATAGTTTTCCAACACAAATAGCTGTGAGAATTGTTTGTAAGCTTTTTCCTATGTTATTCTGACCATACTTAAAAATTGCTTATACAGATCTGTCAAAGATCAGAGCTGTGTTCTTCATAAATATTTTCACTCAATTCTCAATTCCGCTTTTCAAGCACGGATCAAACTTACGCCAAATGACACGATTTAAGGCCATCCTATTAAATGTTAGCTTTAATTGTAAACCTGCCACTTGTGTCTCCCTAGGCACTGCATGAGCCAGAGAGCTCATTTTATGATCTGTACAAAAGCAAAATTAAACTCAGATTCTGCTTTACCCAACCCCTTCAACAAATATGAAATGCTAATGGCAGCTTTTTGAAAATGAATTAGTATTTGTTCTATAAACTGACTGTCTATATGATGTGCATAGTAATAAACTTCAGAGATTTACATTTTATGCAGAACAATGCCAATGTGTTGCTATTCAATACAGCAGAAATGTACTGTTGACCCCCAATGATCTGTTGCTGCAATCTCTTGTACAGCTCATTAAAGTGCAGGCATCTGAGAATTGAAGTAGCAGCATTACAACAGTGATAATTATTCAAGTAGAAATTTACTTTAAATCACACTGATTAAACCCCATTCAATACAGGTCAGTATAATGCCTCAGCCAGATTCCATTGTTATTGCCTGTATCATTCTTAATTTTGCAAGCTTATTATTCAGTGCCAGTTCATCCATATAATCTTTAGAAAACAATTTAATAACAACCTGGGGAAAATCCAATCATGCAAGGCACATTAAACAGCAATGTTTTCAAATGCTGCAAAACTAAAATGAGAAACATGGTTCGGGACAGCTGATGAGTGACTCAGAAACAGGAGAAGGGGAATCTATTTCGTTCCATTGCTTTAATCACCTGGGGAAGACAAAGAGCACATGAAACTGACACTAGTTGGTTTATAATGTGGCATTATATTGAAGTTAATGGCCTTGACCTGATCACCTGAGCGTTTAGAAATTTGAAAACCACTAGAATTTTTATAGTTTGTTCAATTTAGTGGCTAAAAGGAGGGGGGGGATGCATGGAACCAAACAGCTAGATCCTCTTCTAGCTGCTTCTTCACCAATAAATTAGAGCAAAACATTAATGGAAATTTTGTAAATAACATAAAGAAAATGTGTCAAATCCAGTCCCTGCAAATTTCTCTTACATAAGACACAGCAGTTGCAGAAACAACTGCAGTATCATTAAATATCTAAAGCGGTAGCTTTGCGTCTATATACTTTGTGACTAAACATTTCTCAACAGGATTTCACAGTTTGGCAAATTATGTAAAAATCTCAGATTATGAAATTAAGCTTGACAGATAAGAAAAGAAGAGTTTCAGATGTTTCTAATAAAGTACAAATTAAAAAGATGCACATATATTACTTGCTTTAGCAATCCATTAATATTAAATGCTGTACATCAAGTTTTGCCATGCATATTCATGACATTTTTTAATTAAAAACCAAACTGTAAATGCTCTTATAATGACTGCGTCATCACAGATTTTATGCTCCTCACATTTCATTTGTGAATGTGTTGCTGAGTCTCCAGCCTTGCATTGTAAGAATCTGGCAGACAAAGTCTTTAAAGGCTTGATGTATGGTAAGTATCCAAATTCAGGCCTTTCACGTCATGGTTCAAAGATCTTGAATGTTGAAGGTGTGACATTGAAATCAAACTATTATAACCGCAGAGAACATGGTATTTGTTTGCTTTATGTCCTGTTTTTGGGGTATAATCTCCACACATCTCAAAACAACACAAAAAACTATAACAGCTTTTCCTTCCAACTTTTTTACTTCAAAAATAGTCATATGCAGGGGATGATGTGTAAACAAAAGGGTACCAGCTCTTACAATGTAGAAGGCATTGCATTTTTGTTTATAGACCTAATGTACTGATGTTGATTTACAGTAGCTACCATGTATGCTTCAAGTTCTCATCGTATTGTTGGTTCAGTGCCTTGTTGGTGTTGGTAGCTGCACTGCTGGTAGACCTTTGCCAAGCAATGTTTTAACAATCTTCAGGTTTGAACAATAACAGTGGCAGGCTGCCTAATCTGACGAACAGGAGCGATGACACTGTTGTTATTAAAAGCTCTGTTTTCTTCGTGTTTCGCCGTTTGGGGTGCAAACAAACTAGTCATTTTCTTACTCACAGAGGTTGCATCCTAAATATATCGTTACAGCACACTTTTGTCATTCAATTCATGGAACATAGGCTCCACATTTGCAAACTATAATTCTCGCCTGTCGCACAAAAAAGTACTGGATCTAGGATCCAGGGTGATCCAGCTCAAATTAACTCCTGATCATATGTTACAAATATTGTATGTAACAAGTTATTTTCCTTAGTATAGTATGTAATATACAGTAATGTATAGATTACAATGCTAGGTTTAAGATTTTAGCTATAGCTCAGGCACCACTTGATACTCACTACATTAATAATGGACTGTGACAGAACACTTGGTGTGGAATACAGCAGGGCAAGCATTCAGGCAGAACTATGACCACATCAACCTAACTGCAGCTGCCACAGAAACAAGCCCCACTAATAGGAAGTCAAGTTCTGTTTTAAATGTCTTGGCTGGTATCATACCTTTTTCCAGACCAAGAAATATTTAAAAATACATAAAAACTTTCAGAATTCCCCATCATTTGGAAATTAGCAGTCCAACATAAAAAAAAAAAAATCACCATTCTGGACTCAGCAAGATTAGGAGTCTTTCAAGTTTTTCACCGGTTAAAGGCTACTGAAGATGGCAAGACATGAGCTTATTGACAAAGTTCCACAACTATGAAATACTAGAGGTACCTGTCAATTAGTCTAAATTTACTGTAATGGATGTATCTGCATGAAGGAAAATTGGAGAAGTCAATAAAGTGATTTTTAGTACAGTCACACATTTTACTTCATATCTTTCAACACGTAGACAGGTTTTCCAATTTTCTAAATTCAGCACATTTCAGACAGGATTTAATTTAATTTCTACCATTGTGGCAAACAATTGCTGGTGCTGGGGAGAAGCTGGTTGCAAAATGTATAGCACTTCTTATTGAATCCAAGTCCTTTAAGGATTGAAAGTATAAAAAATGAGTTTAAATGAAAGTATTGCAACAATTTTGATATTAGAGCCAAACTGGGCTCTCCACCAAATATGTGTTTTTCTTCACATTGAGCAAGGTTTTAAATACCAATACAATGTTGTGAAGATTCAGGGTCTCAAATCATTTAAGACCTAGATTTGACCAAAAGATTATGGTAGTCTCAAATTACCTGGGAAATCCAATACTTGAAAAGTGAACCTGTTAATGCTAATCAAACCAGTTCCTTATAAGTTGGTTGAGGATTAGGTCCTTTAACAGTGGACCTCTGCATCTTTGCTTTTTCCAACTGCAACCACCAGCTGGAGTCTGTGAGATTGCTATTGTAGCCACAGTTGCAGGCTAGCAGCTTGAACACAAATTACACAGTTGCTCTTAGACATAGCAGAGGCGATGAAACACAAAAGGCAGAGGAAGTTGTCGGTTCTTCTCTTGAAAACCAAGTTCCAAACTCATTCTCTCTCTTGGGTTAATTATTCCAATTAACCCTCCTTTAGTTAAAGCTTGACATCAGCTCTCTCCAATTTGTTAATGGAGGGTCCTTACATTTATACCCTAGGGGTGGGGTATCAAAGATAATTTTATTGTCCAATAAAGTTGCAGGTTTCTATCTGATAATTTACACAGTCCGTGTAACACTTAATATTTATGACACTGAACTTTATATGTTGCAAGTAGTAATTTGTCCTCAGACCCAAAACATGTGTGACATAATGTTCCAGAAACATTCTCAAGCTCAGCATACTTTTTAAAGATTTGCAACAACATTACCAACATATTTGAAGCCTAGTTACTTTTTTATTAAGGTGCAGGCAAAAATCACGATTTTTTGGGACCAATACACCAATACAGATATATATATATATATATATATATATATATATATATATATATATATATATATATATATATATATATATATATATATATATATTTTTTTTTACATTCATATCTTAAATTTGCAATTAGTGGAAATGTGTTCTAGGTAATAAGTATTCCTTTGTATAAATCAAAGTGTGTTTTACGCTATTAGACATCATTAACACAACCTGTACTTCTCTCTTTCTGCAAATCTCTCTCAAGAGTACGATTCTCTTTAAAAATGAATCATATTTAAAGGTTAGGCAGGTGATTCCTGGCTTGTAACTTTTTACATTATTCCAATTAATATTTAATGAAAAAGCAGCTTCAATGTGATGATGGTTCATACTGATACAACCCAGGAAAATGAAGCTCTTCTGTTCTTTTTCTAAGCTGGATTTCAGTGTTTCTAAAATACCTTCAAAACAATTAGCGATTCATTCATACATACATACATACATACATACATACATACATACATACATAGTAAATTTGGCAATCTATATTTGTCAAACAAATGAATGGGTAGTTTGTTTTTTTTTCGTTTTTTTCTTTAAAGTGACCAATTATTATTTTTCCCCCAATTTGGAATGTCCAATTATGTTTTTTCTCCTCACTGCAGCGAGTCCCCACACAGCACAGGCGTTCTGAGGGTGTACGAGCGTCATCCAATCTCACAAGCCTAAAGCCAGAATCGCTTTTATGCCGAGCAATCCAGAGCAGAGGTGGACGGGCTACCGATCCCGGAGAACAGAGATCAGCCCTGCTTTTTATCCACTCTGAATGTGCGCAGTGTCTGGTCAGTAGGTTTCGCTGTTGTACGATGAGGAGAATACGTTCCTGCCGGTTTCCCACCCCCACCCTGGGAGCGTCAGAGCCAATGTGACGCCACCTTCGGAGTCCCCAGCAAAGTTCAGCCTCTTTGCACAGCCCTGACAGGGATCCTGAATGGGTGGTTTTAAAAATGTATTGAAGATGATTAAGAAACTAAAAAAAATATATTAAATTACATGCTTAGGATGACCACAAGAAGCAAACATCTACTGTCCAAGAAGATCAAATGATCAAAATAGATTCTTTAATGTTTACTAATTACTGTGCGTTAAACAAAGTATAGAAATGAGTGACATACCACACCGGAGAAATAACTAATCAATTGTAAAAGATACCACTAATACAAAAAGTATAATCTTGTAGTACAGTCCCTGCATTTATAAACCAAAAATCATTAATACACTATTTAGCATCTATACATTAATAACACAAACTACTATTCAAAACCTATTTGAATTTACCATTTCTAATCTATAAACATGACGTAATTATAATAATGGATTAAATCAAGTAAAAGGTGCATATTTTTACCTTGAAATCATGCATTGAGAGTATTACAATTACAGTCAAGGGAAAACAGAACAAGGCTGAGTTTATTTCACTCTGAGAATACAAATAGATAGCGTGATAGGTGGCGTGGGATATTCACTGACAGACAGGTAGAGACACAGTAAGTTGACATTGACATGTTGCTGAACCGCAGGACTTATTTTCAATAAACACAATGGAAACTGTTTGATGCTACCAGCAATGGTAAGTCACGGGTGACTATCCTAGTGTATACAAAATCAAAACTAAACACAAAAACAAACACAGCTAAAAATAAAAGACTGCTTTGCCCTACTCCTACGAAGTCCTGCACTTTTCAATGGGATTTAACAATCCCTAAATTAATTCCTTGTCCTGTATAAAAAATAAAAAAAAAATGAAAACCCTAATCCCGGTTCCAGAATCAGTGAAACACGTTTTCTTTTGTTTTGAAAATGTGTACTTCAAAATAAAAAATTATAAAAAAAAAACGTTATCAAGCCAGAACATCAGTATTAATAAACATTCATGAATTGGTTGCTGTCAGATTCTACAATGTATCCTTTACTGTACTGTTAGCGAGTGCATCTGACTCTGAATACATAAATAATAATGTTACACAATTCTGTGACATAAATACATGATCACAGAGTGACTGAATAATATTAGCACGAACCATTAACAGGATCTAGACTTATTAAATTTAGGCTACCCATGTAGCCGAATCATGAAGACCAAAAAGTTAAAAACTGATAACATTAAAATTACTAAGGCTACAATAAAAAATAGAAGTAAAAGGTTTAAATAAACTGTACATTGCATATTACAATAATTAAGGTTTGTAATTATCCATCACAAATATTGGTAACTATGTTTCTTTCCAGAGCTTCAATGTACAAAATATAGGAAAACGTTTTTTCACTGAAATTATCTCCTAAATATATAATCCTTAATTAATGGCTACCTTGTATCAATGAGAGATACACATAGTTTCCATACAGGAAAATATTTATCAGTAAATGGTGATTATTGATACATTATCCTGTGGGTACATAGGGGTACGCAGGATGACTCACAAATGCAAAAAAAAAAATAATAATAAGTAAAATTTGAATTGATTTATTATATATTAATTGCTAAACCACTGGGCATAAATATTTCATTTTTGTTAAGCAGCTCAAAGGTTACAGTCTGTCTATAATTTTAAAATGATCACCTATTTATCGATTAAGAGGATTTCTATATTAGGGTGGGTGAAGCAGGCGTCTGGTGATTAAGTACTGCTCATGAACTTTGCGGGTTTCATCTCATCGTATAATTGAATACTAAATCAGTAAAGCACAATATTTCTGCATTTTTTAGAAGTATAAATGATCCCGTAAACATAAATAATAATAAAAAATATGTTGACGTTTTTTGCTTTATTTATTAGGCGCAGCAGTATTTTAGTAACAGCAATAGCGGCTGGTTGAATTTGTTTTCGGTGCTTGGTATAATACTGTACATACAGACTATCCTTGTGTATCATTTATCAAGTCACAAATGTCTACATTTCTTACTTGCAAAAGAAAAACAAAGGAAGAAAACAATTAACTGATGCCATACCAATGCCATACCAACTCTGAAGCCATTATAATAACAGTATATAATAACACAATAATGATTTTTTAGTGGCGATAACACAACCTAATAAATTACTCTGCTATTATCTTGCTGAGCACATCGATGCAGTTTTGTACAGCAGTCCGTTGCATATCCGCCTGCCATGGGACCAGATTAAGGGCGGATATACTAAAAGGCGGATAATTGAATCATGTTTAAAATACCATTATACATACATGTAAGCACTACACAATGCATACAATTTATGTTTTTGGATTTAACTAATATTAAGGATAAACCCCTTGTTTAGTAAGATACTCAGTATTGGTGCAGTACAGTATACATTTCCATTATTGTCGGCATTGGGAGTTTGCAAAAAAAAAGTAGTTTTCATTGGCTAACAATATAAAGACTAAAACACAGAAGTAGAATACAGAAGTGACGTTGTGCAATATAGTACTGTACATACTGTACTTACATTAATGTGTTGGAGCAAAGAAGTCTTGAATGTGGGTTTGTCTGAAGCTTCGTTTTTTCGCTGCCATTGCGATCAAAGACCGGACGAGCAAAAGCTGAGTAGTCTCGACTTCAGGTTGCTGCTCCAGCCAGTCCAATCCTTTCTGAAAGTACTCCATTGCTTCACTGTGGGAAACGGCTGGTTTTGTTTCATTGTCTTCGTCCTCACTTTTTTGTTTGTCATTGTTATTTCCATTTACCTCATCCGCAATCTCTTCATCATCTTAAAGATGACAGGCAGGATCTGCTTCATTGCACCTCACCCACTGTTGAATTTCGTCCCCTGTAAGCCCTCAATATTGAACTCAGTTTCAGCAGATTTGGGTTCTAGTACATTTGGTACATAATCATTAACTGTTTCATCAGACCCCAATTTCAGTTTCTTCCAAACATTCTGTAGTGTGCTTTTCTCATTGTTCTGCTACCAAATAGATAACGTCTTTCACTGTTAACTTCTTTACGTTTTCAATAGAAACATCAGGACTTGAGTGAAGAAAAGACTAGCATTTTGCAATGGTACCTGCGTTTCGTGGCTTCAATTATACTGTTGTCCATAGGCTGAATTAATGCTGTAGTGTTTTTCAGTAAAAACATGCATCGTATTTCTCCATTTACCAGGGTTTCTGCTGCTGGATGAGCAGGGGCATTACCTAAAAGCAGAACTGCTTTCGGTGGCAGGCCCAGCTCCTGTAGCTTTTGTTTTATGTTAGGCACAAAATGGCTGTGAAACCAGTCATGGAATATATCTCAATCCATCCATGCACGCTTTTGTGACTTGTACACTACTGGTAAAGCAGCCACGTTCACATTTTTAAAGCACCTAGGCTTTACTGCTGTTCACACTAGAAGAGCCAGTAGGTGATGGGAGCCAGTTGCATTAGCGCACAGCATTAGTGTTACCCGTTCCTTTGCTGTCTTGAATCCAGCGGCTGATTTCACCAAAGGTGTTGTCAGGATGAGTGTAGGCAGGCATTTAAAAAAAAGCCCTGTTTCAAAACAGTTATACAGCTGATCTCTGGTTAGCTGATGTGTTTCTATCATGTAATTCTGAAACGAACGGCTCTACTGCTTCTGTGTTAGCTGAAAGTTTTTCACCCTGCACAGTGAGCTGCTTGATTCCATGGCAGCCTGGTTGAAGCTTTAAAGTTTGAGTCACCTGATTAAATACTTTTGCTTTGTCACATAAAATAGCTCCTGAAATTGGAATTCCCTCATTCCGTGCTTGAACAAACCAGGTAAACACAGCTTTATCCAATTTGTCGTCTTGTGGGCCTCTCGCAACCTTCCGTTGCTTGCATCCATAGAAACTGTCGGCACCCAATGCAAACTTTTTAATCTCTGAAGCAAACTTTTTTTTATATCTGTCACAGTGCTCTTTCCAATCCCGAAATCTTCTGCTATTTTTTTCCCTGGTAACTCCCTTTTCCAGCAATGAAAGTATCTCAAACTTTTTTTCAATCATAAGCACAACTCTTTCGCTTTCCAGTAGCCATTTTGCATTTGCGCTGTACACATAATTGATGTTGCCGATACATCTGGCCAGGGCAGGTAAACGGTCAGGGCAGATATGTGATGGACTACTGTACTTAAATAAATGAATAAAACACCATTAAATAAGTAAGTAAATAAATAAATAAATAAATAAATAAATAAATAAAAATAAGTGATACAATCGCAAAACAGGAACGATTAAACAATTTTAATATTTCCGACCGGGACAAAAAATGAAGACTGTTTTTGCTCTACTTGTTTCCTCAGAAAATGAACTAAACTGTGCACGAAATGTTTACTTCCGAGTGGTGTTACCTGGGATAGTTTGTTTCCTATGTGCAAAAGGACTGAGTCCAGCAGTTGTTCACATTGAGGTTTAGCAAGCGAACCAGACTCAGTGCATTTGCCAAACGGACCAAGACCACCTCTTAAGGTTTGTTTGTTTCCCAAGCTGACTTTGTTGTTCAGACTTCACACCAAACGCACCAAACTGCAGACCAAACCCTCTAAACGGACCCAGTGTGAACACAGCCTAAATGTCGCTGCCCTCTGGTTTAGGTTTTTGTGTTCAATTTGAGTCTTGAAAATTCAGCAGCCACACGGCATGAAATTCCAGCTTAGACCTAAGGATAACAGTTTTAAGTCCTTCTACTTTAATGTCTATACTACTCAAATGGAAACGTGTGTGACTAAGTACTTCAGTGACTACATATATGATTTCATCCAGATCCTGTACAAGCTACCTTTTTTTGGGGGTCAAGTAGAATGCTGTCTGTGTAAGACATATTTGAACTAATCTGCAGATATCAAATAAAGCATGAAAAAACCAAACCAGCAAATCACAACACAGATATCAGAGGGAAATGTTATCTCTAAACAGGGATTTATTATCAGAACTATACTATCACATTTTCTAAGCCCTAAGGACTACTGCAAAATATGATTGCCACAATGCCAACACATTTTATCTGAGCAGTCAAATGACCACATCACATCCACCACTTGTTTGGTACTTTATAAACCTACACTGATTAAATACTGTATATCATTTGCAGGAAGAAATACAAGCACATTGGACTCAGACAGTTTCAGAAACACATATTTAAACCCACAGCAAGGTAATGAATATCTCTTTGAGCTGCACCAGTAACACAATTTATCCATGCCTGTGAACCTGAATATGAATGTAAAATCAGCCTCACTGCACTGTTACTGTGGACAATGTGAAATCAGTGGGCAAAGCAAACACAATAAATCAACTAAAATGTAGTAAGAAGTAGTCAATTAATTTAAAATCAGTCAGTGAACTTTATATTTTCTACTTGCTACCTGGTAACTTTGTTAAACCTTAGGATAAAAAATGACTAATACTGTAAAATAAACATTTAATAAGAGTGCATGTGCACAGAACAACACAGCTTGTGCCAAAAGTCCAAAGGGTCATACACTGATAACAGAGGCACTCTGAGGTTTCAATCTCAGCTGTGGGGAGTAATGACTTACAGCCTGCCGTGGGGTGCACTGCAGAGTAAAAAATACATAATGTCATCAGATTTGTTAAGGGCATTTTCAGGCTGGCTGGCTGTGGTACTCTATTGATGTATTGGATTGGGACTATGGGATTACTGGTGTATAACCATAAAAAGCTTCCATGAACAGAACAGAAAATACACAGGAAAACACCTTCTTGTTCTTTGGTTTTTTGCTAAAAAGTATTTATGTATTAAGTTCATAATGCAGACGGATTAAAAAAAAAAAAAAAGTAACATCAGAAAATTAACACTTCTTTTTTTTGCTTTTTATAAGATTGCTTCTTCCTCCTTAAAAATAAATTTGCTACTTTAGGTATTACAGATCTAGGATACATGTTAAAACACAGGGCCAATGTCACCTTAGCACAGCTGCTGTCTTCTTTCTAATGCAGTCACAATGACCCTGTGAAGTGAGAAGTTAATAACACTGTAGCAGTAAAGCAAACTTAAAGTGGACCATGACTGTTGGAATAAAAAAAAGAAAACTCTTTACTTACTTGAAAATCTTTTTCCTCTAAAATTTCTTTCCTCCACCTGACAAGGAAGGCAGCACACACGTACAAGTGGAAGTGTGAAAACCCCTCTGGCTCAGCCTGTTAGGTGGGGAGATAAAATGAGTTTGTACATGATGTGAATATGAAGCATATTCATAAAATACTGGGTATACAAACAGACAAATAACGGACATGTGATAAAAACTAAAACAATTAAAAATACAGAAACAATTAAATGACATTGAACTTTTTAGTGAATTAACCCAATGTGCCACTTACAATTCTACACAGTACACTATTATTTTAACTTCATACTTAATGTTTTTTTTTTTATCACAAAGCTAATTTAAATGAAACCCGCAGAATAACGTATTTTATAAAACAAGTGTTAAGAGATCTAGCATCAAAAAACGTTTACATATTCAATACATATTCATATTCATTCAAATCCAATGACAGAATGACCAGGAGAATCACACTGTTCCAAAGTACTAAGCGTTTCAAAGCAAATGTAGAACTTGATCTGAGAAAACCACTTCTATGAGTCAAGCTGTTATAAAAAGGCATCATTTATTTTCCATACATTATAAACAAGTCTCTGGATAAAATCGTTTTTGAGTAGAAGATCAAGTTAAGGTGTGTGTGGGGGGGGGGTTTGCTTTAAAACAACCCTGAGCACAGTTTGGTATAAATCGGAGGGGGCAGGGTGTTAGCTGTTCGGTGATTTGACATGGAATGACATTACTTTATCTGAATCTGAAGAATCTTACCCTCACAATTACAAAAGGAACCTCTTTATATTACATACTTCAGCAAAAGTATATGTCCAGTCTTGTATTTCTGCTTATATAGGGCAGCAGTGTAGATTAGTGGTTAGAGCTCTGGACTCTTGACCGGAGGGTCGTGGGTTCAATCCCTGGTAGGGGACACTGCTGCTGTACCCTTGAGCAAGGTACTTTACCTAGATTGCTCCAGTAAAAACTCAACTGTATAAATGAGTAATTGTATGTAAAAAATAATGTAATTGTATGTAAAAATAATGTGATATCTTGTAACCATTGTAAGTCGTCCTGGATAAGGGCATCTGTTAAGAGATAAATGCAGATCACTGCATCTCACTTCAACTGATAAATTACTTAACATCTGCAAATGTACAGTCCTCCAACTGGTATATGCATAATGGAGGTCATCTTAGGAGAAGTAATCCCAGTATGTAATGAATAACTATTTCAAACAGAGAAACACACAAAATAAAATAACTTCTTCTGAATGTTTTGGAGGTAACATATCTCCAACATAACTTTACTCTTTTAAGTAACACAGAGAAGATGAAAACAAATCACTTCCTAAATTCCTCTGTAGTTGATAGTAGGAAAGATGCTCTACTGTAGAAGTTGTTTTTCACCATACGCTCTTGTGCAGACCTGTTTTGCCACCTGAGCAGCACTTCAAGTGTTGACTTGGTTTCAATTGATCTACATAATGACAAAGTAAACAGGAATGGCTTTAAAAATTAAACATCGGGTGTATTTACTGCAGATGATAGCCAACCCTGGCAGCGTCCCTAGAAAGGGTTCACATTATGGTGACAAAAGTTAGTGGCAGTGCCTAAGCCTTTGCTGTGGGTTAAAATGATATGTATTGCATCACCCACACACAAACAGCTGAACATGAGCTGGGGGGGAAGCCTGGAATGAGCTGCCACCCCCTCTAGAAATTTAAAGGTAGTAATTTATATTGAATAATTACTGATTGTATAAAATGTGTAGTTAAGTTAACACTATTTCAGTTAAGGCACTGGAAATGTAATATGTACACATTTTACAGAGCATTATGGCATAATGCAGGGAAGTTGTTTTTTTTTTTTTTTTTTTACAATCCACACTCTTTACCCCTTTTTTCTGATCTGCCTTTTTTGCATTTGTGGTCAGTTTTATTTTGTCTTCCTTGTTGTTTCCAAAAAGAGGAAAGTGCAATGTTTATATCTGTGTATCTATCTATCTATCTATATACACATACTTTTGCTTGAGGCTAATGATCACAATGGAAAATCAATAACCGTAAACTACCGTAGTTTTCAAAGTATAACATGCACCCATATATATTACTGAGGATGTTGAAGAGGGATGCATTGAATGTATGTGCCACACTTCCGGCGAGTGAGGTCTGAGTGAAGCAGATAAGCAATAATATTGAATGTCCAGACTAGGTGTAAGTTTTGAGTAATGAGTGGGGATGAGAAAAACAACAAAATAAACACATAGGTCTTCAATCTTCATAAAGGAGCATAGGCAAACAAACAAAACAGTTGCAGCACACAAAACTAGCACCTTCATGCTTTTGGGTCTCCGGGTCCTTCCAGCATCAAACTGTTCCCAAGACTGATTGGGTGAGGGAGTCACACTCAAATAGGGCCCCTGACTCCACCCCCAGTTACCTTTAACCTTCAATTATTTCTTTATTTTTATGGCCAATCATTAAAGGCAATGCTGCTCGTCAATAATACAAAAAAACAAACCACACACATGATTTTCTAATTAATTTCCCCATTATCCCCTATGGGGAACTTTACGCCAAGGCGTTCTCTACAAAGCCTTTTGAACCGCCCGGCTAACTCTCTGCTATTAAGTGGACGATTACTAATATTGTTTTCTTTTGCAGGATCTGTCTGTCAGACCCGGACTACAGCAACATGGACTAGACAAACAGATGAGTTATTTTCTTTGGTTAATTAGTTTGACATAAAACAAGATATCCTTAAATACTACACATCAACTAAAAAATATTTAATGGTACAGAATTTGTATACAGAGATAAGTCAGCTGTAAATAAAATGCATAATGTAACAAAATTGTTCTTTTGCTCATTTTCAAATGCAACAAGAAAATGGACAGTATAAAGCTCCATTTAACCAGATATGTATTTTTCCTGAAGTACTATATATATATATATAAAAAAAAGTTAATCTAAAACTCACATTTAATACTTCCTGAAGCCCTGCAGAGAGAGAGAGAGTTAGTAGCCTACTGTATACAATGGAATGTTTTGTACCGATACCGGGGTGGCTGAAACAGAGCCCGTCTATAGGAACATGTAATACAGCAAACATTACAGGAATTACAAAAAGTGCCTGCAATGAATCCCAGTGCGTTTTACACAGATGTACGGCAATATGTCCGAAAATGACAGTGTACATTTAGCAGCTGGGAAGTCTGTATCATTTATATCTGTCTTAATTTTCTATAGTGTTGCAAGTTAGTTCAACCTATTCGACACATTTCCAAGCCAGTTCAATCTCAGCAATGTTGCGGTCAAGCTGGAAGGTCTTTGATTTGACACAGAATGACCCAAAACAGGTCTTAAAATCAACATTAAACCCATCAAGAAAATGAAACAGTACTGATTGACGTTTTGATTACTTTTAATTGGATTGCATATGTAGAACTTTGACAGGAATGACCTTCAAACAGTCGATTATACTATTTTTAATAGGTTGTACTGAACATGATTCTTACTGGCACATGGACCATAACAATAACTTGTACCGTCACTATTAAGCCACTGACAATATTTACTGATGTATGAAAGCTGGTGCTGATCCAGCAGTGGGCATTATCAAGCAGCAATATACCAGGCGTATAAATTAATTTAGTATAAAATGTAGCATTTTTTAACATATTAATTTATGTAAAAAATATGTTGTTGTACAATTTACTTTTTAATAAGGTCAAGCATTTGTAAATTGGTACTGTATAACAATTACAAGTTATCAATTTTTCACGGTTTTCTGTTTTACAAATTTAGTATAATAATTGTAGAGTAGTAAGGCCTATTGTGCAGAAATTACACACACACACACATTTTGGGATGGCCTGTTGGGAAAGAAGGCTTACTCTATGCCTATTATTTATTATTATTATTATTAGTATTATTATTATTATTATTATTATTATTATTTATTTCTTAGCAGACGCCCTTATCCAGGGCGACTTACAATCGTAAGCAAAACATTTCAAGCGTTACAATACAAGTAATACAATAAGAGCAAGAAATACAATAACTTTTGTTCAAGCAAAGTACAAGTTTGACAAACCACAATTCAATAATACAGCAGGTAATAGTGATAATAGTGATAGTTACATCAGGATATGATTAAATAGTGATAGTTACATCAGGATGTGATTAAATACAAAGTACTACAGGTTAAAAACTTGGCAGAAAACTTTTTATATAAATAAAATAAAATAAGGCAGTTCTTTGAACTATATTGTCATGTTCTGCTGATAAATTCTATTTACAAAAATCAGTTAACTGCTGCCAACTAAGACATTAAGGACTACAAGGCACCTTTTCATAATCCAGATAATTAATCTTTGGAGTGCACTATTTCAACAAAATCTTGTTGTGGAATGGCTGAATCCCTGCACATGTAAACAGTATTATTTGTATTATGTCGTTTTTCTTGTTTAAAACTTTGAATTCAAAAAGCAAGCTAGACTCTCGTGTGTTGCTTGTCGGCTGTTTGTGTTGACATGGAATAACCCAGCACTAGGGAAACTATAGTGGTGGCAATGTGTAACTGCAATTGGAGTGCATTCTCTGTGTAAAATACTGTAAATAAACCTGGACTCCGACGCAGTGTTTCAATTGCAAACCTCTTGTTTCTCTCATATCTCTCACAGCAGAATCTCACGCCTCTATTACAGTACATTTCCCCTCAGCACTGCAGAGCTACAATGCAAAGGTAAACACTAACAAGCTCAATAGAACTATATCAACAAAACAATTCACATTTCAGACATCACGGTCTGCAAAGTTATTGCGGAATAAATTAAAACCAGATCTGATAGAGGACTTGTTTACTTAAGAAGCAGGGCTATTAGTGGTTTACATAAAACATTAAAAAGTGTACTTTTTACGAACAAGCCAATCATCAGTATGTGACTGGATAGTAAGTATTGCCTTTTAAAGAACTCTAGTTTGTTGTACCTCACTACACTTCATAATACCAAAAAAGTAGTTAATTTTGTTTTTTTAGTAAACTAGGCATATGAATGAGTACAATGTGTCTGATTATGTATTAAACTAATTCTGCGGCTCACCTTTTGAATTGCGAAACTGCCTACCTCATGTATCATTTTAATTATTTTTCTTGCTCTTCCCTGGAGGAACTGGTTGATGGGAACTTAATTAATGGATACAATAAAGAAAAGTGCTCATCTTCTTTCAATACATTCTGAGCACCAGCCTCATTTACAGGCTCCTTTTCTTTTCCAGACAAAGGGATGGATGAGATTGCTGAATGAAACTGTTAACCCGTTAAAAAGAAAACAATTACACATATTTTTCTGGGTCTTCCCATTATCATATCTTTTTATGGCATTGTTACCGTTACATTAAAAACTATGGAAAATGCGTGCATCTGGAAATTCAGCTGTACTTGTTTTACAGAAGGGCACTAAAATGAATGACATTATTTTTCAATTACTTTTTTAATCTTACCTTGCGGGCTAACAGAATGTTTATTTAACAAAATGGGGCAAATCTTGAGAATTAAACCTGAAGTTCTCCACAAAGCTCTTATTAATCATCTTTGTCTCTAGTTCCAAGAAACCCCTGCATATTATGTCCGTGTATACCAAGGTGTGGCAGGGCAGAGGCTGACCGCTATAAATAGTATGGTTTTGTTTGTAACTGAACAAGAGATTACAGGCAGTTGCAGTGATTGGTGGCCGCCACTAGGATGCCAGCAGGGAGTTTCAATTTAATTTAGATAATTCAAAAGAATGTGCAGCAGGTGGCCAGGTGTCAATTGAAGAATTGATTATCCATTAACAATGGTCATCTGCCTTTAAAAAGAGGCTGAAGCACCAGTTTCTTTGTTCTTCTTTTGTTTGTTCCTATCCTTGTGTACTAGGGTGATGATTCATGCCAGGGTGGATAGCCAAAGATAGGGTGTTTAGCGGGACAGTTTGGGACTGTTCAGGCTTTTCAACTCACAACCCAATGCATCCTAGTAAGCGTAGCCCTGCTTATCTTAAAGGAAAGAATGGTACCTGAGACAGGTAAAACGTACCAGAATGCATTGGGTTGTGAGTTGAAAAGCCTGAACTGTCCCATTGAACACGGAGCCATATGTCACCTTAGCCAAGGAGAGTGAACCGGATGGACCAACCAAGATTATCACTGTGTGTGTAACCGGGATAATTGCATGAACATTTGGGGTAGGGATTAATTTAGGGGACTTTAATCCCATCAAAGTTTATTTAAGTTTGTGTTAGGGAGAAGGTTCCTGAAGCAGGACCTCCTTTTTAGTGGGAGCAGCGCTGAGCTACTGGATGGCAAACTTTGTTTTTTTAGCTGTTTTTCCCCACTGTGTTTTGTTTTGACTTTTGCCACGTACATGTTTGTACATATCATTCCGCACTAGGGATATCATTGCTGGTATCCTAGTGGCGGCCACCAATCACTGCAACTGCCTGCAACCTCTTGTTTATTAATAAAATCTGGACGCCTGAGCGGCGTTTTGAAGCTCAAACCCTCTGTGTCTCTCTTTTCTCTCAGCGGATATCCACACAGTAACAGTACACCCATGTTACACAAGGAAATTAAAAACCATAAATGAAATGTAATCCATGCAGCAGCTATACTTTATGAGCAATATGAGGGCATTGACAAAATTTACAGGTCAAGAAATTGGTTATTATTTGTATTATAAGAATTATGCACAAGTTTGGTGTGTTATATTGTAGTAAATCATCAAATATAACAGACTGATGTTCCTCTATACAGCTCATTAGTTCTTACATCTAGCCCAGCAATTAATTGTGTGTCCAACAAAGTAGCCAAACTTCCCTTTTAGACTCTATAGACTTAACATATTAATCTAATTCTAGCGTCATGCCACAATAAATACAATCTTCTTCACTACTTTGTCTTTGCACTGCCCTTCATCGTCTACACTGAGGTTCTGTCGGAATGGGATCTGGGCTAACATCTTTCAGAGATAAATGGCAGCCTTTTCTTTCTCCTCGGTTTGTGCCTGACATTGGCTGATAAAATTCAATATGCTGCATTGACTCATCCAAAATCAGACTGGCCAAGACATATACTGCATGTGGACTGGGCTGGATCCAACCTATAACAAAGGGATTAGTCTTGTCCCTGGTTGGCTTTAGTTTAAAAATAAGCAATATGAGTGCCTTTTATATTTTTTAGACGTACAATAGAAATCAGGCGTTACTTTTTTATTTTTACATTCTGTATAGTTTAAGACTGGAAATTAGTGTGATAATTTGAATATTTCTCTATATTTCTATTTAATTTATTGAGGAATGCTATGTTATACATCACATGTTACACACGAGCTTAAGTCATATTTTAAATTAGATTGAAGCTGTTTTTCAATAAATAATCTGATACACAATGCTATTAATGACCTTCTAGGTATATATCAGTCTTTAATATACCCTAATGAGTTTAGGTTTATAAATTAAGCACATTTTGCAAACAATATCCCCAATGCATTCTGAAAACCTATTTGGTGGGAAGGAAATGCATTCTATATGGTTTATATCTGTGGCATGCAGCATACTGCATATCTAAACATAAACCACACAGTGGTGTCATAAGTTGTTTAACAATCTTTAACAAACTATCCTTACTGTTGTACAAGGACTGCACTGCTCCATAAATATATTATAATATTGCAGAGTACTTGTGCTATTACTGAGCAGTTTGCAACTTCAGGACATAATACTGCAACCGTTCCAAGTTTTAGGGTTTGGAGCTAAAATGAGAAAAACCTGCAGCCAATTGTAACCTGTTTTTTAAAAGGGTTGCAATGCAAACAATCATTCAACTGTATTCTGTAATACGTTGGCTAAGCAAAGCAGTGGTAAAAAGAGCATCAAGTGTGATTGTGATTGATGAGCATTACAATGCATGTCACAAAAAATTAAATTACGTGTAGTTCAGAATTTGTGCGTTGGAACGTGGGATGTCAGAATTCATTTTAGTGAAAAATGAAGGAAAGTTGGCTATCATAGCAGGGTTCCAATCCACAATCCTTCTCTTTACCCAAAAAGCACAGTAATGTTTGCATATCAAGCAGTACAAGGGGACACAGAGTCTCAAACTATTTTGCATAGCACGAGACAGACTTTGTTCATCTGCTCCTGCTTGCCCAGTCACCTGAACTTCAACAAACCTCTAGTTTGTCATAACTTAGGCTTTTTCTTGTGAAGTCTGCTGACTGAGTGCCCACTATCAGCCCTTAAATCTGACTTGCAACATTTTTGACAATTTCCTACGGATCACACCAGAGGAGAAGTGTGCTCAGGGTCACTTATTTTCATAGTAGGTTATTTGTATCCTTCTCTGGGACATGTACTGTATGTTAATTGTTCTGATTTATTTGGACAGTATATATAGTGTATCTACACCAAGGGCAAGTTCATCATGTCTAGATTCTAGGAATTCCCCTTTGCCTTAAACTGATAATTGCTGTTGAGCATATCAGGGTTATTTAGCCCAGCGGGAAATGTGTGTACTTCCCAAGCTGCATTGGACTGTAGTTATATCTAATTAAATAGATTTGTTCTTAGTGCCAATGGATTAGTGCTGAAACTGCTGGTCCATATCAATCATTTTCCACCTCGCTATAAAGTTAATATGTTTATAATTAAAGCACCATTGAATTATAATTGTGTTCACTATTGTCACTCACCTGTTTAGTCACGTTTTAAGATAAAAAAAGAAACTTAAGAAAGCAATCACCCTCACATCCCCACTTTATCCCCACATCCTCACCTGTTAACACAGACTTGCAAATACTAACCTGACATCAGCATTAACTGTGATGTACAAAAAATACTGTAAGATGAATGCATTTGGATGAAGATAAGAAGAAAAATGTCTCTGCAAATGTCTCTATACAGACAAAAAAAAAAAAAAAACACATTGTCAACATGGCAGCCTTACTAGGTCAGAGATCAACGTCATCATCACCAACACTTTTAAAATGCATTGTTTACAAAGCCCTGCAAATATGAAGGGGATGCATCCAGTGCTGAAAACTGTCGCTGCTTGTCAGGATTAGTGTGTCAAACTGACTGTTGCAGAAAATTGTTATGTATGTTTTTCCCCCCCATTCTGCTCTCAATGCCTTTTGTTCATATCTTTCAGGCAGAGAACCTAATAAAGTAATAAAACACAGTTGTTAAGTGTCACTGTTTTATACCTTTTAGACAACGAGCTGCTCAGTTATCCTGATTAAGGTCAGGGGGTTAGGTCAATAGACAATCACAACCACAAAATCATTCAGATAAGTCTTTCACATGAGTAGGCTTACCAGTTGTATCACACTTTCATCTATCAAAGCATGAAGCTCTGAGTCTTATCAGACTGGATGATTGATATCAGATTGAAACAGCACACCACTTACGGCACCCATTTTATAAAATGTTATCACCACCCGTTTTTTTTTTTTTTTTTTTTTTTTTTTTAGTTTAGCTTTCAAGTAACTAAAGCAATTGATGAATTCAATGTTTATTTTTAACATGAGTGCCTATATTTTACTGAGTAACTGAAAATATGTTATACTCTACCCCAATTGGTCAGTGCATTTCCAACTGTTTGAGGCCTCCAGAATAGCATAGCATAGCTACTGTCATCAATCACCAATAAGAAGGAATTGTAAAAGGTATTAATTTAACTTGTGTTAATAAATGTGTTAACCCACTTTCATAACAATTGAATGACTGGTTCTCTACTGTATATCTAAAAATGTAAGTGTGACACATGAACTGTGACCGTGCTGGTAATATTTGATGTATTTTGCATGCTTACAGAAGGAACATGCGTTACCTTTTTGGAAATACCGAGATTTTGCTGGTTAAGGTTTTATCTTTGGAGACTGAACATTTAATATGTGTGCTATATTAAATATTGAGAGAAACAAATCATCACAATGGAATGTCTGTGAATGTTAGATTATTATCATAACCCTGGTTCCCTGAAATGGAAATGTAACCATTACCATATGGGTATTTACCTCCTAAAGACCAGAATCCTAAATATTGTATACAAAAGCTGCTCACCGAACCTGTGATGCAGTTATGGCCCGCCCCCGAGGTCACTAAAGGACTGCGGTCACAGATCTCAGCGTCATTTATCCTTCAACCCTGCTGCACGCATGGATTCAATTACCTTGAAGTTTAATAGTTACACTTCTATTTTAGGGACCAGGGTTATGATAATAACCTAGCGTTCCCTTTTAAGTACCAAATGTAACCATTACCGAATGTACCAAAGGCATCGCAATGGCAAGACTGCAGACAACTGGAATGCTACAAGGTTAAGCTGAAGGCTGCCCTGTGTGTACCATTCGGAACCCCAGTAACAAGTAGCTGGGATGAAAAAATTGAGGGGAGTTTTACCTCTATGCCTGTGTTGTAAGGGTCGACTGAGAAGCCGCCCTTAACACTCCAGTTCCAAAACCAGGGTTTTGAGGATCCACAACAATAAGTCTGTAGAACCTAGTTAAGGTATGGGCAGTAGCCCACATCGCTGCATTGCAGATGTCCTTGACAGATGCCCCTGGAATAAAGCCCACAAAGCTGTCATGCCCCTGGTGGAATGGGCAGTTTTTCTGGAAGGGGCAAGTTGGCCAGCTCATAGGCAGTCCTGACCATGTCTGCTATCCACTTGGACAGCCGTTGCTTAGACAGGGCTTGACCATGGGACTTTGCCCCATAGAAGTCAACATAGTACGATAGGGCCCAAACTGGGCAGAGCTTATGGAGCTGTCGCTCCCTGTCAGACTGAAATGGAGGTGGATGGAAAGCCTTTAATTCCACAGACTGGTTGACATGGAAAGCTGAGATAGGCTTTAGCAAAAAGGCAGGATTGGTATGGAGCTTAACCTTTGTCCTAGCCTATGTAAAAATTAAGCAGGCTTTTGGAATAGAAAATGCCTGCATCTCACACCCGCTTTGTAGAGGTGACAGTGAGCAAGAATGCTGCTTTGAATTATACAAATTTAAGCTCAGCTGACTGCAGGGGCTCAAATGGAGGCTTCATGAGTGCATTAACCCTTTGTGGTCCTATGTCGGACCTGGTCCGACATCGCAATTTTCCCTTTCCGGTCCAATGTTGGACCCTGTCCGGCATCATCAAAAAGACGCAAAAAACAGGTCTCGTCGTTTTTTCTCCGGAAAAAGCTGAGAAAAACCATTCAATGGCCGAGTGAGACTGATAGGAGCCGAGAGAAGCCGAAAAAAGGGCGTATCTCATGAATACTGATAGACCCGACACCACATAGATAACACGGACATAAACAAACAAAATAGCTGCTTCTGCATCCAGCGTTCAAAGAATATCACAGACATTTGCAGAGCTTTTTTTAGATGTTATAGTAATAAAATAACGACTTGGATCGCATTATTGAGGAGTTTGGTGATAAAATGAGTGATCAAGAGATGATTTATCGGTATGTACTATTATTAAGAGTTATTTGAAAAATATAGCGAACGAGGGGTGGGGCGGTGCTGGAGATGCAGTACTGAGTGTCCTGTTGATATGCAGTGCCTTTTAAACCTGTTTTACTGTGAAAAAAAATACTTTTAAAACAGCGTGTCTAAAATAAACTACGCGTGTCAAAATAAATTGGACCTGGCGCGCCCGAGACGCGTTGAATAAATGGACCGCTAAGGGTTAAGCACCACATTTAGACTCCAGCAAGGAACAATGTCCTATATAGGCGCTCAAAGCCACCAAGCCCTTTTCAAAAACTGACCCACCACGGAGTCAGCTCCTGGGGAGACCGAGCCAATCTTAACATGGCAAGACCGCCCTGGTGGTTGATGTAAGCCACCACTGTTGTGTTGTATGTACGGACAAGCACATGTCTCCCTCGAACCTCCTGAAAAAAAATCTGCAAGGCCAGGTAAACTGCCTGCAGCTCTAAAACATTGATGTGTAGACCCTGCCAAGAGGGGTTCCATACACCTTGCACACCCCGGACATTCCACACAGCACCCCAGTCCAGGCTGGACGCGTCCGTGGTGACGACTTCCCTTCTGGCGACACTGCTCAGTGCTATGCCTAGGCATGGATGGGCCAGCTGTTTCCTCCAAGAGAGTGCCTTTAGACAGTGGTGGGACACCGTTAATAGGCGGTCATGGTTCAACATGGGCTGAAAAACCCTGCTGTTGAACCCAGCCTGCAGAGGGCGCATGCACAGGAGACCCAGTGGAAGGGTCTGGGAAGCTGCTGCCATCAAGCCCAGGAGTTTCTGTAAAGTCACTACTGTGAGCGCTCTGTTAAGCTGAAAGAGCTCCAAACAGGTGGCTATTCTGTCCAGAGTGGCCAGCATGGACCAGGAGTCCAAGCACACTCCTAGATAGAAGGCTGTTTGGGAAGGTGTGAGCTGGCTTCTACCTATAGCCTGTCGTGTTGAGCTTAGACACACGGAGCAGGTTCTTGTTAACCAGGTGCAGCTTATCCAGCTGTTGTGGTGAGGGCCTACCTATGGTTCTCAGAAGGGACCGCTTCAAATGTAACTGGTAGGCTACCAGGATGCTGTTGTAATTCCCTAGCTGTGCGGCGAACGCACTGGCTGAATAGGCTCTCTTGAGGATCACCGCAGAGACCCAGCATTGCTTGTTATAGCACGCAGCGTCCTTAGATAGGAGCGCTAAATTAGGTGCCTGGACCATGGCGGCAATAGAAGCCTTAACCTTAACCAATGGACCAGGCCCAGCTTCTCCGCATCATGCACCCTTAAATAGGGTGTCCATCGACCGGGAAACAACAGGAGCTGCTGCCGAATGGTCCCAGGAAGACTATTTAAAAAAGAAGATCTGGGTGAACTAGGGGGGATATGGGAGAGGCGGTAGGCTCATTGTCCAAAATCAACTGCCTTGTTTCTCCTGCTGTAGGCCAGGGCACTTGCAAAATTGCTTGATTAGCGGTATAATCTCTGCCGATAGGGAGAGCTTAACCTCAAGGGACGTGCTGTCGGACTCCACATAATCAGACGGGAAAGCCAACTCCTGTTCGCCCACCTCCTCAGAGGGGCCCAAGGTGACAGGCAGGACAGGTGGCACCGAATGTTCCTGCAGTAATTCAGCAAGAACAGTTCCTTGGTGGGAAACAGCTTCCCAAAGCTTTTCCATCTGCTCAGTCTGCCTATCGCCTGGAAAGGAAAGGCAGAGCTCGAGGATGAGGAGGAAGACTGTGAGGACAGTTTCCTTCCTGGGCTACTTTCCCCGGTGTGTCATCCACTCTCCATTGGCACAGAGCCTTGGGGTGAGGACACAACCATGTCTCTAAGAGAGGCTGCACAGGAGTAAAGGACGCATAGCACTCCTTTAGAGCTGCGGAATAGCCATTTCTCAAGCACACACTTGGAAAAAGGGGCACAAAACTCTCAGAAGCTGCGATTAACCACTGCCTCCTTGGTGTGCTCTGGCCCCAGGCAGTAAGAGCATGTGCCGTGTTTGTCCTCAATCAGTAGACTGGCCTTGCATGTCTCACAGGGATAGAAACCGGGCACGATGCAAGGAGCAAGCAATGCAGTGTGCTGATACAGTTGTAGAGGTGCTGCCTCAATCTGTTTATAGATATGGACCGGGCGGGTCAAGACCTGAGCAGGGCCAGTTTGGTACAGGATCAGTGACTTCAGCACCGGTCAGTAGCATGCTGGAACCGGGTCGGTACCTAGTACTTAATTCCATGGCCAGAGGACATTCAAGTTCTCTGTACAATGTAACTGAAGTACAGTTAACTGCTTGGTAATTTCATGCTCTACCTAATATGGATTATTTAAATTCTGGACTGCCAGAAGCTTTTGCGATTTGGTTATTTGCTAGAAGGAAAAGAGTAGGTCCCATACAGGTCTTGAATCTTCCTCTAGGGAAAGCACTGTATAATCGCAGTTGTTAGCAATGCCTCCAGCAGTAATAGCATTCATCAGCGATCTTCACCATGGCCCTGCTACTTGACTTCAATCAGCAGTAAAGCTTTTTTATTCTGTTATCACATCAGTGCTGGGGTATAAATGCCAAGGATTCAATAGTCCTGCTAAGGAAATGCAATCGCACCATTGGAATATCAATGAGCCTCGCCTTGTCCCCTGTGAGTTTTTTTTTTTTAAAAGGCATTCATTTTTCTGCCCTTTAGTCTTACAGATGCATGCACTAGCGTCTAGGCCCTCCTTCTCAGACAAAGATTAAATACCTATTTAAGGCATTGGAGTAGGCAGGTATATGAAAGACAGTGATTTTCTATCATCCCAAGGAACAGCTAGCTACCTTTACCTCAGAAGCCAAGCAGTGTAAGTGTATGAAGTAGCTGTGTGTCAGAGATATAGTAAACACTATAAGACGATCATAGGTGTAAATCCTGATGGGAATAAACTGGCAACACTATAAACATCTTGCAAGACTTCCTTTCTGAAGCCATAAAAGGTCCCCTTGCAGTAGTGTCACCTCCCTATACCGGTACATTGCGATATTAATCAGGCAATACAATAACCGGTATCTGAACAACAATACCGGTATTTTTGGTTAAAATGACTTAGGGAAAAGTCTACTGGAAAATGTCGGCTATTATCTCGCGAGAAAATCACATCCCGCGAGACCTCGTAATGCGAGCAGTGCTAACACAAAAGAAAATATGGCAGAAGCACACAGTAAGCAAAGTCACAATGTGTGGAATCATTTCCCAATACAAAATCTAAAAGGGGGGCTGTATAGCATCAAACATTGTGGCATGTTGATTATGCAAGGCTGAAGTAACATATGCTGGCAGTACAACCAACCTTACTTACAGTGGTGCAGTCCTACATCTTAAATTACCAGAATGCAAATTAAAAGATTTTTAAATTAGATTTTTCCCAAAACAAATTATACTAATTCACGTTTTATTTGTACATTGAACTTGAGGTAACATTTGATAGGTAATGCATGTGCCTCACATGTGACTTTTAGGCTATTCCCACTTGATCAGTGCTGCCACATTGGCGGTTTTCCAGCTAAATTTGGCTTAGTAACATTACTTACCAGTATTCTTATATTTTAAATACGTGTGTAGCACTTATTTATGCTTTTGTAATATATATTAAATCTTAAAAGCAAGGTCAGTCGTTTATTCCGCATATAAAGCAGCTTTAAACCCGTGTTTATGGCCAGTCAGAGGATGCACTTTTGAATAACATGTTTAATATAAAATGAAAATAAAGATATTATTTATAATAACAAATTAAAAATGACATTTAAAATCAATGTTTTTAGAGAATTTTAAATAGCTTTCAAACAAGCACTATTTTTTCATTTTTATTTTTTTTTTTAAATTGGGAGCACATGCACGTACTTCAGAGGAGCCAACAAAAATTAGTTACTGGGCATTTCATATGAGAGTTTGATTTGTCATATTACATTATAATACTTTAAATAGCATATAAATTACAAAAAGCACAGTTTATATATGTAGATTTATTTTGGCAGCAAAAAATCAACATCAGCATCATTCAGCATTGAATTCCAATATGTATCGCAACACATATTGTAATATTGGCTTCAGTATTTCAATATATTGCAATACAGATCCTCAGTCCCAATACCCACGCCTATTAATTAGCCATGAGGTTTTCTGAATAGTCTGCATTCACCCACAGAAGCATATGTGTGCAAACAACTTTTCTGCCTTACAAAAAAAGTATTGTGTACTGCTTAGTCCTGTAGTAAATGTGAGATAGTGTTTACTATGCATTTGAAAGGTTACTATTATATACAATTCTTTTTTTTATTAAATTTTATAAACCAGTGTATTTTTTTTTTCTTGACAAGGCCCAGCCCAGTTCAGTTCACTGCAGGTACACTGGCAGGCTTTTTACTGACCTCATTCCAAACTTAATCAATAACAGTAATGTCATGAAAAAGGAGAAAGCCTTTTGCATTTATGCTGTCACCTTTGAATGCTTTTTATTTTCTGTTGTAGATTGTAAAACATTAAAACAAGATAGGCTGACATTCAGGACTGTTACTCTGTCCTATAAACAAACCATTAACAAACATTTACATTTTAACCAATTGAAGGGTTTCCTTTTGCAAAGTAATTGCTGTAATCAAATAAAGTACTGGTAGTTCAGAGTAACACATAAATAAATAAATAAATATACCGGTATCAGTTCCTTCCAGCTATCATCTAACTTCGTTCAAGTTCCTTTATTCCAGCTGTGTCGATCTTTGTAGAATGTGAATGGTACTTCACCTTCATTCTTTGTCATGGATTTTTTACCCCAACTTATTCCATTAGCCATTACCTGTAGTTAAATGCTAAAGAGCCTTGTAAATTCCTGCTATCAAAAGGTATTTAATCCCTATAAACTCAGGGACAGGCAAGAAACCTGAAGGATGAAATTAATTAATGAATTACACCAAAGGGAAAGAGATGCCAGAGAAAAGTAAGGTAGGTGATAATGAGGGTTGCTGATTCTTTATCTTTGAATAAGACCAGTTTGCATTCTTCCTTCTTTTGACATTCTGTTAATAGCTTTTCAGGATCAGAACAGTTTTGTTCACAAATGCGGTCGATGCTGTCTACAAGGTGGTCTTTTTAATGTCAGTACTCTCCTCCACCTGAATATACATGTCCCCTGAAATTTTATAACACATCACCTATTCTGCATAATTTACACTAAGCCAGGGGTGTCAAACATACAGCCCCCAGAGCGATGTCATCCGGCCCATGAAATATTGCAGATTTTTTATTTAACACTCACCAAAAGATTAAGGCAAAGAATATTAGTGATATTGTCAATAATATTATCAACATCTGGCTCAAAATGCCTGGGCTGAGGATATCTTGAGTATCGAGTAAGGCGTGTGTCAGTTAGTTGAGAATTACATTTTTAGATATTCATGACAGAGAAAGCTTGCCGCTTCTCAGGACACAGTATTTTCATCAGCTTTTAGCAGCACTTCTTCAAAAACTCCATCAGAAAATGGTTTGGAAGAAACATCTATTACACATAGCTTGCCTTAACAGCAGCATTGCTTAAAAAACAAGCATTAGTAAACATCGATTGCTGCTTTTTCAATGTGCTAATTCAGAGTATTTATCCTCACATATTCTTCCTGTTTATTTATCAGATATCTTGCCGTGGTTTGCTTCATAGTGTCTTTTAGTGTTGTTTTACTTCACAACAGCCACATGTTGCTTACAAATTAAGCATGTTGGCTTTCCATTCATGTCCACAAAGGAATACGAAATTCCCCATTTCTCTTGAACAATGGCACTCTTGGTCCACCTTCACACTTATCACTACAGAACTTACAAATCAGAACTAAAAACATTTTTCTGGTATTACTGGTGTCGTAACTGACACCAACTGACACACTGCCATCTCACCCACGTGGTCGTCGATTGACAGCAATCACAGCAACATGACAATTTGTCTTGCTCATGAGCAGGAACTACATTCCCTTAAATATGTGCTATTTAAGGGAATGTAAATATGCTATGTATGATGATTTTTGTTAAATACAATAATTTTTAGGTTTTGGGTTCGTCTTTGTATTTTTAGAACTGTTACTCGACCCACGGCAAGCGCCAGGGTATCGAATCAGGCCCGCCAAACAAAACAAGTTTGACACCCCTGCACCAAACAAAAAAGCATGTCACTGCCAGCTCAAAATTAGAGCTGCACAGTGAGATATACAGTACATACAGATATGGGTGCCTCAGTCATTGGTGCTGAATGGGGGATAATCTATCCATGATGTCTGTGTGCCTGCTGTTTTCATAAACCTGGACTGGCTGGAACTCAAGGCCAGTAAGCTAGAAAGCTGGGGGGTGGGGGGGGGGGGGGGGGAGGGGGGGGGGGGTAGGATTCTGACTACATTTACACAGTATTGTCAAATTCTTGAATTTTATTTTAAACCATTAAACACGCTTACAATTGGCCTCTTGAAATTAAACTCTAAGAATCAACCAACATGTGTCTCAGTTGTTTGCAATAACAGAACAAGAGAGACACATATCACACAAGGGGTAATACATAGGGTATACAAATGGGACTCAGTAATGTCATTAAAATTTAGTTACACTGAAGATAAGACAAGACTTTTGGGAGATTAGGGTTCCTGGACAAGATCTCCCAGAAGCATTTGCAGGAAACAAGCAACCACTGTGCAACCAGCGACCTTAAACTTAAATATAAACAAGAAATCAAAAATGGTTGGAAAATCTACTGTATGGACACAGGTTGATAAGATAATGCCAGGAGGGGTAAAAGTAGCGTCTTACAAAATGCATGTGCTAAATAGAAAACTGGCTTTCATAAAGGTTTATTTCTATTTGGTTGCTTTTCATCTGTCACTAATTTGTATTTGCTAAAACATAAGGTATAGGTGTAATTTAATTTTATAGCATTTTCATTTGGCTTTATTTATGTACAATTGTAAGGAAAATTACTTCACACCCCTTTAGCATGGTAGACTTCAATTGAGCGGCTTTTACTAACTTGCATAATAAGTGCCTCCTTTTAAATTATGCGGTACCAACTTACTCCAAACACATGGAGCAGAATTAACGGTCCTTTAAATGAGAAATGTAAAAAAAAACAC
This sequence comes from Acipenser ruthenus, assembly GCF_902713425.1. NCBI lineage: Eukaryota > Metazoa > Chordata > Actinopteri > Acipenseriformes > Acipenseridae > Acipenser > Acipenser ruthenus. Next base: position 48,109,203 of record NC_081195.1, read on the forward strand.
ATTAAACCTCATGCGTGTCCCAGAAGATGTCAGACAATGGTCTACAGAAGTGGTGATGGAGCAGCTTTAAATCACAGAAATACTAACTGGAAGTGAGTGGATTTTCATTTGTGGAGACAGGTGTCATGTTTTTTTCACAGCTAATCACAAAAGCCTGAAGACTACGGTTAAGTGGAAAAACTTTAGGCTAATGGCCAACTCACCAAAAATACAAACTTTGTAACCAACTTATAGAAATAGCTCAAAACAGTTTTGGGTCAAAACTGCTGCTTCAGGTTAACCAAGTCATCTTTAGGCCACACCCATACTTTGGTATTTTTTCAGTCATAAATCTTATTGCGAGCGTTAATAAAATTATATTAAACCACAGAAAGACAAAGTTGCTTGATCATGACTTGATCAGTTTCATAAAAAAAATATACCCTTCAACCTCCAAAAATATATGGTGTAGCAAGATGTACCAGGCTTTGAAACACATGCTATTGCTTTTTAATGGTCTAACATCAGCAAATAGCTCTAGATTGTAGTTTACTTTCTCTGACATAAGAAATAAAAGACATCTTCATTGGAAGTCCGGCTGTGACTGACTGTAAATTGATATTAAATGGAAGTTCTAGATAAAGGACAATACATATACAGTATACAAAATGATTATTGACTATAAGACAACTAGTCCATGTTTGTCCATCACTGTTAACTGTAAAATTAATTCTAATTTAAAATTAAATACACTGTTGACTATTTATATTTTATATGTAAACAAAATACTTTAACTTATTGAAATAGATTTTCAGATACAGAATTAATTAGTGGCTTATTTATTTATTTATTTTTACCATTAGCATGCTTAAATATTTTACTTGCCAGCAAAATCACTGTTTAATATAGTATATGGTATATATATTTTTTTATATTATGCCAAGATCCATCCACACTGCCATTGCTGAACAGAGGTTTCCTTAAAGTAATTGCAAGTCTGTAGAGCAACGGCTTGGGGGTTTGGGGGGTGTAATGTGATGAACCTTGGTTGGCAGGTTGCAGATGTGATAGACACTGCTGGAAGAAACATACAGCTCTGTGAAGTCAGTCCCTACATCAAAACATCAATATAAGATTCAGAGTAAACTGCCGATTTGTACTCCAAAGTTAAATCTGGTACTGTCAGTGTTTTAACACATTCACCACACGCTCACCTGCACCTCCCGTTATCTTTATAAAAACAATATTCTCGACTCTTACAGCTGTGTTCCACACAAAATATCTCCCAACAACCTGTCTGCCTCCCTACTGTATTATTCACCAGCCCACCTTTATTCATTAGGAAATTCTTCTGTCAAGATAATTGAATTCTTTACGAAAATCAGGACTTTATAATTGAATTAGTAAATCAGAACATTGAGGTTAACATCCTATAAACCAGTGTAATCCTTCTAATCTATCATTTCTCTGGTGTTTTTTCTTTACTTTGGAGAACAGGAAATCAATACACAGCATTAAGTAATATCCTCAGATTATCGACTTGTAGCCTGACTAACAAGTGTGCATGATAACATTGCTCATACAACAAAGAAAGCCCGTCAACCACTGTCAAAATCAATGGTGGGTTTAATGGCATTTGGGCTTATTTTAACCTATGTTAAAGTAAACAAAGGGATCTCTAGTTGGACAAGATAAACTTTTGAACGTAATAAAATTCCCTGCATGCCAGTCTAAAAATCAGTAAAACATGGGAGTTTTTTTCTTTTTCTGTTGCTATACTCTGGGGCTTAAGTTCAAATCTTGCTGTAGGCACTGGTGCAAGATATACTCAGATTGCAAGTAATCTGATGTTAAGTTCCTAATGGACATGATTCTACATTACATATATGTCTCAACAGCCGATAGCAGCTGGTATTCACTTTAGAAATCTGGAGTGAAAGTGTAAAACTGATGCTTCAAAGGGCAGCAGTGTGGAATAGTGGTTAGGGCTCTGGACTCTTGACCGGAGGGTCGTGGGTTCAATCCCAGATGGGGGACACTGCTGCTGTACCCTTGAGCAAGGTACTTTACCTAGATTGCTCCAGTAAAAACCCAACTGTATAAATGGGCAATTGTATGTAAAAAATAATGTGATATTTTGTAAGTCGCCCTGGATAAGGGCGTCTGCTAAGAAATAAATAATAATAATAATAATAATAATAATAATAATAATAATAATAATAATAATAATAATAATAATAATAATAATGTTGTGAAACATTACTTCTTTCCATTTATAGCTGACCTGAGAGCATCTGCAGTCTCCTCAATGGCAACTTAAAAACTTTGTTCAGTGTTTACCTCTGCAACAAACTAATGATTCAGATGAAAATGATTTAAAAATAGGGAGAAGCAGGAGACTTATGTGGACAGCACCATGTATTACTATGATCTACTGATAATTCTCATTACAAGTAAGTATTTGTAATAATCTTCATTTTTCTTTTTTGTTCTAGCTCAAGAGAAAGTGTCAACTAATAAAATCTGTTGCTTTTACTCTGACAACATTCATTTAAAATAATAATAATAATAATAATAATAATAATAATAATAATAATAATAATAATAATAATAATAATAAAAAAAACACTAAACCGTTACTAGTTGAAAATATATTAGGTACTGTGGCAATGTGACACGTGGTGTCCTGAGTGGGATCTACAGCGCCTCCAGGACTCAGGCCAGAGCGGGAACCGCAGTTATTTTTGAAAAACAAAAGGAAAAGAAATGGGGAGAAGAGGCTGGAGAGGAGCACAGGAGGGCAAAGGGAGAAAGGCGGAAGCAGGGCTGTGGTGTTTCGACTGTGGCCAAATTAGCCACACCACCATACCCTGCTCCGTCCACAGGATCCTTCAGGCAATGGCCCAAAGACTGGAATGAGGGGAGTGGTGCCCTGGCTGTGGGGCATGGGAGCTGTCAGCAGTTACGCTGACAGCCCTGCCAGTAGCAGCAGCCTGGCTACTGGCAGCATTGCCGCCTGTGAACCCCTTGAAGTCCCTGTTTTTGGATCGGGACTTTAAGCAAGACTTTGGGGATTTTAAGGGGGGAGGTGGCCGTTGAGGCCATGTGTGCTGCGCACAAGGGGGGGTATATGTGGCAATGTGCCCTGCCCTTGTGTGCGTTTCTGTGTTGTATGTTGCGTGTTGTGTGTAAATGTTGGTGTATAGAGATGGCTGCACGGGATATAAATGGGTGTGTGCAGCACGAGTATTTAAATTGTATATTTGTATTTAGGCACGGGATTGCACATCACTGCACGTGCATTTAAAGTATAGTATGTGAGCACGGGGTTGCACAGAATTAATTCACGTGCTGGGATTCAAGTGAATAACTAATTAGTAATTGAATCCCAGCACAACAGTATATATAGATGCACGTTTGACTCACTCGGGGTTGGGTGTTCGAGAGTGGAGAACGGGTGAGGAGAAGGAAGAAAGTAGTAAAGGAAAGGAAAGGAAAGGAAAGTAAATTAAACTAAAATAACCATTTATTTCACTCACCGTGTTTGTTTGTCTCCGTGCACCGTTTACTGTTTAGTCCGTTTTGTTTATATATTTATTTTGGCGTAAGTGCCGTGTCCTGTGTTTGTGTTTTGTTTTGTTAAAACCTTTTTATTTTGCTGTTCTGTTTATTTATTAAATGCTGAGCGAGACCATTCGCTCAGCTCCACCAAACTCCACCTCTCTCTTGTTGTTTTATTTCCTGACTCTGGTCTGACACCATCCACTCCAGCCGTCTTTGTGACAGGTACATTTTAAAGCAGCACATCAAACTTGAATAAATATCTTCCTGAAAGCTGTTTTGGGGTCTACCTTAAATCAATCAAGCCAGTGTTTAACTCAGAATTATGACAAGCTTAGTAGAATTCGGGTTCACATAAATTACAAGGTTTTGATAAATAAACAAACAAAAAAAAACAAACACACAAATTCACAACATGTTTACTATTCTGCTGGAAATGATTCCAGGATTCTCAAAATGTTCTGATCAAATCTGCAGTAAAACCTTACTGAAGAAACAAACTTCTCAACCCTAGAAATATTCAGTAAAAAAAAAAAACTAAAAAGGCTTCTGAAGGCTTTCACAATTACATTGTAAATTCATTTTGGGAACTGATTCTAAGATAAATGAATTGATCAGAATAATGGGTAACCAATGATCAAAAACTGAATGTGACATCAAATGATTGGCCAGTTGCACACTTCTCCATTTTAATGTTTTTAATACAATACGACAGTCATTAATTCACTTGCCACTTTTTGCAATGCATGATTCATAGCACAATTTTAATTGGATTGTGTTTTTGTTTAGGATATTATTTAGGATTTATGTTTGTTTTATTGCTTATTAAATAAAGTATGGTTGTCCATGCATGTCGGTATTATTTTCTTTCTGGCATACATGTACAAACAACAAATATGTGATGCCTGGGAAAATATTACATGCAAATAGCTATAGAGTTAGTTTTGTAAAGTACTACTGAAGATATTATACGTGTTTGAGGTTTGAGAGGAATGCTAAAATGAATATTAGCATTAAGTGTCCTTATTGTTGGTCTGTGGAGGATATGCATGCTGTAAAAGCTTACCAGGGAAGATACTAGTATTGAGAGCACAGTGCACTGACCGAAAATGTTCCTCCATAAATGGAAATAAAGTATTCTTTGTAGCTGCAGTCAAAATGACAAATTGAAGATGAAGTAGATCAATGTACATTGTTTATCCTCTTGGTGCCTAATTAAGTCATATTATGTCAGATATATGAATATAACAGTGTCAATGTTCCATTCAAACAGCAGATCAATAGGAATGCAGGTGCGTGGAATGCACTTGCTTAACTTTATTGATCTGCTTGATTCTAAGCAGCCCTTCCTGAATTACATTTATTTTATTATCAAATATAATGCAACACATAACATATAGAAATATTTTGTGGTGTTTGAAATGAGCTACTACTATTGCCTTAATATTTGCTTACAATAATGAACTAACATCCATGCCAGATATTGGTAATTTATCCCAAAATGAGATGGTGAAAATGCTATCGGACATGTTTTATTTTTAATTCATTTTTTTAAGCTCAGATTTTTACAAGATTTTATCCTTTAATAATATATTTTGAGAAAGACGAAACTAAAAACCAACAGTTGTTGAGATTTAGGGACAAAAGCAATAATCTGCTGATGTTTGAGTGCGGTTTCTGGGGCAGTTGCTTACCTGATACGTGTCCCAAAGCCTAATGGTGCACCTCAAAGGAAGTTCTCTCATCAACAGATTATTCATCCAGCGGAAGGCAAACTGCAGGTACTCCACCTCATACTGCTGTAAATACCTGTGGACGTGTTCTGGGAAGCAAAAATAAATAAATTAAAATAAAGAACAGGACATTTTAAAGCATTGTGATTTTTACAGCATTCATAATCATCTCGACAATGTTATAATTTGATAGCAAAGCACAAGATAGGTTAACTGTAGTAGGGCTTCAATCAATTCCTGGTAACAAAAAAAATAAATAAATAAAACTGTCTTTATGCACATGCTGCTTTGACATGAATACAAAGAAAATAAGACATGGGTGATTTTGTGAACAAAAGCAAAGAATTATTGGGGCTGTGTCATGCCTGCATCATTAATACAGCGTACATACAGCGTAATACTTTACTAAGATTAAAAAGACAAACAATGCTACTTTGATGAACAACTTAAACAAGATAATACTTTAACTAAACTGGTCATATTGTGTGCATTTCAAAACAACAACTACGAACGTTGGAACCATTTAAACATTGATTGAGTTTATTTACAAGTTTGAAGTAACTAACATTACAACTCGATTATAAAAGCAATTGAAACTCAACCTGTTGAAACATAGCTAAGTCTTCATTCCAACCAACACAACACACACTGCTTAACACCGTTACGGCACGTAACCTGCTATGAATTCTGTGTGCACATAACCATGTTTATAATTCTGGTACTATGATTTCTAACTTTTATATTCTTCTTACTTTTGTGAGCCTTAATAAACTTCATCATTTTTATGTGTTGAGTTTCTTTTTGCCTGTTATGAGTACTATATATTTGAACTTTTGATGTTAGTTTATTGGTTATTCTCTTTTGATCTTGAAACTGGAAAGCATATTTTTATAACTTGGCTTCATATTTCTTTTCTATTTTGTGCATAGTTCTTTTGATATATTTGCAAAAATCTAATACTAGAATTGTAGATATAAAATTCATAAGAAATATGACATTTGAAGGACTAAAACACTAGTTTTATATTTAAATATTAATCTCATAATGGAGACGTTGTCCTGTATATTAAGAAATTAATATTAACTCCTGTGTGTATACTACCAACATAGTGGGGGGTGGGGGGGTGGTCTAGGATATAGATGTATTAATGTTAAATATTATATCTTTATAAATATGCACTACAATATGTAATGAGACACAACAGCATCTAGATTAATTACAATCCTTTTCAAAAGCTGATTGCAGAACAAAACAGAATTCAATAGCGGCTCATTAATGAAACATTTTTATCAGATATGGGCGAGTTGGCTCCGATTCAGATCACAGCCCAATTAAACCTCACTCTGACGAATTTAATCAGAACATATTTGCATTAGGCAGTTAGCCTTGATTTTTTAAGTGCAAAACTGAGAGGAAACCACTTCTCAAAGATGTTATAGTAATATATGGACAATTCAAAAAAATAAATACATTACCATTGTAATGCCAGATTACATATTTTTGCCCAGAAACACATATATTCTAATAATGTCATGTAATTAATTCATTTTTTAAATAAAACATATAAGGAAAATGGCTTAATATAGGTAACTGCACATACTCATTTTGTATCTTTAAAGACATCCTTTTTAAAAAAAGGAAATCTCTATGAATCTATGAATCTAAGAAAACCGATTACTCAACATTCTTATCAGCGATGATGATTATCACTAGTAGCCTTGCGGTTTTCATTAACACAGCAATTTCTAGCAACTGCAAAACTAAGCTTGATACATACAAGGTTAAGAGCATTGGGTGGCCCAGAAAAAGTCATAGGGCATCAGATGACAAGCAAGCTGTATTTGAAATAATGCTGAGCCATACACTTCTACTAAAAAATACGTTTCTTTTCATTTCAAGTTATCCTTTTGCTACAAGTGTTTTATGACATAGTACTTAACCTCATTAAAGCTTTGTCCTGGTCAGTTACACATTCTGGATATTAAAACAATGTGCTACTTCAGTTTTAATAGAACTGGATGTAGTTGGAAGCTAAGGGAATAGCAACTTTACATTAGAAAATAATATACCCGAGACGTTAAGGAGGATAGTGCCATTGTACTTTCTAAGATTGTCATTGTACTTTCTAATTTTAAGATAAAGGTAACTTGGGAATCCATAATTAGAAACCAGGATTTTCTATTTAAAAAGTTGCCAATATAATTACTGTTCAGGCTTACTAAAAGTGCCAGAATAGCAGATTGAGAGCTTCTGAGCAACATATTTATCAAGATTAGTTGTATAACAGAGAAGTAATATTTGCTATAAACGTACTTTTTGTTTTTTTTATAGCTTTTATAATTCATACAAAACCTTGTCATTCAGAATAAGCTGGAGTTAACTTCCCTATATGATAAGGATAACAATTAGTTCAAAGGGGCAAAACAAGCCAATGACCTGTTATTTTTATTACAAATATAGTAAGTATTGGAAAGTAATGTCGTCATAAGAGATAATACAACACTGAAGAATAAATGAAGACATGATTACTACTACGTCATTCTGCTGAACAGGAAACGTTGTGTGATAGGGGAGACCTGTGCTGGCTATCAAGCGCATGCATGATCCTGCAAGGGGGGGGGGGGGGGGGGCATGCGATCTGCCTGTCAATCATGGCAATGACACAGAGGTTGGGTGAGGGTGTGCCGCCTTTCTCTCTCTCCGAATGGTCGGGAGGCAGGTCTTTGGGGAGTCAATCAACCAATAAATGTGACGCTTTGCTGTTCCTTCGGTCTTGCCTTGTAGGAGAAATGACAGAGGGAGCTGGGTTGAAAATCTGGAGTAAACAAAACAGAGAAAGAATGCCAGTGTTTGGAATGAGAGAAAGAGACACGCAAGCACTGCTATAGACAGCCGCGACAGTACCATTTAAAAATCACGTCCTTGGCACTGGGACATTATCATAATTCAGCTGGGGGATCGTGTGAGTGTTAGTGAGGGAATAGCAAAGCATAACTGAAACCCGAGCCGCACCGGATAGCGGACGCTGCAAGAAGCAGCACCTTTTGTTTGTAGTTTTGTTACTGTGTTTTATTTTATTTTTTTCTTTCGCCTTCTATTTTGACTATTGTTTTCGGCACCTGCGTGTGCTCCGTCATTGGACTGATGAGGAACCTTACCATCGCTGGTATTGTTCCTCCACGGTGCAACAGTTCCACCTTGTGCCGTCAATAAAAATTGAACAACGGCAAGGTGATCTCAAACTAAACCTTTTGTGTCCCATGTGTCAGTGAACCCTACATCCTCCCACAGGTTGCAAGACTGAAGTAGTCTGTGTTTAAAACTTTCTTCAATAACACTCAAATATGAAAACAGTAAGACCATACCTGTCTGTTCTTACATGGAAAACATGTAAAATGTCTTATTTTAAGCAATTTACAAATCCTGACATTTGCTATTCTGCAACTGTAAAAAGTCGAACCGTCAACCTGTGATATAGAGCTACAGAGGGTATTCAGACACCATTCTTAGGCTGTAGTTTCTGCAATGCATTCCCCCTTGTCATTCAATTGCATAGGCATTTTACTACGCAATCATTTGGGAATACTGTCAGCAATACATAGGACAATAGTGACTATAATTTAGCAGAGCTAACAATGAGGTGGCTAGTTAATCTTACTAAGATTTTTTTAAGGGTCAATGCCTCCTGCGCTATTGGAGTATGCATAAACTATAACATCCCACATACCTGTTTAATGCACTGTTCCTACCACAATGGAGAACAATAATCAAAAAGAGTGTGGTACTAGAATAATGCTTGGTCTACACCTTCTTATTATTTTCAAACAGTAAGCACTTGGAAGCTAAACACAAAGAAGAGATGTCATTAGATGAATGCTGTCTGTGTAACTGCTGTAGAACAGTAGTGCCATCTCATAGACATTCTATAAATCCAATAACATATGTCTCTCACTGGCTAAATACAATTTAACCACCGAAGTATTAAATCATTCGCACTTCACAGGTGTTGAGTTTGTAATCTAGAATAAATTGCTTGAAAGGCTTTCAGCTCCTGCATGAAGACAACAGTTTATTCAATTAATCAAAAAAATGAACATAAATATAGGATAAACAAGCTTTCTCTTCGTGATCCGCCTACTGTGTATTAACAATGCCCTCCATAGTTTTGAATTGTGGGAGATGACAGTTCACTAGTGACATTTAGCCTTTGCACAGTCAGCAGCTGCAAAAGGCAGATAATGCAGCACACTTCTTATTGTAAGTAACGACAACATATTATTTTGAAAGCCTTTGCAGCACATACAATGCTCTATGAAAGCATCTACTGTATGTTCTCTGAGTAATAATAAAATATGAGGAATACAATGTCAGGTAAATAAATCATGCATGCATGCATACATACATTACATACATACATACATAATACTTGCCATGGCATGGAATGTGAACATGTTTTCAACAGAATTTCACAAATTGTAAAATAAAACGTCTCCAGGTATGACACTTCCGGGACACAATCCATTAGTGGCAAAAAATAAATAAATACCATTTCTCAACATTTAGCCTTCAAGCCTACTATTGCAACCCCTTGGTTTGAAAACTGCTGCAAAATAAAATAATTAGGATTCCTTCTAAAGACAGAAAAGTTCAAAAGAATGCTTCCAAATTAGAAAATACATTGGTTTGGTGCATTCAGCTTTCTTTTGAAGCCCAGATTAGAATGCAGGAACACTGTGCTATCCCCAATAAGTGAAGAGGAAATCTGATATAAAACCGTACTGACAAATCCAGTATTTAATCCTACAGTATTTAGACTTGACCAAGCATGTCCCCAGAACATGTCAGAAACTACGAATAAGCAGCATCCAATGTACTGATTAGGCTTGATGTCCATTTTAAATGGTTTAATGTTTTATTTATTATTATTATTATTATTATTATTATTATTATTATTATTATTATTATTAATAATAATAATAATAATAATAATAATAATAATACTTTTATTCTGAATATTCAAGATGCCACTGTACCTCACTGCCCTTTTTAACACTTCACAGCAATGATTATATCAGAGTTTATACAAAATAATTACCAGCCTCACCCCTCCACAAAACTCTTAGGTCTTTGACCTTTCCCAAATGAATGAGCCTGACTTCCAGTTTCAAAATGACATGCTGCAGATGACCTTTTCTGTAAGTGCAACATTGCCAAACATCTTTTTTTTCTTCATTTTGTCTAATTTTACAAAGCACTACAAACTGAATAGGCAGCTATATTAAATACTCAATGTTTTGCAATTTGATGCATGCGCTGAATCTGCACAAAACTATTCATAGAAATAAAGATGAAGCACTACTTTAAGTTTGAAGGAATTAACACAAGAAAAAAAAAAAAAAGATTTGACAGTTGCTAAGAGCTAGACTACAAAATGCTTTGTGTAAAATAGTGTTATTCCTTAAAATACAGCTCAATAGGACCTTTGCATTAACATAGTGAGTATTATTATATGCCGACACCAGAATCACAAATCCCAAGTGGCAGGTTTGCTATAGATAAACAGACATAGAACTACTTCCTCCACTTTAATTAGAGATCATGCAAAGGGTTTTACAAGTGCAATACAGATCAGTTAATTGGAACTGCAACAGAACAAACCAAGAATGCCAAAATCATGATGACAATCCCATGGAAAGTGATTAAGATATAATAGAAGGCAATACAGTATGATCCTATATGTACACTACAGCTTTGCAGAATTAACTGGATACAAAAATAATAGGCTTTAAAACTGATCTTCTCAAACTTCAAGAAACATCTTCTATACACTTTAAATAGAAGGAAAATGGGTTATGAGAACAGGCAGTACATAACATGATGAGTATATTAAAAGGTGAGTAGATTATGTAGGTCCATCATCACAAGACAAATAATTTCTCATACGTCACATATTTGTATATTTCAGCAAGTAGATTTTAGGGTAGAATACTGTCAGGTTATCTAGGGTATAATGTTTTTATTCATCTTGATTATGAAAATGGTAATCATGAGGCTAGCTCACATGTTACCAACACAATTATATAGCTTTTCATTTAATTGGTGTATTAATGCCAGTCTGTCACATTCTCAACATTCAAAGCAAACTACAGTAATTATAATATTAGAAGACACAAGTAATACTTGCTAATAAATAAATAAAATAATAATAATAACCAAAAAAAACCTCAATCATTTTAGACATAGCAAATGTCATGATTCTGCATCTACACCCCTAATGTTTGTGCCAGTCAGTGGTGTTTTTCAGTGGTTTAAAATGGATCAGGGAGCAGCATTGGAAAGTAATGATTATATGGTTAACAGTCCACATTAATCTTTTGAATGCATTAATTGAATAATTTAATAAACTTCAATTTCCATTGCGAAACCTCAACTTCATTTAAATATTTTGAAATATGCACATTCATGACAGAAAAGAATGAATCTAACTTGATCACAAGTAGATCGTAGACAAATTGATCAAGACTTTGCCAACACAGCAAACCATTATGTCAAACATTCTGACATTTTAATCATGCATATTTCCAAAAATCATTAAGGGTGATTCATTTGAGATGTTTAAAAGAAAATGATGCAACATGGTTGAAACACATCTGGCAGAGACATGTAACTAAACAAATGACAGATATATTTAGACAGAAATTAATTGCTCATGAGAGGAACGGTTTCACTTTCCATGTGTAATGCAAGGGAAAATTAGCATCGACTCTGATGTAGAGGAATGCTGAATCTGACAACAAAAACAACAAAGCACAAACAGCTAATTAGAACCCAACTTAACATATGTCAGATATGACTATGTATTATATTAGATGCAAAACCTAAAGTCAGTAACTTAAAATCACTGAGGCATTTCAAAATAACAGACGCATCTGTTGATGTTGATAAAGTCTTCTCGTTGACACTTTCATCTACACTTATCTTAATTGTTATTTAAATTTATAGACCAAGTATTGCATCACAAACGTGTGTCAGTGATGTTTTATAAATACAGGATTGACTCGCTTTAATTGCTGCCTTCATTCTTCTGGAAACACTTGACACAAGATCATGGTAGGATGTAGGTGGTACTGCCTTTAGGAGATTCTGTCATTACACATTTTGTTCAAACAGAACATATCACTCAAATGACACACGACTGCAGAACGGTATTGAGGGTGTGGAAATGATCCCTCCCGCAGAGTTCTGGGCTCATGCCAGCTATGGCAAATAATTAACACTTACTCTTTGGCACACAGGCAAGAACAAGAAATTACAGACTGCTTTTTTTTTTTTTTTTTTACCAAACCTCTCTTATCTCTGATAATGTCTTCTAGTTGGTTATTATTGCAATTATATGTCAATGAAGATATGAAATGTGCATGAACTGTTTTATTTGTAATTTTGAAGCATTGGTTTTGTATTCTTTCTAAAAGGGAAAATGTGTTCCCAAAAAAACAAAGTGTATCTGCTAGACACATAACTTCTTTTAAAAATAAGACAACTTCAAGCTGCTATACAGTAAATTGACATTGGCTGTCCACCACCACTATGTTCTGAATTTCTTAAAGTTGTGTTCTGAATTATGGTTAATTGGTTTTCTGTAAAAATATGTTTTTTCCACCAGACAGCTGGTATTCTTCACATATGCTTATTATTATTATTATTATTATTATTATTATTATTATTATTATTATTATTAATAATAATAATATCCCTGACAATACTAGCATAAGCTTCTGCTGTAGATACTTTTAGAACAGAACTCCCTTAGTTCAATCCAGTTCAGTGTTTCACCTGTAAGGATTTGCAAGTTTACTTAATAGAAAAGCATTTGCCGTAAATTCCAGAAAGAAATTAAAAACCTGTGCACGTACATACAGAGGCTCATGTACTTGCATGCAAAACATCATGTCACATATATATTCTTCACATCACCTTCTTTACTATAGAATTATTTCTGATGCGATATGTGCAAAGCTAGCAGTTGTAATTTAAATCATCCACTCCAGCTCCAAAATATCTTAGCATGATGATTCTAAAGCAGACGGACAGGTAATGTGCAAATGATTGCGTCGTTTTTAAAAGAAGCAAGCCTACAGTACATATCATCATACATGCAGTCACTGGGGATAAAGGTGGATTCAAGTTCTATAATCTTTTTTGTATTTTAAACAGTGTATTTACAATTCACATACTCCTACCCCATGTTCAGTGGGTAGTAATCACAGTAAAGATTAAGGATTACACTGTATAGCAGAAAATTATTGATGAGCAAGTTATTACATACATAACAGATGTCAGCATTCAGTTCTTGGCAGGGATCATTATTTTAAGAATGTAAGCTAATTCAAGTGAAAGACAGTCCCTTGCATAAACAAGTGTTCAACGAATCAGGCTTACATTTTCTAAGGCTTTTCCAGTTAGTTTGTCTGAAGGGTTTGATCAGGTAAATAGTGCAGGCTAGTAAATATCAAACTGGGGTAAATCAAAATTGGACAGCTACATGAAAGGATGCCAAAACATTGCAGAAATTACAGAAAAGGTTTGGAATAATAATAATAAACCTCTGCAATTACACCGACAACATAATGTAGAGCCACTTATTATCAGTCTCTAAAGCTCCTTTCACACTGGTATGCTCATGCGGGTGACAGTGACAGATGCAAGTAAATGCCCCGGAAGCAGCTTGTTACTGACGCTTCCATCCAAGCTTCTCTGGATTGAACCGTCGGCCCAAATGTTGATTACAGCAAATGTTTCTTCATCCCTGCTGCAATCTGGCTCATGGTGTGTCTCAAGCAACAAAAATACGGCTAAACAGAATAAACAGAAATGTTCCTTGCGGAAGTGAAACCTTCATGCAGGCATGGCTTTGTTATTTTATCAGCTTACTAACGGCCGTCATGCATTTTGTCTCGCTCAACCCAGGTCAAAGCATGTCGACCCACATCCTGAGGTGGGTCGCTGCTACCCGGGTATGACCCAGGTACGTGGTTTCACACTACGTGTGATTGTGACCCCGGGTAGCCAGAACCCAGCTAGGAGTGCCAGTGTGAAAGGGGCTTAAGAGATGATCAGATCTGGTGTCTATTCTGAGATGACTTAAAATAACTTGAAACAGGGAGATGCAGCTTTTATATATTACACAATATTGTGTGACCATTTTACAAACCAGAGTTCCTTTTCACCTGCATCCAGGCATAATGACGTTAGAGCCCTACAAATTATATATATATATATATATATATATATATATATATATATATATATATATATATATATATATATATATAATTATCACAATCATTGTATTGTAGCACCACAGCATACATTTTGACTACAAATTCTTCTCAGTGTTTTATTTTCAAAACCTTTTGTTACACAGCAGTTTTCTTTTAACAAAATATCTACTACCACACTAATTCTTAAATACAATTTTGAAGGATGACACAACATAAGAGGTAAAGAAATGAACAATGTGTATATATCAACAAATGATCCTATGTTACCACGATAAGGTTAACTAACTAGTTTTGGTACACTAACTATTCACAGAGTAAGGTTCAGTTATTAAGTTTCAACAAAGATAATCTTAGTTTGGAAGCAATCAAATAATTACGGATATGTGCAGTTACATTATGACATTAAACAACAGACACATTCTACAAGGTGACGGGTTTAAATAGCAGCATGTGAAAACCCTGTGAAGAGCTAAACAAGACAGCAATCACACAGAATAAGATATGACAGCTTCAATGTGATGCAGCATTAAAGTAGTTCTTCATTTTGACTGTGTCTATTAGTATCCTGTGCTACAGGCACAGCACTGAATTAAGCCCATAATTAAGTGGAATTTAGACTGTATTGGGAATTAGCTCTAGCAAAGCCTTTGAAAACCAAGACAACCATATAAACATGTCAGTGATTGCCAAGTCCAATAACTCAGTGTTGTTTCTCTGGATACTGATCTTTTGTTCGCAGTAAATGAGCAAGCGTGCATGACTTTTTACATTTTACAAAGCATAAGTAGACCTTTAAAACATTATTGACAGGAACGTTCTGTGTTGTTGCCACCACTCCCCAATGTGACATGTTACAGGATTCAGTCAACTTTTTTAACCTTTAATGCCACTAAATATTTACTCACTTTAAAAGCAGCATTTGGAAACAGATTTGTGAAAACATTAACTGCATATACAGATTTCAAAATGTGTACATTTTGGACCACATGCTAAATACCCAAATACACTCCAAATGCCCCTTACCAAAACAGTACCATTCAAGTAACTGTTACAAATGTATATGGGTTCAGTCGGATATTAGTAATAATTACCATTACTCCATTGTTGAAAAAAACAGACAGTTTATTGCAGGTGACAGAACATATGGGTTTGGCTTTGACCTTATCTGGCATTTTACAGCATGTGGAATCGAAAGGGAGAAATTAAGGTCAAATTTCTGAAGAATGTGAAATATTTTATGTTATGATTAACCTATTTGGTCCAAAAGCCCAAGTAATTATATTTATCGCTGAAGTGTTTCATCATTTTAGTTGAGCACTTGACCAGGAGGTGAAGCTGTAAGAAAACCTTTATCCACATCAGAATGGTGAATGACATTGTGGTCACAAAGTCAGTGCTCCACTCCATTTTATTTTATTTTTAATATGAATACAAATGCAATACAAGAACTTTCTCTGGAGCAGATGACAAATATACTGACAAAGCAGTGAACTCGTGCCCTGGCTTAACAGAATGTAGTGTTGTTGTTTTTGTTCTTGTAATTTAGTTGTCCTTGACAAAAATATTACTTATGAACATTGTTGGAAATTATTTAAAAAAGGAATCCACATGTTTTGAGTAATTTAAAAGCTTTAGCTGCTGTAAATAGTACCTGATGATGCCAATAAAGTAATAGTCTGGAAACTTGCTTATTAGTTTTTTGTCAGCAAATACAATTTTTTTTCTCTTTAATGCCCAAGATGGTATCAGTTGTTTTATTCATGATCAGTAGTTTCAAATGGCCACAGATGAAGAACTGGAAGAGCGTGGATATCAATTTAGAAGGAACATTGTTTTTTCAGAAGAGTTTTTCTTCCATTATGTACATGAGAAGCATAATATTATAGTAGAACTCTACATTCCTTAGCATAAGGAAAAAAAAAATAGGTTCATGGTCTCTGTAGTATTTGGGTGTGAAATGAGTATCTCATAAGAATCAATTGAACCTCCTGATTTCCCTCTTCTAAAGGAACATGAATGAACTAAAGTAATAATAAATTTACTACTAGATTTAATTTCAAGGCCGTTTTGCTATAGAAGCTATCTATCCCTTCTGTCAGAAATTATTAGTGTGCTGAAATAAAAAGCTAACCTACTTGTATTATATTTTCAACAATAAATATAAAAGGCCTTTTTATAAAAGTACTTTTCAGAAAATGTACATGTAATGTATTCCTATTTCTTTGGTTACATTTTAAGTTAATCCTCCAAAATGTGTTATTTAGATAAAAACAAACAAAAAAAAAAAACACAGCAGTTTTCCATCTTTTATGTCTGTTGACAGACCTCTGATATAAATGCATGCACCTTGATGCAATGCATCTGGCACATCTGGGACAACATGGTCTCAGACAAAAAAACACAATGGTTATGAGGCCAGACATGAAACACAAACAACATGCATTACCTTACTGTTTCAACTTACTGTTAGTCAAGAACAAGGAGGAACCTATTATATGACTCGTTCTAACTGCATATACTATTGAAAAAAACGATATCTAACCTTTGTATAGCTACAGACAATAAAACAGTCAACACAGCCAAGATAATGTGTAGTCTAATCATTAATCATGTAAAAGAAAACGTAGTCCTTGCAGAATTGCTGCAACAAAGACTTGCAAAATTATCAAAGTGTCTGTCTTGGCCTCTCCTGCTATAAAACACCCTAGAACCTTTACAGCCAATGTCTTCTAAAATCACAATTTTAAATCAATATCAGATTACAAGAATAGGACATCAAGTACAGAGTAATGAATAATAAATATTTTCTATTATTATTTTTGATGCCTAATAAATGGCATCTTATCCATGAGTGTGTGTGTGTGTATGTATATATATATATATATATATATATATATATACTGTATATACTGTATGTATATATATATATACACTGTATATACTGTATGTATATATGTGTATATATATATATATATATATATATATATATATATATATACACACACACATACATATACACACACACACACAGTATATATTGATACAGTAAATGTTTCTTCTCTAATTAAATAGACAGACTACAATGGAGATTTACAGTATATTTACAATTAATCAGGAAAGTAGAGTGCAATCATCTCCAAAACGCTTCAGGCCCTCTCACATTTTAAGAGATCATCAGCTTTTAACCTACAATTAACTTGTATCTGCGTCTATTTTGGGGGTTTTGTTTCATAAAAGGATACTATCCACCAGCAAAAAGCAACATTTCAATACCACATTTATAATATGAATGGAACAGCATGCAAGGGCTGGGGTTTGGGTCATCATAATAATGTATAAAGACAATGAATCTGCTAAGAAAAAGAATAAATCTGTTTTACGGAGCGTGTTTAAAATAAGTGTGTGAAGACATGGACCAGACCTGCACTCCGACCCAGATTTAAAAACAATTTAGCCCTGTCATAAGGTTGTGTGTGTGTGTGTGTGTGTGTGTGAGACTGCACACAAAATTAAATGTATAGGCTTCACACATTTCTCTTTCATTACCAGCACACGCAGGACCATCGGCAGCACTTTCCAAGGCAATGGCACACAGTTCTCTAGCACCGTGACCTCTAGTGCTTTGCTGTGGGATTTTTGTTAAACATATTTTACAAACAACATACATTTATTGTATTCTAATAACAGGGTTATTTTCTGTATTAGGTTTCATAATAATCAATACTCTATTCCAGTTTATATGATTATAATGTGTATCATTTGAATCCTTTCATTTATAACTTTAAAATGCTCAGTCAGAATTCCAAGGTATAACTACAAGAAACCAAACCAAGTATGCAAGCTTGAGAAATGTTAAAACAAAACATGTTTCAAAACCTTTGGGAAATAAACTCTGTAGAAAAGTGTGCCTGGCCAAGTGAGAATCAATTACAGAATGACAGTGTTCCAATGGGGTTGAATTGTGCTTGATTTAAACAGTGAAAAACAATCACTTGTCATAACTGCCACTATGCTTTGAATTTAGAAAAACTGAATTTACAAAATAAACTGCAAAGCTGCATACAATATTGCTATACCCATGCTTCAATTTGGGTATACAGTACAACTGCTATCCTGAGATAAAAAATAAAAAAAGAACCGTACTTAATTTTACATACGGTATAAAATGCTTCTCAGAACTGCACAGTGAAAATTTTGAAGCAAACTCGCTGACAAGAAATAGTGTCATAAGAGAGATGGTTTAGGCAAAAAAAAATCTTTACAATTTGTGTGTCACACAAAGGTTTCTACAAGCAATCTTTTCTACTCACAGCTCAATTCCCTTGTGGAACAGCTACCAGTCCCGTAGGGAAGACTGTTTTCAGATCAGAACTAAGGGAATGTCCTACAACTTAAATCACTTATGACAGCATGGTACATTTGACAACATAATATATTAATAAAAAGAGACAAGATAATTAAAATCTCACTACCAGTCAGATTTGTGGATAGCATAGTGTCAAAAGGGTTAACTATGAAGTTGAGAGGATCATCCCTATGTTTATCCATAATCCATAACCCATAAAACAAAATCATATTTACCTTACCTTCTTGAGAATTTTTACTGGAAAACGTGAAGGTATTTCATATGTATTATGTACCAAGCATAAAAATGTGACAACAATGGTGGAAGCTTGTGTTTTGCAATCTGGCTCATTCTCCTTCTTTTCAAGGCAATAGCTTGGGGTTTAACTCTATCTGTTGAATAGGCCTAAACGCAGGTCAATATGGATAGGGGTACATTCGCTTAGTGATTCTGAGTACTTCTCTGAAATTACATGCAAAAGACAAGTAGCCTTTCATTGCACTTCTTTTGCTAATGAAAGCCTAGTTAGCAAACCATATTAATAAATGTCTGAGTATAAATGATTTTGATAAAAATATAACCATATTATTGCCATTATGTAATATATATATATATATATATATATATATATATATATATATATATATATATATATATATATATATATAGTTATTGCATTTATATAGCGCTTTTAATACAAGTGTTGCAAAGCACTGTACAGTACATAGCAGAAAAAAAAAAACACAATACATTTGTATAGCATGTCACACATACAACTGCCACAGTCAGACCATTTAAATAACAGTATACACAGAATACAAAAGCAGCAGTTTTAAAAGTTACATTAAAACCTGCTAAGATAAGAAAGCCATTTTATAAAAGTGCGTTTCTTGTTTTGACTTGAAAACTGTAACGGTCCCAGCTTCCCTGACAAATGAAGGCAGAGTATTCCATAATTTATGAGCTCTACCTCCCGTGTTGCTTTTGCTGACCCTAGGAATAACCAGCAGTCTGCATCCTGTGATCTCAGTGCGGTTTGGAAGATATGGGGTCAGAAACTCCTGCAAATAACTACGTGCTAATAAGTTATAAGCCTTGTAAGTTAAAAAGCAAAATTTTAAAATCAATTCTATGGGGCTCCCGAGTGGCGCATCCGGTAAAGGCCTCTCCTACCCGAGTCCGGACACGTGTCCTGGATACCCGGGTCACAATCCCTCGTAGTATGAAACCACATACCTGGGTCGTACCTGGGTTAACCCGGGTCCCAGCAACCCACCTCAGAGTGTTGGTTGACACGCTTTGACCCAGGTTGAGGGATGCAATAACAAACAGCCACGCCTGCGTGAAGGTTTCACTTCCGCAAGGAACATTTCTCTTTAACCTTATTTTTGTTGACTGAGACACAGCAAGGATGTAGAAGCACTTGCTCTGATCAACACTTGGGCCAACAGTTCAATCCAGAAAAGCTTGGATGGAAGTGTCTGTAACAAGCTGCTTCCGAGGCACTGATACACGTATTGTGCACTTGCGTCTGTCAGCCAGGTCAACCCTGCTTTTTCAAAAGCAGTGTGAAATCGCATACCCGACCCGCATGACACCGGGTCCTGACCCGGGTAGAGCATGCCACTGTGAAAGGGTCTTAAAATCTTCTTAATACTGTATTGCTGCATAAGCCAAATACGAGGCTTATTGCTGCCACCTACAGGACTGGAGTGTACCTTAATCAATGCTGTTTTATTCCAGACAGTTTTTTTACGGTCATTTTGCTGCAGTGTAATAGATTACCACTAATATACATGTCTGCGTTCCTTTCATTCTGTGCGTCGTGTGAACGCAAGACAAAATATTTTTTTCCGTCCAATGGATTTACGCAACCTCTGATTTTTTTCATATATATACACACACACACACACCTTGATTTCTGTTGTTAATTGACACAGAATTACAGGCCTCTATAAAAAGTATGGCAGTTCTTAAATTGTAAGGTATTATCACGCTTTATAATGATTGTTCAGAAAATTAAAATAATATTCATGAATAATAATATGATATGTAATCCTACAGGCAGATATTTATCAACCTCTAGACAGAAAGTGAAAAACAAGGGAGGAAACATCACTCATTTATTTAAATGTTTCACATCACCACCCCCATCTCTTTGCCGAAGTTAACTTTCTTCTTTTACTGCAGTTTCTTAAGTTCTTTTAGTTTAAGTGAATCCCAGTACATTACTTAGAAAAAAGGCGCAGCAAAGACAATACATAAAATAGGAGTGTGCTATAGACTGACCAACAGGGAGTTAATGCCTGTTTTTTTTCATCATTACAGTGTATTTGCAATGCTGCAAAAATATACTTGTTAGCAATGTTTTTATATTCTTTGGATTTTATATTAATCCGTATTTTATGTGTATGTAACGTGATAGATGTGTTTTAAATTGTATGCATGAGCGGTGGAAAGACCAGGATGAAAACAGACTTCATTGCTAAAGCATATCCGTTTCCCTGCAGATAACAGGATCAATGTGACACTTCACCTGCAGAGGAAAGCACAGACTTTCAGAAGCTGTCTAGTCACACTGCAAAAGTGCCAATGCAGACGGCTGCAGGTTCAGCATGAAAGCAATAAAAAGCACAGAGTTTATTATAGTAGCCAGAGTTGTTGTCTTTCGTTTGATTTACTTTCTTTGCAAGATTTTAGCATGATGGGCCGAACAGCCTCCTCTCGGTAGTAAACATTTATTATGTTATTATTTACGGTCCACTGGGACGTTGGTTTTGACAGAGACATGTAGCATGAATACGCTTAAACAGAATGATGTTCTAATAGCACATAAGAGGAATGCATCTACATTAGTAGCATGTTTGTTTTTGAAATGTAGTATTAAATAAAATGCTTAACTGTGAATTTTTCACTATTGACTTGCCTGTGTTAGCAGTGTTTTTAGTACTAGTATCAGTTTTAGTACTATTTTTTAGCATTTATCTAGTCTAGTTTAGCATTATTATCTGTGTTTACTTGCTTTACTTTCAACACCCAGCTGACACGATGCTCGGAAAACCTTTATTAGTCAACAAGAAAACGTAAACACGTCCAAGAAAACCAAATTTGACTTGGCTCTGGTAAAACCTTACCAACTGAAATGGGAAAGCACAGAAATCCAGAAGAAATACCCGTGTCTGAGCTTGATACACACCTGGCAAGACGTCAGTGAGTATATTATAAACCTGGCACAATATGGTCTGTACAAGCACCGGCAACTTTGGTTTCCCCATAGACAACAGCATCAGCAAACAAACAAACCTCCAGCACAGCAGCAATGACAGAACAGACGACAAGACCACCAACTGGCTGGGAGACTAATTCATACTCCTACACCGCTTGTCAACCATCTTCAGTCCCAACTGTACTTTCAACCAGGCAGTTGTTACAGTCCAAATCTACAATCAAGCACCATCGATGAATCGTCACAGAGCATAAGTGGTTTTTGACCGACAATTACTCGGATTAAATGTCAATCCATACTGCTTTTTACAGGCTCAATATTAAAGGATATTGTAATTAAAACTATGAAATTCAAAGTAGTAAAGTTATAAGTTCATTAAATATAACACTATTCTGAATTTAACACTTGTTATTATCATGTATGCTCCATCCAGTCATCCACCGTTGTTAGTACATATATACACACACACACACACACACACACACCTCGTTATATCGCCCCTCGCTATACTGCGGATTCAGATATATTGTGGTCCTGGAGTTGGCTTCCCATTTTTCCTGTCTAACTGCGTATGCCGTAGCTGCAATATACATAGGCACTTAGAATTACTGTTAGTTTTATTTCGTACTGCACATCAAACAACAATATACAAAACAATTAAAAACAAATCATTAATATCATACTGTTATCATATACACACATATTGCACAGTAACACAAAGCAAATTAATTATCTACTTGCTGAAGCGGTTTTTATTTTAGCCAACGAGGTGTTCACATGTGGCAGCAATGCGCTAGTAAAAGTCACAAGGCAGTGACGTCAGTTCCCTAGCAACAATCCTCCTATATTTGGAATTGATTATTTCAATGCAGCGGGTTGGTGCATTTGAGAAAGGAGTGGAAGACTCGTGAAATTAATTGGAGACTGAAGTTGATGAGAAGCAATTACCCTCCACAGTATGAATTAAAACAGTGTGTCGCTTTTTATATGAAAAATGAGAAAAAGCAGGTTGCGTTGAGGATTTATACTAGACCCTGAAGCCCCTGATAAAACAAGGGAGTGGTTGTACAGTATTTGTTAGCATATTTGTTTTTCTATGGGTCTCTCGCTATGTCGCGGCCCTCGATACATATAGCGGATTTATATCGAAGGTTCGGAACACATTACCGAAGTAAGGTTCGAACCTTCGATAGTACTCATTTGCATAATTTATTGGTGACGTCACCATAGCTACTTGTTTATATTTGATTGAAAATCCTATTATTTTACAGGCAATCCATATAAATGGAATAAAACATTCACGTGTAGTTTACAAATATGTTATATAAAACAGTAATCATGTTTTTATAATTTAAATACAAATACACGTTGTTTATTTATATGTAACTGAGCCTGCTGGCGATATACACAGTAAGCTTGCATTGCACCAGCACCAACTGCAGCGGACAAAGCTTTATTTAACAGTCACCGTTCCAAGCAGGTTATCAGTCACATTTTACTACTACTAAAAATATTAATAATACTAATAATAATATTAAAAAAAAATTGCATTCAACTTTTTTTTTGGTCAACTGGGCATTTAACAAAAAAATCCCAAACAGCAGAGGGGTTTTGAGACATTTCTTTCAATACAGCTTACGCCTTATGCTATACAACGCTTTGCTGTCGAGATGGCGAATGAAGAAATTAAAGGTTTGCCTCTGGATAACACGAGCTGGAGCGGGGAGGGGCGGATGGTGCTCAGTTTTCAAAATTAGAATTACTAGTGTTAGCGTATATTTTGTATGTTTCAAACATATTCTACTACAAAAATCCAACCCAGGTAATCATGTTAATCAAAACTATTCATTGCAGCTCTCACACTTGGACGGTTTAGGCAATATCAGTAATTAGGAGACAAGACTTTAAAGGAGCACACACCAAGGTCTCACTAGCAACATCACTGTCTTTTGTTAAAAAGCCTTTGTTTTTTTTTACAACCATTTCAAATACAACACAATAGCTAAACAGTTTCTACTGCTTCCTGGTACCCACCGCTTCCTGTGATGTGGTTCAAACTCACTTAAAATGATCTAATCAGACCATTGTGCCTTACTGCACAGGTACCAGATGTGGTAGTATATCTATGTATTGTGAATCATCGGTTACACGGCTTTAAATCCGCCACCAAATGTACCAGGTATGGTCTCTTGTGGTATAAGCATGTTTAATTGGAAAGCTCATAAAAAAATACTTTAGCTGCATTGTCTTAAGACAGAGAATACATACTCAGCTACTATTGCACAGGATACTTGAAAAGTTGGTACTGCAGGTGCATATCTACTTAAGCCCTGTTCACACCTGCATTTTTATACCGGTATCGTTGCTGAACAATAACACAACGTTTTGTTACCAGTGCCTTACCGGTATAACAGTATCGATACGAAACCCAGTCAACTCTAATTTGACTTTTCTCAATTATCTACCCAGGATAGCCTGCACCTTATCGATTCCAGTGGGGTCCTGCATGTACCCCTTTATACAGCTTGGCTGGAACTGAAACACAAGGAGGTAAAGTGACTTGACCAAGGTCACACAGCAAGTCAAGTGGCTGAGAAGGGATTGGAGACCAGGGTATCCAGGTTAGCATGCTTGTTTAATTAATGTATATATATTTTTTTAAATATATTTACAGATGTTACAGTAGTAAAAACATATAAAAACTGATGGCTTATATTAATAAATCCATGTTTTATAATTGCACTCGTCTATTCTAGTACTGTGTTCAGAAAATTACATTTTTCGTATAGATTGCGGTATGTCATCATTACCATGGGTTATGTTTTTTGTCAAGACACACAGGCCAAGAGTAAAATAGACTTCAAGTTTACCTTTTTTAAACAGCGCTAAAATAAGCTTAAAAGCAGCTCAATCAATCAATCTTCATTTTATATAGCGCCTTTCATAGTGGATCACCATCACAAAGCTCAATCCGACACTGCTCCGTTGACTGGAGTTGAGTATCTTGTGTATACAGAATAACTGATGTAAGTCTATCAATATAAACCAGTTTAAATGTGGACATATATATCACAACAGTATCGGTCTTGTACTGGTGTTGAAAAGTTAGTTTGGACAGAAAGTGGTATCGTATCAGTATATTCTAAACAGAAACTAATTTAACCAGTATCGTTCCGATACAAGTTAGAACAGGGTTTCAGATGCCTGTGGTTTTATGATAAGGTTAAGGTCTCCTTATTTTGAGGAGCAGGCTAACCTTCACAGCACCATAGCTACAGGACACACTGTGAGGTCAATCATGTGTGCAATAAATCATGTTGGGCCACAAACAAAAACAAAAATAGTAGTGGGTCCACTTCTAAACAGTATCAGAAATGAATTGTAAATATTTTGGCAATATTAGGTCTAAGTTTTGAAGGCTACAACAAGAACCATTTGGAGTTTCCCAGGTGGAACATATTTAGCCCTGTCTAAGAATTCAAATCCCTCAAACACATTTATATGTTTTGCTTGATGTACTGTTAGAATTTGTCGTTTCCTCGTGGGTATTACTGTCATGTTACAAAGGCGTACTGGGACTTGGCTTGAAAAACAAGGTCCTTCAGTCTAACTGGCAGGGGAAAAAAACATATGGCCAACAATAGTGAAGATCATTAAGGAAAAGAATACTTAGAATGATAGATTAAAAAAAAAAAAAACTAACTCAGTTTATTGAACAGGTACATTTTCAAGCCAGATGAGAATTTTCTTAATTTAAGTCACTAGAAATGTTTTCTCAGACAGGTATTCTTTTTGAACTTCCACAGAGCTGTGGTGCTGGGTGAAACAGATGGATGTGTTTTGTTCAGTATGGATAGTCTATTATTAACCATATTGCTATTTTATAATAGCAGGTTGTGTTTTTCTTTTCTTCTTGCTCACCGTGTTGTAATTTCCTTTGAAATGAGTACCAGGTTTCCAATTCAGTAGTACACTGTATAGTACATGACATTTGTTTTATTTTTTATTTTTATTACATTGTTAAATACATTTTGTTTTTTTTGTTTAATTGGCAATGTATGCTGCAGGGTATTTTGTTTCCTAAAAGCTAGTTCCAGAGGCTGTATCACAGTTCCCTGTCTCTTCAGTCCTTCCTCCTCTTACTCTTTATAGCATAACTGTGGTCTTTCAGCAAGAATTTCTAACCGCTGTTCTCTGTCACTATATTCCAGCTCATAGTGTAATCAAATCAAATGACTTCAAATGGAAGTGGTGTGTTCTAGGTAATTCTAACAAAGACATACACAGGTGTGAATGGCAATGGTCTGGTAACTGATTGACAGTGTCACTTAACCACCTGCTTCCCCTGGCTCCAAAAAGATACAAGAGGTCAACTCACACTCAGTGTGTTTACACTTAACAACTAGATCAACTCACACCTGAACTAGATCAGATACGATCTTGCGTATAGCCTCTGACCTGTAGTGTGTGCCCAATGACGTCACATCGACCACCCTTTGAGTCAAGACATTTCCCCTCCTCAAAACAGAGGCGGAAGCGTTTAAATCAACAACAAGCCCGTCATTTGTGTCACTTGTGTGTTTCTGCTTCACGGTGGTCTTTCCGTGCCAATTAATATTTCATTTTGCCATCAGAAATGGAGTGAAGCGTTCTTTCTATTGTCATCTAATAAAAACACATTAAAAGTACAAAAAAACAGGATTAGAAAAAACAGATAAACTATTACCATTTAAACATGTGATATACACAGAATCAGAATTAATAAAACGCATAATGCATATGATTGTTTATTTTATTTTGAATGGCGCTAACACAACCTAAGCAATTATTTTGTTATTAACTTGCTGAGCACACGGATATTGTTTTGTACTTAAAAAAAAAATTGAATACAATAGCAAAACCGAGACTATTTAACAATTTTACTGTTTCCGACCAGGACAAAAAATGAAGGCTGAAAACTGGATGAAAAATTTTAGCAAGTTAATCGTCATTTTTTTTATTTTGAATTTAATGGATATACAGAACGGGAAACCACCTTTACAATTCTTTTGCAGGCTGAACTAGCTGCAGGGATAAAAAATATGTTAACCCTGCTCCATTAACTATATGGAGACAACATACAATATGTTCCCCTTGTAGCCAATATTATTCCCATCTGTTAGTTTTAGAAAAATCAGGATATGGCACAAACAAGTGTCATGCTATACATGTGATTTATTCACAACTTATGTGAATAAATCAAGACATGTGTTATTTAATGGAACAATGATGTTGGGGTAGAAACTTAGTGCCAATGTTGTTTTCTTTTGTTGTTTTTTATCGATGCCTGTACATATAGCACACAATACCATCTATTTTCAGATCAAATAGCCTCTACAGGAACACAATTACAAAGTCAACTTGTATGCTTGACGTGCATTTAAATTCACTCTAGTGTATTAAAATCTGGTTAAAATGTTTCTCAGTTAAGTGCAAATAGACTTCTAATCTATCGCAGCAGTAAGGTACAAGCTTTAGCTTCTTTTACATGGTGACTGAAACACTAACATAATTGCCAGATCTGCTTCAATTAGCTGATAAATGAAGATTTAGCCAGGCATGAAAACAGCCAAATGTTGAACATCTGTAGTCTTTTTTTCTCCCTAACTATACAACAAGGAAGCCTGTTTCCAAACCACTAGAGTCAAAATATTCTGAACAAGCCTGTGTTGGAAACAAATGGAACATCTTTTATTCTTACAAACTGTGAGACTGATCATAATACACCATGTGATTTTTTTTTTTTATCTTTAATATCTGCTGCTTGGTTTATTTAATTTTTCACACCGGCTTGTAAAAGATCGTAGGTCACCCTTACAGAAAGGGTATTTTACTGTAACCCTACCTGACTGTTTTTTGAGTTTTTAAAAGTAGGAGATATATTTTCATATAAATTAGTTATTACCTCTGTTTATCAAAGAACTTTGCTTGTATTTTGTTTTGTGTTCAAAAAAAAAAAGGTAGAAACAGTTTGATAAGTCTGGCAGGGTACAGCAAACTAGCCTTTAAAAGAAAACCTTTAAAACACTTTCAGCTCTTAGCTGCAGTGCATGCTGTGTTTCACAGTACTTCTGCTACTATCAACCCTCTCTACAGCACCAAAAGAGCTATACTAAATGTCTGACCCACGCAAGGCATGTTTTGCACATTAATTAATATTTCCGTTCATATTATCACTTCAGTCTAAAATCCACCAACACCAGACACAGTATTAGCAACTTTCAACAACTACATAAGGCCACCTCCTTAACTGTCTTGTTCATTTTTTTTTCTCCCTCTCTAAACATATATTGTAAATGATAAAGTACCTTTAAAATAATGATAATAATTGTGACTTCCAGGTATAGGTACCACAGTACACTGACTGGTCCAAAACAAATTCAGAATGGCCTGATAGCTCCTGGTGCATTATTTGAATAGAAATTGATGTGTTTTTTCAAGGTGTCTGTGATTTGGTCCTCTCTAGAATGTCGATGGCTTGTCACAATACATTGCGCACACCTGCAGAGTTTGATACTTCATGACGCACTTAACTGAAGTTGTGCTTTTAGGTGGTGGTTTTTTGCAAATGTTGCCTTCAACAAACCCTCAGAAGACCGTCTTTAGGAACACATTGGTCAATGCAGCCACTGTGTTGAGGGACAAGCTTGTTGTACGAGCATCCACTATCATCTCCCTTATTGAGACCCTTCTGTTTTCCCATGATTGTTGCTGATGAACACTCAAGCTGCTTATATAGATCAAGTGAATCACATGACACATCGTGACCATATAAAATTGCATGGGATTATATAAAATAATAGATGGGCTTCAGTGAGTTACAGGAAAATAATTCCATCTAGGGTTTCTGTGATGTCATAAATTACAAGACTGAAGGTCACAGAAACCTAAGATGGAATTGTTTTCCTGTAACTCACTGAAGAGGCCCATCTATTATTTTTCATAATATATGGATACCCTTGTGATGCTATTATTAAAGAAGACGAGGTTCAGCATCAGCAGTATAGTTGGGTAATTTTTTTTACACGTAGTGTTTCAGTGCTGTACAGACGTTATATGTCGTTATCCGTTAGTGCCTCAGCTTTATTTGGATGATAGCCTTTACCTTGTTTTAATTTCCCATTCCTCTCCAGTTTCTCTGAGATACGAATATACCAGCTTTACATCATTTTTTTTTTTTTTTTTTTTTAACGTATTCTCATTTTGTTGATCATTAATGAACATTTCTGTACTGTGGGTGTAGTCGAGGGATTGAAAACGATACAGTTTGTGTTTGGATTGAAAGTGATGGTCTTGCAGAGTCGAATGGGTCAAAGTTCAAGTATATTTTCCTCTAGAGGAGTTAACACTTTTTGATGTCACTACTGTGGTATTACACCTTTTTTTTCGAATGGCTCAGAATGAAGGCAGACTTACTCATTGTCCCAATAGAAGAGAACTACAGCATTATTAGAGTCTTACTTCAGAGAAAGCTGGAATGCTGAAGAGTATGTTTAGGATATGGGGAGAGAAAGCGATTCCCCACTGCATGCACCTGCAGTGTTCTTATAGGAAAGCTTTTTTTTATTTATTTCCTAATTAAATACAGTTCTTTGCAGAATTTGCTTGTTGGAATTATACATGCTCAAAACCTAGTCGCGTTGTTTAGCTAACGATCTGTTCATTAATTTAACAAACTATGAGGCGAATATGTTTAGAGCGGGTCAGAATTATCTGCTGAATTTCATTTAATTAAAAGCATGCTATAACAGTCAGCATTTCAAAAAATATAAAAGCTTAACCTAAAATTACTCCTTCAATTTATTTACAGTATGAAAGTTATAATCCTAACTGGATTTTAATAAAATCCAATACAAAAATGATCCAAGTATTTTTGAAAATCGCTACATGATGCATAAAAGCTGGACAAAACAGCAGCCATAAACAACCACTGCGACTTCCCGTGGAATTAAAACAATCACTGAGTTTAATGCAAACTGAATGCTGGCTGCCTTTTGTGCGTGGCCATTACTCTGCAGCAAAGAAATTGCCATTGAATTCTGATTATATTGCCTTAATAAAAAGTAATGAAAGTGGCTCATGCTCTAGTAGCTTTCTTTTAAACGATACACAGCAGTGAACTTGCAAAGGCCACAATGCTGCAGAGCTGATTGAGGATGACACATCATCTGAGAAAGGCTGCACTAGACTGTCATGGTGGATGGTTGTGCCGATATTGGCTAGATTACTTGCAAAGGTTTTTGCTAAACACTCTCGACACAGAGTTCTTCAGCTCCGCTTAGAGTAAGAATTGACTTTTAAGACTCACCATCGATCCGACTAACAAGTTCTTCCAAAGCTTTCACTTTCCTCTGAATTCCAGGCTGGGCGAAGGTATAGTTGTCCTTGGAAAAGTAAACAGAGAAAGAGAGTTTGAAACATGTATAACTTGTATACATTTTAATTGCATTACTACTTAAGGCAAACGCATACATTCCCCCCTTGAAATAATTTCCATTACATTTCTGAAAAAAAAAGATAGATTATATATATATTTGTAACACTTTAAAGGCAGTGTGGTAAAACCGGTCATAAAATGCTTGGCTGTGGGGTGACATGTACGAACACTTGGCTGTAAAGGAAAGTGGTTAACAACATGGTCCTAAGTGAAGAACCCATAATATATATATATATATATATATATATATATATATATATATATATATATATATATATATACAGTGCCTTGCGAAAGTATACGGCCCCCTTGAACTTTGCGACCTTTTGCCACATTTCAGGCTTCAAACATAAAGATATGAAACTGTAATTTTTTGTGAAGAATCAACAACAAGTGGGACACAATCATGAAGTGGAACGAAATTTATTGGATATTTCAAACTTTTTTAACAAATAAAAAACTGAAAAATTGGGCGTGCAAAATTATTCAGCCCCTTTACTTTCAGTGCAGCAAACTCTCTCCAGAAGTTCAGTGAGGATCTCTGAATGATCCAATGTTGACCTAAATGACTAATGATGATAAATAGAATCCACCTGTGTGTAATCAAGTCTCCGTATAAATGCACCTGCACTGTGATAGTCTCAGAGGTCCGTTTAAAGCGCAGAGAGCATCATGAAGAACAAGGAACACACCAGGCAGGTCCGAGATACTGTTGTGGAGAAGTTTAAAGCCGGATTTGGATACAAAAAGATTTCCCAAGCTTTAAACATCCCAAGGAGCACTGTGCAAGCGATGATATTGAAATGGAAGGAGTATCAGACCACTGCAAATCTACCAAGACCTGGCCGTCCCTCTAAACTTTCAGCTCATACAAGGAGAAGACTGATCAGAGATGCAGCCAAGAGGCCCATGATCACTCTGGATGAACTGCAGAGATCTACAGCTGAGGTGGGAGACTCTGTCCATAGGACAACAATCAGTCGTATACTGCACAAATCTGGCCTTTATGGAAGAGTGGCAAGAAGAAAGCCATTTCTTAAAGATATCCATAAAAAGTGTCGTTTACAGTTTGTCACAAGCCACCTGGGAGACACACCAAACATGTGGAAGAAGGTGCTCTGGTCAGATGAAACCAAAATCGAACTTTTTGGCAACAATGCAAAACGTTATGTTTGGTGTAAAAGCAACACAGCTCATCACCCTGAACACACCATCCCCACTGTCAAACATGGTGGTGGCAGCATCATGGTTTGGGCCTGCTTTTCTTCAGCAGGGACAGGGAAGATGGTTAAAATTGATGGGAAGATGGATGGAGCCAAATACAGGACCATTCTGGAAGAAAACCTGATGGAGTCTGCAAAAGACCTGAGACTGGGACGGAGATTTGTCTTCCAACAAGACAATGATCCAAAACATAAAGCAAAATCTAC
Organism: Acipenser ruthenus; assembly: GCF_902713425.1. Classification (NCBI taxonomy): domain Eukaryota; kingdom Metazoa; phylum Chordata; class Actinopteri; order Acipenseriformes; family Acipenseridae; genus Acipenser; species Acipenser ruthenus. The sequence continues at coordinate 48,141,234 of NC_081195.1, forward strand.
AATGGAATGGTTCACAAATAAACATATCCAGGTGTTAGAATGGCCAAGTCAAAGTCCAGACCTGAATCCAATCGAGAATCTGTGGAAAGAACTGAAAACTGCTGTTCACAAATGCTCTCCATCCAACCTCACTGAGCTCGAGCTGTTTTGCAAGGAGGAATGGGCAAAAATTTCAGTCTCTCGATGTGCAAAACTGATAGAGACATACCAAGCGACTTACAGCTGTAATCGCAGCAAAAGGTGGCGCTACAAAGTATTAACTTAAGGGGGCTGAATAATTTTGCACGCCCAATTTTTCAGTTTTTTATTTGTTTAAAAAGTTTGAAATATCCAATAAATTTCGTTCCACTTCATGATTGTGTCCCATTTGTTGTTGATTCTTCACAAAAAATTACAGTTTCATATCTTTATGTTTGAAGCCTGAAATGTGGCAAAAGGTCGCAAAGTTCAAGGGGGCCGAATACTTTCGCAAGGCACTGTATATATATATATATATATACACACACATACATATACACACATACACACAATCACCTCCAAAATTATTGGCACCCTTGATAAAGATGAGCAAAAAAGACTGTATAAAATAAATAATACCAGTACTGAGCTATATTGTAATTTTCCAACATGTGGAACATATTTGACTTTATTAATGATTCAATGGAATCAACCAAAATTACACATTTCTCAAATTCTAAATCCTTGACCAAGTGTCACAATTATTGGCACCCTTGTTTTTAGTACTTTGTGCACCCTCTCCTTGCAAGGATAACAGCACTGAGTCTTTTTCTATAATGTTTAATGAGATTGGAGAACACATTGGGAGGGATCTTAGACCATTCCTCCATACAGAATCTTTCCAGATCCTTGATATCCTTTGGTCTGCACTTATGGACTGCCCTCTTCAATTGAAACCACAGGTTTTCAATGAGGTTCAAGTCCGGAGACTGAGATGGCCAAGTTTCAGCCTCCTGGCAGAGGCAAACAGGTTTTTGGCTAAAATGTCCTGGTACTGGGTAGAGTCCATGATGCCGTTGACCTTAACAAGGGCCCCAGGACCAGTGGAAGCAAAACAGCCCCATAACATCAAAGATCCACCACCATATTTTACAAGTAGGTATGAGGTTCTTTTCTGCACATTCATCCTTTCAACGCCAAACCCACTGCTGGTGTGCGTGGCCAAAGAGCTCTATTTTCATCTCATCTGACCATAGCACCCGGTTCCAATCGAAGTACCAATGCCGTTTAGCAAACTCCAGGCACTTACGTTTGTTGGTTGCTCTCAATAAAGGCTTTTTTCTGAACCCTTCCAAAAAAAAATTACTACTGGAATAGACATTTCTCCATATGTTTTTGTTGTCTTAGCAGTAAATAATAACTTAATTTATTCAAATTGGGCCCTATGTATATGGAAAATAATCAAATCAATATATTTATTCTACTATAGTTTGTAGCAGTGTAAAGAATTTTCAATATTAGATTATTATTATTTTTTCAGAATAGAATGCATACTGGAAGAATTCCTGGGTGGTAAATATGTGTTGTGTGTTACCTACAACTTGTGTGTATAGGATTATATAGTAAATTAGCGATGTAAATAGTTTAGAGTTTAAATGTTAGTAAAGTGTCAAACGTTTTTAATTTTGCTTAATCGTTTAAACTTTGCCAAAAATGTGCAGGTCAAATATTAAGAAGCGGGTGTCTGCAAATAACGGCTACTCAGTTTTTTTTTTTTTTTTTCATTACTTCCTACCTTTGTCACATGGCATCATTGTCATTGGATATTCACCTCCCAATGTCCAGCATGCTTTTCATCACGTGACTACTCTGCTTCTACTTGAAGCTGGGTCTAGCGTGTAGGAGGTGGATCCCAGACATGCAAGCGAAATGTTAGGAAATGTGATAAAATTCAGGCTGAAAACATAACACGGTTGATTATTGAGACGATCGCAAATGGCATGCAACCAATTTCAATTGTGGAGGATACCAGATTCAACTTTAATGTCTTTTGTTGAGCCAGATTACAGAAGGCTGTGTTGATCTTTATACTTATTTTTTTAATTAACGTGATACTGTCCTTAAAATAAAGTCAGTTTGGAGTTAACATAACTAGTTCTTGTCTCTCTTATATCCAGTAAGTAGGATAAATTAGCGATTTGGATTTTAGCACTGTTTGAATAATTAGACTGCATAACATTTCTATAACAATGCAATTAATGCTCGCCCTCTAATCAAAAACTGGCCATTATCGTACTGCCGATGCTATTATTGTTTCATATTGCTTCACTGTTTTTATACATTTATTTATATATTTGGCTTAATTTTGTAATTTATTTGATTAAATGTTGTTATTTTTTCTGTCAAACAACTTAATGGGCTTTTAAATAGGCTAAGCCTTCATTTTTCATGTACAAATGAAATCGCAACATGTTAAGCGAACTAATCTTTATTAAAGCTATAATGAAAAATAAAGCATTTTGCTGGACACACTATTACAATCGTTACGACGAGTAACTGTATTTAAATTAATAAAGATGAGTCGCTTCGGCATTTAAATGAAAAAGTAAGACTTCCGATTTAAAAGCCCATTTAGTGGTTTCACAGAAACAAAAATGTAAATTAAACCAATTTTACTATTAACGCGTTCCTCAGTTGTGATTGAGATACACGAATGGATTAACAAGTATCAACTGCATTTAAGGTGAGTAGAAAAGCTGATGTAAAAGGCCTTTATGCATTAATTTATAGAAAGCTGTTTATTTTAAAATGACAGCGTGTGTTCATCTTTGCCCCTCCCGAGTCAGCGCAGGGGTGGTAGCGGTGAGCTGAGCCTAAAAATAATTGGGCATTTCAAATTGGGGAGAAAACAAAAAAAAAACTAATTGGCAACGACTAAATTTATAAAAATAAAAACAAATAACACTTGTGACAGATTACAGTACTCTAAAGTACAGAATTAAATGCAGTAAAATAGGGGGCAGATAAGAGCAAGTAAAGTGCATTTAAGGAAGAGTGATAAGTGTCCAGAGGGAAAAGAGGAGTTCTACAGGTGCTGTCTGAAGAGGTGAGTCTTGAGGAGGCGCCGGAAAGTGGTCAGGGACTGGGCAGTCCTGACATCTGTAGGGAGGACATTCCACCAATGCGGGGTGAGGGTGAAGAAGGAGTGGGCTATAGTGAAAGGTCTATATGATAATTTGTGACAGACTCACCCTCCCCCCCACCACCTCCCACCTTCACTCTCAAGTATTTTGTTGGTTTATCTTTCTGTAACAACCTTTTTTCAAAGCACTTAGTTGTTTTTTGTACTTTAAACAACCTGATAGCTTGCACTCCTATGGGGAAGGTTAAAATGGGAAAACCTGAAAGACAGGCATCTTATGCAGCCAGCAGATTTAGAAGATCAGTGGGCTGAAACGGAAAAATACACCTGTCAATAACCACTAAAATACCAGCAGTGCTGTGACAGCGAAAGGTTTTCTCAAAGGAATCTCTGATTAAAAATAATTGGCAGGAGCACGCTAACAGAGACAGCCTAATAAACAGAGAATATTGGATAACATGCCTAGTATCAGGCTCATGCCACTTTCTATTTCCTGAGAATTTCACAGAAATGATTTACTCCATCTATGCTTTTTATAAATATTGTTGTGGATCATTCTAAAGGATGTCAAAAATATTTTCTACATAACCATTTCCTTGTTTTAAGTTGTGTGCCTCTAGGGTCAGTACAGAGTATAGCGCCAGTTTATGTACATTATCTTAAAATTGATATAGTTAATCCTGGCATTCTTTTAATGGCAATATCAAATACCATAAATCTAAAAAAAAATCTGTGGGGACTGTGGGGGTAACATTTAGACTATTCCCCTTGTCATTTTAGACATTTGAAGCACTGTAAGTTTTGAAAACAAATATTGAACAAGTTTGTTGATGGTTGAACAAGAAAAGTATATATATATATTTTTTATTACAAATATGTCAAAACTTGACAAAGTATAAAGTGCTTTAAACCACAACTGTGATTAATAGGAGTATTTTTTTAATAATAATCTTATATTAATCTAATAATCTTATAATAATAATAATATTTTAATAATCCTAACTGCAGTATATCTAAATACTGACTAACTTTAACTGTATGTTAATTCTGCTGGTGTTTAATAAAATACTAAATACAAAAAAAAACAAAAAAACGTCTGTAATACTTTTAGTGGTAGCTTTATTAAGACCTGCCACTGTTTAGATCATTAGAAATGACCCCCTGAAATGTACTGTATTCAGTCATGCTGCACTAACGATTAATATTCCCATCCATGACCAAGAAGTGGGAATGACAATAACCAAATATGTAGGCCTATATGATGTATCACTATGCCAGAGGTCCTATTAGTATTCTTTGAAAGATGTGTAGGAAATAGACCAAGCAAATGAACACAGTTCACTGCTTCATACGCACTGGAATAGTTTTCCAAGTGTAACCTGCCATTGACATACACAATAGTCAAGGACAGTGCCAACTCATGTCACAGAGCTTCAAATCACCTGGGATTCAGCACTAATAAAAGTCAAGTATAGAAGACAACGCTCACTCAATCCAAACAATATAACAGATGGCTGAATACCACTTCTGCTAGGGAATTGTTTTAAAATGCACAGTACAATAAGTCTTCACATTTTCACCCTGGCATGTATGTCAATAAGCCACTGCAAGTCAGAGAAAGGACCTGTTTGCCAAATCAAATTATTGAACTACTTTTGTGTTATTCAATTACATTTTATTTCTGCAAAAACACAAGTAAATCTATATAAAATCTTCATTGAGATCAAAGATAAATTATGAAATTTACAGTAGTGATAAAGAAAACAACTTTATGGGCTAATAGAAGAATTTAAATAATTTCTACGTGTATTCTGCATTAAAGAATAACGACTTATAATTCAACATGAAAAAGAAGAACATTTACTTTTTTTTTCTCAAGCTAGCAGTATATGAACAATATAGAGTTTCTTTGTCTGGCTGTCACAGAGGGAAATGTGTTTCTATTATCATGACCTTGGGCACAAGCTAATTATGTTTGGGACGCAAGGGAAAGAGCATTTCCCCCCTAATGATTTATAAACAATTTTAACAGCACTGAACTCTATTATGACCTTAATTAGTTTGTGATCCTTCAGCAAACCACCCAGCCTCTGGAGCCTCTAACTGCATAATGTAAAAGGATGCAGGAGCAGTACTGTTAATCTTTCTGAGGCATTTTTAAGCTCTAGTTTCACATACACAGGAAGCCTAGCAGTGCTGCATGCAGATACCCTGTCCTCCATTTCTCAACTGAAAACGTATATGGGACACTGTTCCTGTTTATTTGGAATCCACGGGAGAAATCTCTAATGTCATTCCATCAAGAGGTGCTAGCATCACATTTACAGGCCAATTAAGAATCCTGCAGGGATTTCAATGAATATGACGCACAATACTTATCAGACATTTACCCTGAAGTTATTGGAAAAGTAATCAAAGGCAATATTGATATTAAACTATTTACATGGAAAGCAACAAGTTTTCTTCTCCTATGAATATACGTCATCTCGCCTGCATGTAGCTGTAGCAATACGTGTGTAGTTCTAAGCGCATTTCCTTATATATGATCAGTACAATTATGTTTGACTGTAGTGTTAGGGACCTCAGACTCATCGTGAGCTGCCCTTGTTTTCATGTTTTTTTTTTATGTATTGCACCATTCAGGTTTAAGATTTTTTCTCTATATGTCACCTGCGAAACTGTGACCCCAATGGAAATAGCCCAGCGACACCAAGTGGGGTCGCAAGCCATAGGCTATATGTCTGTTTTGGAAGTAATCTGGGGAGATTGTATTAAGTTAACTAGGTATCAAGAACGATGCCAATGCCTTGCTCAAAACATGCTCTTCAGTCAAGTGGAGGTGAGCTGCTGTCCCAAAAGCCTGAAGAGGCACTGTACAAATGTGGTCTTGGGAAAACTGGAAAAGAAAGAGATTCTTAACAGCTGGTACCAACACCGCCAGGATCGGGGTTGAAAAGGCTTTTGGCCTTGGAGGTTGCCAGCTAGCTCTGAAGTCACATCGCCTAGCTCAAACAGCTGTCGGCCCATTGTAGCCATGGTGACCCAGTGAATCTCAGTGAAAGAACAGGCAGTATATATCCAGTTTTAGATCCTCCTTTGCACTTGCCAGTTGAAGTACAGTTTTAGCTGCAGTCAGCTGTATAGATATTTCCAGTTAGCTCATCTGTTAAACTCAAAGCCTTTACTGCCATAGTGAATAATGGACCACACAGTACAAGGAAAAATACACACACACACACACACACACACACACACACACACACACACACACACACACACACACACAGAAACTATATTATGTTTTTGTGGCAGTAGTGGGTACATTTTAAATTTGGGTGGGTACATTTTCATAGTTTTAATTTAACCAAACAAGAATCACTCCGTGCAAAGAAAAGGGAGCCTGATTTATAAAGCAGCAACTTTTTATAGAAGGAACAGGAAAGGTTACTAGCAAGAAATAACTTGAACAAGGGTTTATTTAAGTCCACCAATTGTATCTTACCACAGTGGTTTTGTGACAAGGTTTGTTTTCCTTTCACATAAACTTGATCAAAATGCATCCTGGAGTTAGCAACATCGACAATTAGAGAAACAATGTTATAACCTTGCATAACAAACAACACCTGTTTTGGGTTAACACCCAGCCTTTAGATCACACCTCACAATACAAAGCAATGAATGACAATGAAAAACTTTAAGACGAAAACAATGCAATTGGGTATACACTAGAAAATTAAGCTGAAGTAACCATTAAAAATAATGACTGGTATCACACTGGCAAGTTAAGTCTATGTAACCTTTAAGCGTGAACAGTGTATTAAATAAGCAGAGATATACTGGGAAAGAGAGAAGCCTATGCTTTTACTGTATGCACCTCACCACTCACAGCAGGCCTAACAAAGGGTTTGAAGAAACAATTTGTAGGAAGAAAATAAAATAACACATTTATATTGTATTATATTTAAGGCTCTCAAATTAACAAGATGTTGTGTTGCTCTAATGGTTGAAACATCAAGTTCCATATTTATTTAACTGTCCATCAATGTACAGTATCTCTTCAAAATAAAAGTCAATGATCTTATGAGTCAGACTGTGCCTTAGTTCTCTTTACTTTAAAGGACATTCAAAACCTAAAAAAAGAACTACAGACAGCAATGTTTTAGGTTCTAAGAGCTATGTCTATTGATGCAAATACTAATAAGCTAGAATTACTCTTGGTTACATCAAACCTGGTAATCCATTACTGAAAAACAGGTCCATTTGTTTCTTTTTCAAATAATTTAGAGAAACGCTACACCTGCAACTTTGTGAGTTAATGTAATAAATCGTCCCCCATTAACACCAGGCTGTTATCCTGGTACACACCTGTATTTTACAAAACAAGGAGATACACAAATAAAAGGTTCTGTCAACCCCTTGAAAAACACAGTAAGCAAAGAGATCCATCGTCTGTTCAGCATTAAAAAACCTAGGCTGGCAGGGAAACACATTCCCTAATGATCTCTATAGATAGAATCTATATATTTCAATTATAACATTACAAATCAAGTGTCACTAGGCTCTGAACTACTGGAATGAACTCTGAACTACTAATCTTGTCTGACATTAATACATATTGTTGATATAGCTGTGGTGACATCATGCTTAGTATTTTACTGTCTATCCCTAGTTAATTCAAATATTTGTCAAAGAAAAGGGATGAAAGGGACACAAACTGTCAACACAAGGGCCTTACTGATCCTCAAGAGTAGCTGCTGTTCACCATGCTTCAAAAAAACATATAACTTATATCTCCAGTGAAGAAAATACTTGACGGACCAAAAATGTACAGCTGATTAAGTACGGCATAAACAATGATAAGTGTTGAATCTGTGGATTATTTTCTTACCGATTAAAAACTTTATGTTGTTTATGCATCTTAAAACATTTCTCCCTAAATGATACTTGTTTGATAATATGATTCAATTGACTGTTATTTTGGTAATTGGATTTGGTTTTCACTCTTTTGTTATGCTTAGTTCAAACAGTTAAAATGTTTGTCTCTCACATTGCGGGAATGTTGTCGTGAGTTCCTCTGAGTTTGAGTTTGAAATCCTACTTACACAGACAAAACTGTCTGTTGTAAGGGAAGATGTTTTAAATGCAGGACATGAAAATGGCATTAGCAAAATAAAAATGCAAAAAACAAAAGGAATGTGAACCAGCAGTTACTGAACGTTTTGCCCAAGCTAAAAGCTTGCCTGAACAATGGTTAAAACGAAACTGAGTTTACATCCAACATCCTTGTAATTGATGGGGATTTACTAAGTGATGATGAAATTGCTGTTGTTCCTGAATCTGTCCAGAAGAAATATATAATACAAATTAGGAGGGATGTTTATGTGGAAGTGAATTTGTAATTATGATTTATTTTTATTATGTTAATGTATAATTGTATTACTTTTATTTAACAATATGAAATGCTAAATTGAAACCCCCAAGCGCTTTTCTATGTGTTATGTTTGAAATGTGTAATACTATAATTAACTAATTGTTGAAATGATTGTTGCGTAATAAAATGGTATTTACTTTTCTATTAAATTGTTCCCACTGTGGTTTCATTAATGAATGTCAATACCAAAATTGCAATCTTGTTTGACCCTGAGGCAGCAATTCATCGTCACAAAGCACCCACAAATGATTTTCATGTTTGGCAGTGAATAAGTGTTTTTGTTACTTAAAAAAAAGTGACCAGAGGTGCTGACTTCCTCATTTGTCCTGACAGTAACAGTTCATGGTACCTTCGTAAGCACTGCTTCCTAAACAACTGGTATTGCATCTATTCCAGAAACAGATGAAAATGCATTTCTTCAGTCCCATACTTGTATTTGAATGCTAAACTGTTAATATTGATTAAACTTTACTTTTAAAAATAACAAGCATGTGTTTAAAAACTCTTAAGATATTGACATGCATGCACATCATAAGAGAATTCCCAGGGTTCTTTGATCAAAACATTTTAAATATAATTGTGCATTCCTTTATCTCAGCTAGCCACCAACCTTGCAATATTTTCTACAGATCTCTGGGGTATTATACATCATGGATACCAAAAACACCACTTTTGCTTTTATAGCCTTCAATCAATTAAATATAGGGAGAACAACCGTGTACAACTTGTACCAGTCTAAAGTGAGTGCTTACAACTGAGCCTCATGGGTAAAGAGCCCATGTTTCATTTTGAAGAAAGTGAGTATATTTATCAAGGCTTTTTTTCCTGGATACCAAGCAATAGCAGATTTCTGCTAAGGGACTAGATAACTCTCTTATTTCTGCACGTGCATTATTGTCTTGATGTCCCTGAGGTAGTTCAAAGCCATGCAATTAATCAGTTATCCCCAATGGTTGAAGACAGGAGGAATCAATTTACCTGAATGCCATCAAGCAACTTGCTCATACACCAGAAACTGTCAGCTTCAATGTTCCGCAGCACTTCTTCAGGCAGACTGGAAACATCAAAATGTTCCACCTCTTCCTCTGTGTGAAAGAAACCACAAAAAAGGAGACAAATCAATGAACTGTGTAAACTAGCAGAACCAGGGTTCACAGAGTAATTGACTAAATAAAAAAAAAATGTTTCACTAACTTTACAGAAAGACTACCTTTGGCTAAATAATTAAATAATAATAAATAAATATGACCAGATATTGATAACGGTATATATTAGCAGACCCGGCACGTATTGGAGACCGGCGATTATTTGAGACCAGCGTTTATATTACATCACTAGCTTCACATGCTTCATGCGGTCATTGAGAAGCTGCTAACACACAGCCTTGTAGCAACATCGTAACTCAGTTTAAACATTCCAACAACTTTGTTAAAAGGTTGTGTGTCAGTGGGAACTAAGTAACAGTTTTGTTTTACAACTAAATAACATTGTACTGTACACCCTCAATTATAAAACAAAAGTATTATTATGGTCTTTCTTATATGCACTGGTTAACAAGGATACGGTATGCAAAATGTTGGAAAATGAACAAGCAGAAGTACGAATTTGTATTTAAAAATAGAATTAGATCTACCACTGTTGATAATAATAATAATAATAATAATAATAATAATAATAATAATAATAATAATTACTACTATTATTATTATTATTATTATTATTGCAGCAGTGTGGAGTAGTGGTTAGGGCTCTGGACTCTTGACCGGAGGGTTGTGGGTTCAATCCCAGGTGGGCTACACGGCTGCTGTACCCTTGAGCAAGGTACTTTACCTAGATTGCTCCAGTAAAAACCCAACTGTGTAAATGGGTAATTGTATGTAAAAATAATGTGATGTCTTGTAACAATTGTAAGTCGCCCTGGATAAGGGCATCTGCTAAGAAATAAATAACAACAACAACAACAACAACAACAACAACAACAACAACAGTTAAATCCACTAAAAGACAGCCATGTAGATATCAGAACACAGACGTGTAGGCTACGCTTACAGCACAATAATAATAATAATAATAATAATAATAATAATAATAATAATAATAATACAAACTTCTAAAATGTTTTTAAAAATGAACAATAAAAGCAATAAGTATCATTATCAAAAATAATGTATTGTTTAATCTCAAACTTGTACATTGTTAATACAACAAACACGTTAAAATACACCAAGAGGTTTGTATCTCGACTACTTTCAACACTCTTAAAATTATCAAAACTTTTAATAACATAATAACTGCATTAAACAAATATGCATTACATGTAGGCATATCTTAAATGACATTTTCTATTATTATTATTATTTATTAATCCTGAGTCACTTTCATCGCTGTCACTTATAAGCAGTTCATTACGCTCAAACTCCTCCTCATCCTTCTCATCTTCAATGGCAATGACAGAGACCTGGCGTTTATTTACAATATTTGCCAGCAGACCCGGCGTGTATTGGAGACAGGTGATTATTTGAGACCCGGCAATTATTTGAAGTTTTACTATAAATAAAGTCCAACTGCAGATTGAATTACTTGTCTACAGTTTTTAGTGCACTGTCATATATCCGTTACAACAAGAGCCCCCGCAGTTTGAATGTAGTTATCTTTCCTCGACCCAAATACTCATCTGCAATGTTGAGAAAGTTAAAATTAACATCAAATGTTCCTGGGTTAGTAGGCCTCCAGACAGAACATCATGACTTAACACAACAGCTCCCTCATCTTTTGAATATGCCTGGCACATATCCAGGCTACCAAACCACCACTGGTGTTCATTACAGTGCAAAAGTATGCAATTTTTCTGTAAAAACCTGTATATACAGGACACCCTCGCTATAACACCCTTCATTATAACAAACCTGGCCCCTGGACCCCAAATAAAAAAAACAATTAAAAAAAAAAGATAATATAAACACACACTGTCAACATCCCGGTCTGTACGCACAGGATGCCACCTCCGCAGTGAAGTCATTCTTTTGTGTTAATAAAAAGCGCGCACTGTGTAACTATGCCTCTGAAACTAAAATAATTTTATGTTGCAACAAAGCAGGAAACTATATTGATTGTTTTAAAAAAAAAAAGAAAGAGTAACGCAGGTTCTGTTGTGAATGTAGGTTGTCAAAAAGCACTCTTTTATGAAAATTTTCCGAAAATAACTACTGAAAATAAAATAAAATTGGACAAAAACATCTCCTGTAGGTCTGCTAAATGTTGATTTGCTCACATTTAAACCACAATCCGAAATATAAAACTTTTCAGTTTGTTTATTTGACTTACTGGATTCCAGACTGAACCACACAGAGAAATCATATAGGCCAGTTTAGGCATCAATCATTCACTGTTTGATTGACGTGATCAATCCACCATTCACACGTTTGAGAGACTAAACCCTCCCACACATATCCTAAAATGTCAGAAGCAATTGGTCCAAGCACTGAGTTACTACCGCATATGCCACAATACAACAGGAACAGCATACAGTAATCAATAGCGATCGATCAGTTCTGAAAGTAACTACTGAAAGTAATATTAAGTTTGCTAAAAATCCTCCTAAATGTTGTATCCATCAAATGTTGTGCCAATTAAAGCACTATAAAAAAATATAATACAGACCTTTTTGTTTGCTTGTTTGACTTCCGCATCCAACATTGAATAACACAGAGAAATCGTATACAGGGCAGTTTACATGTCAATCACGCACTTTTTAAATGATGTGACCGATACACCATTCACATATTTTGAGAGCTTAAACCCTTCTACACACTTTGTAAAAAAAAAAAAACTGAAATGATTGGACGCTCACAGCCAGCGCTACAGTGAGATTTATTTTAGGACGTACGCCGTACTCCCCCTAGAACTGAAGGGGTCAAAAGAGAATACAAAATGTTGCATGGCCATAACAAAAAATTACCGATAGTTAAATAGGTTTAACACTTTAATTTTGTGTAAACTGATTGACATGTTCCATCTCGCTGTGTTTTTTCTTTTGTTTGTTAATGATAATGATTATTATATATGGTAGGTTAGTTAATTTTGTATCTTGTTTTTATTAAAGAAACAATATCAACATTAGAGGGATAGACACCAATGCATCAAGTTTGTTGACACACAGTACAAAGTTGTAAATATCCTTTCTAGTCTAGATGCTGTAGTCTTTTTATTATATTGAAATCATACAGGTCAGTGTCAGTTAAATTCAGTGGGGCTAGATCTGCTGTGTTGAGGGTTATAAAGTGTAAGCCTTTATGACAATGGGTTTCTGCAGCATACTGTATACCAAGTATGTATTTTGTAAGATATACGACTTAAAATTCCTGTAAGTTAATTCCACTACCATAAAGCTAATACACGTTATGCCAATACAAATTAAATACCTTTTTTATATAAATGAAACAAACACATTTAATATTTACAGGTTCCCTCAATAAACTAAGCCCCACAAGCTGGTAAAATTGTAACTAATAACATTCCAATGAAGTACCAGGACACTGGTAATGAAAGGAAAATGCATGGTAATGCATGGTAACTTGCAAACATGACAAACCTGTCAGCTGGGTATAATAAAAAGCAAGGTTGTTGGTCACAGCAGGCACAGCGTGCCTGTGTTAATATCTTTAAAAAAACACTGCTCAAAATCCCAATTATAATGTCTCACTGCATCATGCCTCATTTCCCCAGTTTCCCACGAATAATAACATCAAACTATCCTTGGAATCATAAAAGAAAACAAAAATGTTGCCTAGAAAAAGTGCTGTGAAAGAGAGAAGGTAACACGCTGATATAAGACACTCTCACTGCAGTCAATGCTATTAGCTGCTGTTTACTCCATCCCAGGCTATTAACAATGCTACATAACTCCTCTCTGGGTAAAATCAGCAAGTCCTCTGGGGATCTCTAACTAGATGCAGACACTACAGGCAGCAGCAGAATAAAAAAAAGTAAAGGTATTAATTAGCAGTCCAAGCTAGCGGTGTGACAAATGTCATACATATATTCCCAAAGTCGGCAGATTTAATTTCATGCATGGAAAAAAAACATGTGACAAGAAGTACTATTTATTTCTTCACTTGACAGATACCATGTGACATACTGCTCATTAAGAAAAGTTAATTCCCACAAAAGTATGCACATGCACTTCTGATCCATTTGTATAGCATCAGTACTATATAACTTCCACAAATACTGTATGATTTAAAGATTAATAGGGTGCTACAATTCAGATTGCTTCAATAAGGGTAAAACACTAAGGTTCTCAAACACAGCGGCTCTCAACCCGTGGGGTGCGCTCCCCTTGGGGAGGGGGGGGGGAAGGCGCTGTGAGTGTTCTAATAATACATTTGTAAAGTAAATATAGTAATAATTAAAATAAATAAATAAATATATAAATAAATAAATAAATAAATGACTGGCTTGTGGTGCATGAAAAAAAAATCTGGTGTGATTCAAAAAATGTTGCGAATTCCTGCTCAAACAGATTAAGATGATAGAGGTTCTAACACAGAATATATATTCCCTAAAACAATCAATCCCCACCCTCCAGACCTCTATCTTATCATCATCTGTTCAAATGGTCTGCAATTTGGAACCCAAAACAGAAAACAGAAGAGCACCAACAATGAAATGCCGTGTACACTGGATTTATGTACTGTGTATTTTCAGTGTAATGCAGCAAGGTCTTCTTTCAGGTTGGGGATTATATAGAAAACATCAGTTAGGCATCTCTCTACCCTACACTTTTTTTTTTTTTTTTTTTTACTTTTTTCAACGTAATCTGCATTAAGGGCACAAGAATATCTCATTGTCATCCTTACTATAAGATTTCTGTGTAAGTCTGTACTGTATTTCTATATGCAAATCTAAATTCTCTACTTCCCTTTACTGTTCAGTATGCATTCATTAGACTCTCAGAAGACATTATTATGCCCAAAAAGTCTTGTTGGGCTAAATAACATGTTCAATATACCTGGAGTTTACGGAAACACAAGGGAGTTATGTATTTGAGATGTGTGCATAAGTTTAATGACAATTTCTCTAATAATTAGTGAAAACCCAGCAGGATGGAAGAAACAGGTGTTTACTGGTAAATGTAACACAGCAGGTGGTTAGACCAACAGTTTCTGTATGTTTCAGACACATTCAGTAAAGGTGTTTTTCCTGTAAGTCTATCAAAATCAAAAATGAAATCCCAGCGGCTCTGTCCCTATATCTATTAACTTGTTAAAGTAAGTGGGGAAGCACACAAATTACAGAGGGCATGGGGAAAACAGACACACAGATTGGACAAGGGAAACACAAAAGAAATAACTAAACAAAACGAAAACAAAACCAAAAGGGGAAAAAAGTTATGTTTTTTTAATAAGAATAAGAACAAAAAAAAAAAGCGAGGAAAATCAAACAATTACACGAGTCTGCACCCAAGCAAACGCAGAAGAAATTTGGACAATGAATCTGGAATGACGTCTGGTTGTATGGGGAAGGGACACTGACTTTTGCACCAAAAAGGATCATATCTCAATGATCTCTGGGTAAGTGACTGGTTTGTTTCTCCTGACACAAGCAACACAGTGACCATGAGTTCACTTTATGTGTGGAGTTCATCATTCAAGGTAAGAATGTACTTTATGTAAAGCGTTGTCCCAGTGTTTTCTTCCAACACAGTACATAGCTTCAAGCAAAGGTACCAGAACTGCAACAAGGTAGCATGAAACCTCACATTCAGGGCTGCTGTATGATTGGTAAGATAAAATGCGTCCTCAGTTGACAAGCTGCATTATCCTATATACTGTAGTGGTGTTTGCAGAACCAGTCCGAGCGGAGCCTGGCACAGAGTTTGAATCCTGTTGGGAACATGCTGAGTTATTACACATGAATTGGATGATTTAAACACACCTTTATTGATTGAAGTAATATGATATACTCTTTGTCAATAATTATAGTAATACTGTATATGCTCCTTTCAAATAGATCTGTATACCCAGTAGAAAACATTGGGTAGCTGTTGTGTGCAGTCTATGAAAGAACCTGCTGGAAGGAGTCAAACTTGGCAGGCTCGTATCAGAATAAGACCTTGTTAGCACATTCCAGATTTATGAGAAAAGGTAGTCAATTTCTTTTGTTACTTTACTTTCATTACTTTCGGATAACAGAAGATAGGAGTTTATATTAAAATAAACATTTTTCTATATATAACAAAAAATAATCAGAATCTGGCATGAAGAAATTGGAATGAAAAGCGTAGGATGTTTTACTGTGTTAAGCTACAGTTTGGTCTGAAATAATGAGTATTATAAAATGCTTTCGGTAGTGTCTCATATTAATCAACACCAAAAATTGTCCGAAGGCTAGGATGTCTTAACACCTGCTTCAACTGGATTTTGTATGAAAGTTAAAAAGGGGTCAGACTTAGTTCAGTCAGAATAACATTATTGCATTAATGGTAGCCTGTAAATGTAAATAACTGGACCTTACACTAAAAGCTTAAAAAGACTTCATAACAGATTAATGGAGTAAAATAATACTACCATTTCTAGGAGCAACTGTTATACTGAAGAAACTAAAATTAGAAATACATCTTATAATGCCATTTAAAGTTAAACTGTTGAAAGAACATATTGAGACTTCATTATAACGCTTGACATTGACAAACTGAACAAAAATTGTTAAAACGCATTTGAGATAATGTTCATTTAATTAAATCAATTTAAGAATTAGTTCAGTCTCTATCTCTAAACATTTTAGACATTACAATAGCCATTAATTAAAGAATATAAATGTTTAGTTTATATTAAGGTTTTACTGCAATAAAAAAACAGGAACTGTTAGGTTGGAATATTAGACAATGAAGTGTAAACTGTATTCAATAATTTTAGTACACAATAAATCTACAAAAAAATAGCCTCGCCCTTATCTGCTTGCAAGCAGAGCGGTGCTAGATATGGAAGGTTATTTTTGGCAGTCAAAGCGATATTTACTTGTCCTCAGTTTTGAATCCAAGGCCTTTCTATAATAAGAAAACTTGGCAGTTGAAGCGAGCATTTCATAAAATGGAAAAGCTATGAAAAAATGATTGCTGTTTGGTCATATTTAGAAGTCTGCCTTTTGAAGACAGTTCTTATTTTTCATATATCTTACACTACACTTCCATATATACATTTTGGAAGGTAAGAACTATTTTGAATCTATATCTCTTTTATATTGATGCATTGCTATAAGGTATATGATTTATGTTTTAGTCTAAGAGAGTGATATATTGGATGCTCTAGAATTTAGCGGTGGGCGTTTTTAGCTTTTTGCATTACTAGCCTAAGGGCTAAGCATAAGATAACTATACTTGTATTACTGTATTGAAGTATTAATGCTGTTATACACTACTGGTCAAAAATTTTAGACTACCCCCATTTTTCCAGTTTTTATTGAAATTTAAGCAGTTCAAGTCCAGTGAATAACCTGAAATGGTACAAAGGTAAACTGCCAGAGGTTAAAAAAAAAAGTTTAGGTTACCAAAAACTGAAAAATAATGTACATTTCAGAGTTATACAAAAAGGCCTTTTTCAGGGAACAAGTAATGGGTTAACAACTTACAGCTGTTCTGCAATAATGGAAGTAAATTAAGCCTTGAAAGTTGATGATAACAATTCCTACAGGTGTCCCAACTTTTGTTGATTACTTACAAACCCTCTGTCTGTATAAAAGCAGTGTTGGAACAGACTGTGTTACTACACCCTCTTAAGCATTATTTGGACAGTATTGTACTGCAGGAAGTAGTATATTGCTCTCATAATGGTGAGAAAAAGGCAATTAACAAAGGAAGACAGACAGACCATTATAACCCTTAAAAGTGTAGGTCTTTCCTTTAGAGAAATTGCAAAGAAAGCCAAGATGTCAGTGAGTACAGTTTCCTACACCATCAAAAGGCACTTGGAAACTGGAGGAAACTCTGACAGGAAGAGGTCTGGCAGACCCAAAGCCACAACAGAATCAGAAGACAAGTTTCTGAGAGTCAACAGCTTGCGTGATAGGCGGCTCACAGGACAACAGCTTCAAGCACAGCTTAACACAGGTCGAAGTAAGCAAGTCTCAGTTTCAACTGTGAAGAGAAGACGTCGAGCTGCAGGTTTGACAGGTCGAGTGGCAGCAAGAAAGCCATTGCTAAGATAGCAAAATAAGAAAAAGAGGCTTGCCTGGGCCATGAAGCACCGCCAGTGGACTACTGAAGACTGGAAGAAGGTCTTATGGACCGATTAATCAAAATTTGAAATCTTTGGTTCATCACGCAGGGTTTTTGTATGCCGTCGAGTAGGCGAAAGGATGGTTCCTCGGTGTGTGACACCAACTGTCAAACATGGAGAAGGAAGCGTGGTGGTCTGGGGCTCTTTTGCTGGATCCAGAGTCGGCGACTTGCACAGAGTGAGTGGCACCCTGAACCAAAACTGCTACCACAGCATTTTGCAGTGCCACGCAATACCCTCTGGTATACGCCTAGTCAGGGGTTCATCCTACAGCAAGATAATGACCCAAAACATACCTCCAGGCTATGTCAGAACTACCTTAGAAGAAAAGAACAAGACGGTAGGCTTCAAATCATGGAATGGCCAGCACAGTCTCCAGACTTAAACCCCATCGAGCTGGTTTGGGATGAACTGGACAGAAGGGTGAAAGCAAAGCAACCTACAAGTGCAACACATTTGTGGGAACTTCTGCAACAGTGTTGGGAAGAACTTTCCGAACAATATTTGATTTCCATTGTAGAAAGAATGCCACGAGAGTGTTCGGCTGTTATATCTGCAAAAGGTGGCTACTTTGATGAGTCAAAAATTTTGATTAAATTTTGTTTAACAAAACGATTCCATGATTTCTTTTTTATCTCCAATTGTTTATTTGTTCTATGCTTTAATTTCAGAGTACATTGAGACATTAAACTGCGTAAATTTCAATAAAAACTGAAGAAATTGAGGTGTTCTAAAACTTTTGACCGGTAGTGTACCTGTAAAGCAGCAGTGTGGATTAATTGTTAGGGGTGTGGACTCTTGACCAGAGGGTCGTGGGTTCAATCCCAGGTGAGGGACACTGCTGCTGTACCCTTGAGCAAGGTACTTTACCTAGATTGCTCCAGTAAAAACCCAGCTGTATAAATGGGTAATTGTATGTAAAAATAATGTGTAAAAAATAATGTAATTGTATGGAAAAATAATGTGATATCTTGTAACAATTGCAAGTCGCCCTGGATAAGGGTGTCTGCTAAGAAATAAATAATAATAATAATGATAATAAATAAAGGCAATGGAGACACCCAGACTGCCTGTCAGCTGGGATTCAAAGTAGTCTGTTAAACTACTGAGTCCATTATTTAGCATTTAATAAATCGAAAGGGTACTAATACTCTGATTCGTTAAAACTTCAGATCGAATGAGTCTGTGTGATTTTCTCGATTGTTTAAAAGTTACCTGGATATGTTGCAAGCCCGGTGCACCAACGATCCACTTACAGGAGTCTGAAACATCTTTATGTCCTCCTAAACGTCTCCCCTGAGTTGTGGTTAGAGTATATAAATAAAAAGAGTATGTGCTATTCTGACAGTCGCAACAGGATGAGGTGGTGCTAACAACACCGAAGGTGGATTCGCCTTCAGTGGAGCTAGGTCCTCTTCTGTGACGAATCGAGATTCTGCATAGACTGCCCTGATGGACATCAGCGAGTATGGCATAGACATGGTGAACGATATGTTAATTGTTGTGTACGAGAGGCCTATCGGTGGGGAGGTCCAAGTGTGATGGTCTGGGCAGGAGTGTCTAGTCGCTACAGAACACCGCTGGTAGTGATTGATGGCAACATGACTGCACAACGATATGTTGACCAAGTCCTAAGGCCTCACTTGGTGCCCTTCTTCCAAGCCCATCCTAATAGGACAACATTCCAGCAAGACAATGCACGTCCACATGTTGCTCGTGTCACGACAGCTTTCTTGCAGAATGTGAACGTGAGTCATGCCATGGATGCCTTATTCCCCAGACCTGAGCCCAAATGAACACTTGTGGGATGAACTTGGGCAACATGTGGCTTCTAGGGCTCGGAGAACACTGAAAAGGTAGCTGCTTATCCAGGCACTACAAGAGGAGTGGGCCAGGATTCCACAACATCCGAAACCTGGTGCAAAGCATGTGTTGCAGATGTACTGCTTATACTCAATGTTCTTTATACCTGGTGGATGTACACAACTTGTTCAGCCTACAGATGTTTCATGGAATGCAACCTTTAAATCAAAATTGAGGGAGTTGTGGGTGCACTGGTGTCAGAGGGAGTAGCTTACCACCTGGGGATATCTGAAACAAGCCACATGGTAATATGTCATTGAATGTGCGTCGTAAGCCTGGGCTGTGCTTGATGAGGATACTATATGCAGGTCATTTAAAGTTTGTGGTACCAATCTGGCCGTAGACGGCTCTGAAGATGGGCTCCTGCATGGCTAGCTTGCCAAAGCACTTGGGGACATGACCAGGACCGCTGTTGGAGGCAAGGCAATTGGTTGCATCATCGATGATGAAGGTTCAGATGATGAAGTCATGAAATTCTGCGGTTTTTGATCCAACAATACTGACTCTGTGTCCGATTGAGTACGCTTTCCTGTTGAGCTACAATCCCCCCTTTTTTTTTACAATAGACTTCAGCTTTAAAGGATAATGTGTGTTTTATGAAGATTTTAAATTACATTACAGTGGACTTACGCAGCACCCTTTTTTCAGGCAAACCCTTTACTTTGTATTTCACCATTTAATAAATGTTAACTGCACTTCTTGATTCGTTAGCGTAACTGTGTGCAGTGCCTCTTGAATTTGAAACATGCCTAATTCTAAACGTACTCTATCTAGCGAATGTTAAAAATATTACAGTAATATTGCTTGTTATTTCACCCGTCTTGAGTCCACACCCCTTCTCAACTTTTGCCTCATCAACGCCCCCAGGGCGTTGACTCAGCAGAATCCGGTATATATATATATATTATATATATATATATAATAAAAGTTGGCAAGGGTAAACAAGCTGCACACAAATACAAAGAGCGGTTTGATCTGAATCAGCTGGAACCAAGCCTGCAGTTGGCAGTTATATATACAAAAAAAAAATCACTGCTTAATCAATTTTATACAAAATAAGGTAATTTTGAAATCTACTGCATAAACACAGCATTTATATTTTCATCAACTAGCTTCAACATTTATTCACAGGAAAAAGTGTAATCTATGGTTGACATGTTGTTGATATATTTATGTATTTTAACAAATTTAGTTGTTTCACATCCACCAAAACCTATACATTTCTCAACATTTTTAGAAAATAAAATGTAGATTCTTATCCTACTCAAATTGCTGGAAACATGCAACTTATTTCATCGTAAATGCAGGCATTTCTAAATCATATCATCAATATCAATATCAATGAATTCCTGTAAATATAGTATCTCAAATTTTATGTATTAGGTTTTTTTAGATAATAGATAGCATATAATTTGCAAGCTTGGCAATTACATACTTATAAAATGCTTAAATCGAGGCAACAAATCACTTTATTAATTTCATAAGACATTTGTTTGTTTATTTTTTATATTTCAAATATATTTTTCTGCAAGCACTTGTTTTTGGACCCGTTTGAAAGGTTTTGGAAATTAAGTTTAAAAACGGAGATGGAACCAAGTTGGTCACCCCGCGAAACAGCCAAGACTTGTATTCCATTCAATCAAGTAGGATTTGAACGTTAACATTTCAGTATAAAAGTAACATGTTATTGCAGTAACAAAATAAATACAGAAGTGCTGTTGTTCAGCCTCATCACTAAAGCTTTGTTTTCTTATACTATTTATTTTTGTATCTTCTAAAGTGGGTCATTTTATAAACTCTCGAAGATTTTTCAAGGAATTTGATGTTGTAAAGTGACTGCACAGCTAGGTGGATGTGCACCTATAAACACAGTGATTTTACAACAACTCACACATTTGTCTGTCTTTGTTGCTTAATTATCAATCAATATTTTACAGTGTTAGTGAACTTATAAAATCTTGTATAACCTCAATCATTGTCCTAGAAACAGTTAATTAAGCATGTAATAAAACGTCAAAAACCAATTGATCATGAACAGACTGAAGGCAGGTATTACTCACACATACTCTTGTTGTTGGTTGAGTTTTTTTGGTGTTATGAAGCTGCTGTAAAATGCCATCCATGAGAGGAAGCAGCTTTCATTCCCCCAATCTCAGGTTCCATCTACCACTTTGAGTCACAAACACACATAGATCATATAAACATAATACAGACTATCCTATTAGCTCTGCACCCTCTGTCCCACCACCCTGTTGAGAATGTCACAAATTGATTATCTTTCGTGCTATAAGCTGCATAACAGTCATCTTGAAGTCGACTCATTCATATTTTATTTCTGGGAAATAAAACTTAATGCTCTAGAATTCTAGACAGATACAAATTATTTGGTGGTAATATAGGGTTTGGACACAAAATTATAAAACACATGTGTTACTGTGCACAGCTCAAACTATTAGTAGTAGTAACTGATTTACTTGTTGAGCAAATCAAGTCCGTTTCAGCCATGATGGGCAAGACAACAAATCTGACAGAATAAATAATATCCCAAAGATTTTAGGACTTATTTTATGAAATGTGATTATTTAACATGATTGCAGATTTGAGTTACACCAGGGAGTTGAAATAGAAATCAGTTTATCACACCTCTTCCAGGTACTACAGCAGTCTGCTAAATCCAGTTTCATTTTACAGATACATTTAAAGAAAACATTTACATTTTTATCATTTAGACTATCTGAGCTAGAAAACTATTCCCTTTTATCTTGAAATACTGTTTTGTGAAAGCGGATAGCTTACTGCTGAAACAACCCCCTGATTCCTAAGATTGTGATTTTTGATATTAGCCTGTACAAAACTTAAAATCCCTAATAATACTGCAGTTTGTTTTTACAGTTGCTATGACCATGCATTTCATTGTGATAGTTCATGGTTCGGAAAAAAAAGGTACATTTGGATTATCAGGGTTCAGCTTAGCCACACTCTTCTGTATATTGGAGACAATTCAAAATCTGGATATAGATTTTCCATATTCTCTTATAAAGTTGTGTTGAAATTGCCTCATCATTAAAGTAAAATACTCCAGCATAAATAACAAGCATTTTAATTGTGATCATAGCATCAGTTTTTGACCTCACAAAAATTAATAAAAGTATGCATTATCATTACATCACAGTGAGAATGGGATCTAATGAGTTGTGTTACAAAAACTGAACATAATAAATTCATTTTAAATAGTATAACACACACACGCCTACTTACAGATTATTGAAGATGAAGAGGAGTGCAAGTAATTCATCGAAACATGTTAGCTATAATTAGTTTTTCAAATATGGCACATTTCCCGTGGACTCGCACCAAAGAAAAATCTAACATATTTCAAGCATCCTCATTTAAAACACCCAAAAGTGCACAAGAAGAGTAAGAGGTTTTTTTTGTTTGTTTGTTTACTGTGATTCCATTCCATTTTAGTCTTTGGGAACTGCAAGTCTGAAAACCTTCGAGTGTATGAAATAAAATATGATTCTTTCAAAATGCCATTAAATGGTAAAGACAAAGTTTTAATGTTGTGAAATATGAGAAGAACATGAGTTCATCAAGGCATCAATTTGTGGTAATTTGCTGTCACTGGGATATCATCAGAGTTAATGGCATACTTACAAGTCAGAAACTGTTTTTGTTATTATTATATCTACAAACAAGTTACATAACGTGACTGTGGCCTACTGACAAGATTGTGCTGTTTATCAGAATTTTGTTTTAATTGTTATAAATTACATTAGGTCAAGCATATTATATTTTAATATGCAAAATTAACAGCATAATTTCATTTCCTATAAATCTGAAATTCAATTTATGACTTTTTATAGCACAGTAATTAACTAATGCCCAAAATATTTAATAACTATGATTAGTCAAGAAAAAAAATGTAGACTACTTTGACAGGCCAAATTAATTTCAAGATATCTATCATTTCGGATGTTTCACAGTGCAAGACTCAAAAGGCATTTATAGTCATAAAAATAACTAACCAATATCCAATAATATCCAATACCAAAAACACCAGAAGGTGCATGCCAAGAGTTTCTAATTCACTATACAACCAGAATGTGTAGACCAGAATGTTTCTGCTGTTGTTGTTTTTCTTAAAAGGACACAACTCTATTTCCTGAGACAAACTGGAAGAATTACTGGCTGGGAAATCTTTGATACTGTATTTTAAATGTTACATTTTAGCTGTAAACAAGACATTTATGAACAAAAACAAGAGCATCCTATGTGGTTTGAGCTTGTGCATTAACCCTTTACTGCCCAGTGTATGTTCCCATACCTATTTAATGTCTATTTTCTCAATGTCAAATGTATTGGACACTAGGCAACAACCACCTCCTACTCCAGTTTGTGTACTATTCATCACCACAGAACATGTACGGTAGGGGTGGGGTATCGCTTTCTGATTATGACATACAGTGCCTTGCAAAAGTATTCAGACGCCTGACGAATTCTCTCATATTACTGAATTACGAATGGTACATTGAAATTTCGTTCTGTTTGATATTTTATTTTAAAACACCGAAACTCAAAATCAATTATTGTAAGGTGACATTGGTTTTATGTTGGGAAATATTTAAGAAAAATGCTTCCTGGGAGTGCCAAAAATCACAGATGAGACGTACGGTATCGGTGGAAAATCTAGTTGCGGTCGCACATGGTGTTTGGGGACCCAAACTGTCCCATATTGTTTTATTTAAGTTGCAAAACAAAAAAATATATATTTTTTTCTTACAACAGAATATTGTACAACTGTATTTTGATTAAATAAAAAAAAGTATATTATATGTATTCACTTACTATTGCTACAAATTTACTATTCATCAACATTACAAAAT
Source organism: Acipenser ruthenus (assembly GCF_902713425.1). NCBI lineage: Eukaryota > Metazoa > Chordata > Actinopteri > Acipenseriformes > Acipenseridae > Acipenser > Acipenser ruthenus. The sequence continues at coordinate 48,165,789 of NC_081195.1, forward strand.
CAAACTGGCTCACCAGGCACCTATATATATATATATATATATATATATATATATATATATATATATATATATATATATATATATATATATATACATATTTTTTAGCCATGTTTATCACATGGAAATGTCTGATAAACGATGACATCATCACTTGCGCAGAAATCGATAGGTTACGGATGTAACCCGAGTTCCCTGAAGGAGAAGATGACCACCAATGATACTTTTGGGATATTATTATTTGTTTATTTAGCAGACGCCTTTATCCAAGGTGACTTACAGAAACTAGGGTGTGTGAACTATGCATTAGCTGCAGAGTTACTTACAACTACGTCTCACCCGAAAGCGCAGCGCTTTCCAGCACAGACGAGACACTGTCAGCCGACGGTATCTGTCATGCTTGGGGTATAGCCAAAATACATTGAGCCACGCTTGAAGCAGGTGCATGTGAACTAACCCCAGTTGAATGGCTGCGGACGCTGCGGCCATCAGACCCAGTAGTTTCTGGCACAACACTAATTGTACTGTGAACCCTGGTTGAAACAGGGCCAGGCAGTTGCGAACAGCAGCTACCCTGTCGTCCGACAGGTAGGCTCACATTGTAAGGGAATCCAGCCGGAAACCCAAATAGATAGTACTCTGCACCAGTGTTAATTGGCTTTTTGCATCTTTGAGGGTGAGACCTAGCCTCGACAGATGCTCTGTTACAATCGCTGTGTGGGCAACTGCTCCTTCCTGGGACTGGAAACAAATCAACCAGTCGTCCAGGTAATTCATCACCCTGATCCCCTGCAGCTGCAAGGGAGCTAGGATGGTATCCATGCACTCTGAAAATGTGCCAGAGGCTAAGGAGAGGCTGAATGGCAGCACAGAAAACTCGAAGACGCTCCCCAGAAAGGCGAAGCAGAGATATTTCCTGTGCGCTGGACGGATAGGAACGTGAAAATACGCGTCCTTCAGGTCCACTGTTGTAAACCAGTTGCCCATCTGGACAGACTGCAAGATGTGGCGATGTGTGACCATCTGGAACCTCCTCTCCCTCAAGAACCCGTTGAGGTGTCTCAGGTCTAGGATGGGGCGAAAGCCGCTGTCCTTTTTTGGCGCCAAGAAATACCTCGAGTAGAACACCTCTCTTTTTACAGTAATACACATACCCTTTCGATTTATCTAATAAATAGATTGATGGTATTATACCCACGCCATATATTTTATATACATTAAATGGCAATATGATAACATGCATGCCTACAGCTCTGAACGGATCACTGGTCTTTCATTCTAATAACCCTTTCCCACTCATGTATGGAGAGTAGACATGTTACTTAATTTGTCGTTCAAATATGCTTTTTATTACCCTTGATTCTGTATTCGAATCACATAATTATAGCAGTCAAATGACTGTATTAAACTAGACTGCTCTGATTTGAATTTTACCACTTCCTACTCTGTTTAGAGACTTAGAATTTTAGCAATCAGATATGTTAAATCGTGATAAGAAAAATTGTGTTGTTGTAATCTAGCCCTTTGAAATCAGTAAAGCAAAGTTCATTACAAGTCATTACATTGCATGTTTATTGATATTTATTGATACTGATATATATTTGTTTACAGATATTGATATCTTTCACAAACAAGAACTGTAAGTTGTAGGTGTCCCTTTCTGCACACTAGCCAACGTTGTCCTTACTACCTGTCCTAAAGAAGCATTTCAACTATCAGCTGCAAGTTTAAAAAAAATAAAAAAATTAAACTGTGGAAACATATTTTGTATGTGAGTAACACACAACAGAGAAGCATTGAGTTCCATCCTGTTTATTACATGCACAGCTTGTATGCTAACTAGCAAAAAAACACCACACATATTACTATAGCCTGTGCAACTAAAACCAAACAACATGTATAAGATGCAGAAAGTATCCTAAAATGTTTAACAGTGTGTGCTTTACATTCTAACAATTACAGTATTAGCTCACAATATAAGAAATGTGCTTCCTGAGCTACAAGAACATCAGATGAAATGTATAACCTACAATAAACTCAAGCAGACAAAGGTTTTGGCTGGTGTCCTTATCAACAATTAAAATCTCCTGCTACTAGACAAAAGAGCTTCTATGAGAGAGGAATAATGAGGGCATACAGATACACCAAATATAGGGAATGTATAGGTAAGGTAACATTGTCCCTAATGAAACACAGAGCACAAAGTGGAAAGTAGGAAACAGTTATCCAAGAATCACAATTTTAGAGTGGCACAGAACATGACTTTGGAACCAATCTAGGAATTTTACATTTTTTATAGCATTTTTTAAGATTTTTATTTAATTTGTTTTGCATTTTCACTTCTGTCAAACTGAATAACTGATGTTGGTTTTATAGTGATTGTTGATTCCACAACCCCCAAAAGCCAAAATTAAGAGATTCTGTCATACATCACTTTATTTTTCTTATTCAACTTAAACAGAAGCAGCACCGTTTGGTACTCTTCAATATCCCTGAAGAGCTAAGCACCAGAAAGCGCTGCTTAGAGGTAGTTCAACTTTTTTGTTAATACCCTTTTAGAAATAGGTCTTGAGTTTTAGTGTCATTCACATGCCAGGGGCAATTAGATGATGCCGGCACCAAAACAAAACTGACGAAGTTCAGACTCTCGTGAAAAACACCTCCTCTGTGTCTTTTCAACATGGTTAGTTGAGGATCATTAATTATAACTATAGGAAGACTATAGGGAGACCAGGAAGAAAGCACATGCCACAGTTAAAGTATTCAGCTCCCCTTGGAGTACATTTCTACCCTCATAATTACATTAATTGCAATTAGCTTTCAGCTCCTTCATAATTCTTTAATTTTGACACCTGCAGAAGGCCCTTGGCTTGTGTTCAACACCATTTTGCTGCCATCATTACTCAAACTCTTATTTCTTCCCTGCCATGCCTTTTAATGATTTCTGAGACAAACTTCAAAACAACTAATTCCCATAAAATATTCTGAACTGGGTCATTTTAGTTTCTGAATATAATGGGGTTCTGGATTAGGATATGTTTTCCACTCTTTAGTACTGAAATCTTTATTGGGATGGCTAGACAACATCATTTTAAGTGTGAACAATTAAAGATGGTCCCATAGTCTAAGTGACAGTCCATAATAATACTTTGTTACTGTTTTTCCCCTAATGTATGTGATTTCCATACAATGCTCATACAACAGGAATTGAGAGAACATACATAATATGTGGAAGCATAAACTTTTTTTTTTTACAGAATTAATATAAATAACAATATATTTTTCAAACTAAACAAAAAGGTACTTCAGCAAAACAAACAAAAAACTAATTACAGGAGCCAAGGCCATGTTTGGCAATGAGTGGGAGTATTCAGACAACTATAATCCATAAACCACAATGATTAAGTTGTAAAGCCATTCGATTCAGATGCGACCAAAACAGTGCACTGCTAGCGCACTGTTCTGTTCCATTTTGGCTGCGAGAACAAAGTATGTCTAGAAGTGCATTATCCCTTTGTCTGTTCTAAGTAATTTTGTCAGCTTAAATAAATAATATGGATGGAAATTTTAAACGTTTAAACTTATAAACTCTAAAGAAGTGGTTACACGTTGAATAATATCCTAGACGTATACCGGTCACGTGACAAATTTCACCAAACGCATATTTTTTTTAATGTATTCATTTCAGTAATATATCATCATATACAGCAGTACGTTGCGTATCCGACTGCTGTGGTGCCAAGTAGTTTTTCTAACTGGTGCAACAGAAAAATTGACACTGGGGCGAGTTTTATTCTCGGTCGATCTGGCGCGTCATTGGTGCACTGTGTGTTTATGCTGTCGCGGGCGTGGCATGGTTCAGTCCACATGGGGTAAGAAAAGTGTTTTCTCTAATGTTATATATTTTTTATAACAATTGCATCTCCAAACAAAGATACAAGGTAAAGCCACGTTTGGAATTATTTTGAGGAACCGGACGAGAAAACCGTAGTATGTAAATAATTATGCCAAACAAAATTGCTGTACCACAAAAACACAAGTACAATGCTTCATCATTTTAAATAAAAACATTCAGAATTACTGTGGATGGAGTTACTGAATGCAGTAAAAAGCAAACAGCCATAATAAACAGAATACTCTAGACGGCGACTGTGACTACGTATAACACGATTTTAAAAGGACTCTTTTTTTCAATATGAATTCAGAGAACGCATATGTGTAAATGAATTATGTATAGGCTTTAATTTACCAGTACACAGTTTACGCAAATCATTTTGTTTAAAAAAATAAATCAATAAATGTCCTTGATATCTATGTAATTTGTCAACAAAAGGGGATATTTAAAAAAATAATAATAAAGGATTTCCCGTTTGTGGCACCGATCCCTGAACAGTAGACTTAATATAACAATGTATTGGAATCTGTGCATTTGATAGATTCTGTAACATATGCAAGCTGTTTTCTTTCTTTTTTTAAATTATTATTATTATTATTATTATTGTTTTTGTTTTGTTCTTTAAATATCTATCTATCTGTCTATCTATATCTAGTTTAGTTTATTCACTTTGTGCCCACTGGGCCAAGCACAGGTACATCTCAATAGCGCGATACAAATACAAAGAGAGACATTTACCAAGATAAAAATAATAAAAGAAAAGACCAAATTGTGCTTATTTATTTATTTGTTTTAGATTCTATTGATTTTTTCAGTATTACAAGCAGGAGAGTCACTATAAGATCTTTACATTTATTAAAAATGTGCATGGATGTTAAAACGTTATTTGCTTATTTAGGGTTCTTTGCTGGGAAAATACTAACCAGGGCTGTCAGTACACATCAGAATGTAATATAAAGAGTGCGTGTGTATGTAGATATAGTTTAAATGTTTAATGCTGACACCTGCATAGCATTTAAACGTTCATAAAAATGTACCAAAAGCACATCCCTAATAAATAAACTTCATGAATTGCACTTTTAAAATCAATAATAATAATAATAATAATAATAATAATAACTTATTGTCCATGCAAAGTTTAGACTATTACACTACCTTGTGGTTTATTTGTTAGTATTTAGGCTTTTACAGTATATTTGTAGCTCCCTGTTGTTTGTCATCTCCTCAGGCATTTCTAACCTGACAATGCTACAGTGTTGCAGCACATGCTCATTTGTCAACCACTACTAACCACAAAAAACATGCCCTGTAGAAAATCAATTTCTTAACACAACTTAATTTACATTATAGATTCCACAAGAATCAATAATGTACTATATTAACAAACAGCCAATGCTATTTTGCCAATATGATTCAGTTTTAAATACTAGTAACCAATCTAGTCAGCAGACTTCAAGACTAAATTCATTTTAATAGGCAACATCAAAATGGCAAATTGTTTAGTATTACTGTCATACCTTACTTAAAATACTGTAACAGTTTACCAAGGGGGGGTGGTATAGGGCATTATTGGCAAACTTAAAAATGTCAGTAGAAGTTACACAATTGTAACTATGCAATTATATCCCCCCACTCCACCCCACCCCATGCCTTTTGATATTTTTTTGGAGATACTGTTCTCATTTAAGAACATTCTCCTGTTAAAAGTATATATTTTAACAGGAGAATGTTCTCAAATGAGAATCATATACAGTATCTCCAAAAGAATATCAAAAGGCATGGGGTGGGGTAGAGTGGGGGGATACTTTAGCATTACAAAAGCATCCAGAAATGAATGAATTTCACACTGGGGTCTGACTACTTCTCTGGCATTCAATGGGTTCCACTTGAATTCCTGGATGATAGATAGCTGAACTGCAAAACCACATGCATATTTGACGCTAATTGATACCTAATTTAGCATGCTCAGCTCACAAACGAGAAAATGGCAGTGACTTTGAAGATTTTAAACTACAGCAGTAACTATGCAGCAATCCTTTGACGCTGAAGGAGATGCTGTCCACATTATACCCCATTGGAACAATTATTCTGCAATCTATAAAACACCTATCATCTGAATCATCTGACTTCTAACATATTTCTGTACTATTTTAATAGTGGTGTGATTATACAGTACATATGACTGTAACACACTGCTTCAGAAGAATCACATTACCTAACACATTTAATGAAAAGTGCATGTATGAAGCAAAGCCTATTATAGTGCAAGATACAAAATATATTCTCTTTTAAATAACACAACATTATTTCTATAGCTTCCCTGACATAAAATACCTTGTTGTCAGCCTTCATATGCTAATTAGAAATTATAATGGGAGACTCTTTCAGTGGTTACTGCACATAAGGGAACAGAGTCTTCCCGTAAGTGCAGTATTTTAGGGTGTCTGAGCAATTACTGTCATTTTCCACCTGCCATTATCCTTGAGAGAGAGAGAGAGAGAGAGAGAGAGAGAGAGAGAGAGCCGTGTTAACTTGGCAAGTGGTATGTATCTACTGGCTACGTAAAACATCCTACTTGCACATCAAGCAGAAACAGAACTGACTATAAATGGCATATTTACAAAAAAATGCTTCCCGTTTATAAGCAAAAACAATAAATACAAAGATATACCATCCAAAAAAGGACTTCTAGTCGAAACGTTAGTCACTGAATTTTAGTATTTCTAAATTATATACAAAACAACACACATTTAAAACAAGAATAAAGACGGTAGTTACAATAACATCTCTACTGCACCTACATCTACAGTCTCTGAAGCTGGGTCCCTGATGTATTTATATCTCACTGCAGCAATAACTTAACTGACTGCCAGGATTGTAGTTTATTATACTATTCTTCAGAATCGCAGCAGGTGGAACCATGTTACTTGAACTACTGATGCACCAAAAATAGAAGTAAGCCTCAGGTACTGACTCAAACAGAGTGGAAGTTGGACATGCTCTTTTTCAAATTACTTCAATTGTTTTATGACTCGGTTTATGACTAGGACATGGAACCTTAAAAGTATGAGAGAGAGAGAGAGAGAGAGAGAGAGAGAGAGAGAGAGAGAGAGAGAGAGAGAGAATGAAAAAAGAAAGAAAGAAAGAAAGAAAGAAAGAAAGAAAGAAAGAAAGAAAGAAAAAGAAAGAAGAAAATAATGCATGGGGTAAATCCAGAAGGCAAAACACACTATCCCATGTAGTATTTTTTTATAATCTCTGGTTAGACTATGTGCTGGTTTTAAATGAGCATGTGTTTGACCATTTGAATCAGCTGCACTTCATTAGTCCTGCCACCAGGTGGGAAAAGGAATGAAAATGAATTAAACAAAAAATAGCAGGGAGCGCTGTGGACTTAGACTGAAGACAATCGTGCATTTTGTCAGGTCGGGGAATAAGTAGACTAGTATCTAAAAGCCATCAATCAGTACATTTACATGAAAACCGATTTTCTTAAAATGTCACTTTTCTGTGTTTGCATGATTAACGATAGAAAATCTAATTAGAATTCAACTGTATAAATGGATTGAAGTTTTCGGAAAACGCAGGATATTTTCGCATGGAAAGTACTGTAGTAGCCTAAGTACGATTTGAACAGACCAGACATTTCTGCGATAGAATGGAGACCAATCCAATAACTCAAGTGCTTTATCGAAGTGTCAGGTCTTAAATTCAAAGATTACTATCCTATACCTCTATTCAGATTCCCCAAAATGTGCAATCAACCTTTCCAACAGCTCTTCCTGTTCTATATTACCAGTTTCTTTTGCAGACATTATTTTAAATTCTCACGTCATTTTAAAACTGGAAAACATTTGCTGCTTCAGTATGGGCTATTAACAAATACATACAGACTTTAACAAATGTATTACTTTATCCCTAACCAGACAAATGGATGCATGCAGACTGACTACAGATTATTATTATTTTCTCTGTTTTCTAAAACCATGTGCAGGAGAAAAGGGTCAAAGTGTGCACATGCGCAGTATGCTATTTCAATAAGTTTTCCAAAAAGCGTGTTTACATCATATACATTTTGTTAGTTTTCGGAATTTAATCGGAAATTTCTAGGTGCTGTTTTCCAAAAAACGACTTTCAGAATATTCTGAAACATTTTCCAAAAACTGTGTTTACGTGACTTTTGATATCGGAATTAGTTTTCCGAAAAATATCAGAATTCTTATGCTCATGTAAACGCACTGAATGATGCACACAATAACCCAAATACTTAATGTTGGTTGTGAGCAACCTATACAGACCTGAAGTGGCCAGATGTGGTATAAAAAGAGAGAATGTCAAAGAGAAAAATGGCATACTTTTGTGTTTATAAAAGTACAATACCATTGTCTACCAAACTATAACCATTACAATAAGCCCATACTACTTGGAAGATGTTTTTTCTCTTTGCAATCATTATCTACATTTTGAAAATTTCCCCCTCTTAGAAATGACATTAAGGATGTATCAGTATTAAAATACTACTCAGGGCTTGCTAGTTCAGTCGTGATATCCTGTACCTTGAAAGAAATCTTTTTGCAGCGAGAGATGTATGTCCTGCTGTTGACCAAGGTCAACCACAATTTAAGCTTTTCTCAACCAATGATGGTTTTTCTCCATTGAAATTGATGGAAAAACTGCATCACTAAGGCCTTGTACACACACACACACGCTGCAGTTAGTGCGACTACCGGATTAACAAACTGCACTCACTGCGGTTGTTTGTTGTACACCCACGCTTTTCATTACTGCAGTGAGCACTCTCCCTGTTTAAACTAACAACTCGGACCATGACTACACAACATTCGTTAGGTTTGTGTGACGGCAGCACGGAGGCTGTGTTTTTGTTGATGCTTTTGGAAGAAAGTACAGTACGTAATCGATCAAGAGCTTGTCAAGCGCAGCTGTGCTCTTTTCTACAAAACCAGCGGAGACGCCGTGTAGCTTTTTCTGCAGTGCTAAATGCAGTGCCGACGATCTGCAGTACCTTTACGGTAGATCGAAACATTTGGGCGATCTTCCGAGCAGAAGGCTGGTGGGAACGACTGGAGTGGTCTCGAAATGTACGCATGTCTAAGGAGTCATATGCATCTTTGTCATTTACTGAGACCTTTCCTGGAGTACCAAAACACACAAATGAGACATTCGGTATCAGTGGAAAAACTTTTTTTTATTTTTTTTCTCCTTACAACAGAATATTATAGAATTGCATTTTGATTAAATTAAATATATATATATATATATATATATATATATATATATAATACGTATGCACTATTTACTATTGTTATGAATTTACTATATTTACAATATTACAAAATCAACTTGGCTCATCAGACACCTATATATATTATTATATACATATATATATATTTTTTTTTTTTTAGCCATGTTTATCGCACGGATGGTCACGATTTGAACGAAACATTTTTTTTTTGGCCTGTACTTAATAAAGACATTGATTTTATTGGCATGAATTTGGCATTATAGCAATAGGAAATATAATGTGCAACTTACACTGTTTGACCTGACTTTTGCAGCGATGCTATAATTTACAATTGCGTTTGTGCACCTATTTATAGTGTGAAGTTTTTTAAAGCATCTAAATGAAGGGTTTACACATGATAACCGGGCCATTTAGAGCATCAGCATTTGAAAGAAACGGTTTAACCACTAAACATTATGTCTCATTTATATATATATTAATTTCAGAGAAAATATACACGCCAAAAAAAACAAATTATCCAATTTGCACCTTTGCTTAGAATATTTTGACACCACCAAAAGTGTCATGCTGAAATGTCACACTGCAAAATAAAAAATAAAAAAGAGCATACTATGTTATGATCCAGACGATGTTGATTTAAAAACTCTGTAAATAGAAAAAAAGCTGATGATTGCAATAGGTTTTTTTTGTTCTTTTTCTTTCCCGTCATTGAAACATTAATTTACACCTTGGTAATTGGAATATGTGAAAAACTACTGCATCAATGAGATTCACCCAAAAGTAAAATCCATGCATTGTTGCTCCTACAGGTCCCTATAGGTTGGATGAATTTACTCCCCTTGCCAATGCAGCACTAATTACAACTTCTGTAGCACAATGGTATTCATGTACTGATGTACTGCATGCTAAGAAGTTCTCCAGGATACACATACAAATGAAATGCATTTCTTTCATTTTTTCAAGTTATACTGCATTCTTTACAGATGATGACGCTTACAACCAGCACGTAATGCTTGGTGTCATTTTAAATCTGTAATCCTATGTTCATTTGCATCATTATTTCAAGTCTTGGGAACACAAGCTTCTTACTTCTAGCTCTGTGTTTCTGCAAGGACTTTTAACTGAGATTATAGTACATTAAAACGTCAAGTGAATCTGAATACCAGGCTCTATTCAACTTAAAAGCAAAAATATGTTAAACTAGTAGGGTGTTTGCAGAACAACTCAATAAATAGACTTTTAGATCTAATTAGCTAATGGGTGGGTGTGTTTCTTGGGGAAACAGCCTGTTGTAGAAATCTGCAATTGCGCATGTTTTGTTCTCCTGCCATTTTAAAGGTGAACACAGATTTTGAAATCCATCTAACAAGTGGTTCACAAGTTATACAAATCATAGAAACATACAAATATCCATACAAAAAAACATAAATAAAATAATTTGCAATTCAAGTGCTTGAACAACTGAAAAGAATGTTGATTCCTAATAAACATAGAGAAAGTGTCAAGTTATTAATCTTCTATGCCAACGTTATTTATTTAATTTAAGCTCCAGATATGTTGATAAGAAATTTAATTCCACAGGAATAAAGAGAAGAATATAGAAAATGTAAAGAAAAAATATTGTCTATAAAATTTAAGGAAAAATGCAAACTTGCTTCATATATTTTCTTAAACTGTTCACTTACAATATGTGGTGGTGGGATTAAAAAACGTAATGAATAGGGAATGATATCTGAATTAAAATCAGCTTCTTGCCTAAATGCAACACAAATGGCTTTTTCTGCAAATATGAAATCCCATTTTCTGTAGTATACAGACAAGACAAGGACCCTCATGCCAAATTAGTATTTGATCTTCTCTTGTTAGTTTACTTTTTTCCCCTGACAAATTGCATCAAGTGATTAATTGCACTCTCAAATAAAGGACCAAACATCATTTTACCATATGTCTTACTCTCTAAGCTAGCATTCCAAAAGCTATCGAAAGCTCACATTAGATGAAATTATAAAATGGAGAAACTGCACGTTCATGTTGACTGAAGCAAGAACTCTGAGCTTCCCGCTAAACCCCAGACAGTATTCACGGATATTAAGAAAAGGTTTCAGACAGCAGGCGTTCTGGCTCTTTCTCTCTGTAGTTCAGCTGTGCTCCCAATGCTGCCATCACTGTATTATAATAGGGCATCATCAGGAAAGACTCAGAATCTAACAAAAAAATACTTGATAAAACTGGGGTATCTAAAGAATCACAGGTTCACATACATTATTTATTTTTTAACCAGGATGAGCATCCACTGATATTTGCATCCTGCTTCCAAGAGGTTCCTGGAAAACAGCATCAGCAGCACTTAATCACACTAAGTTTGATGCACACAGTAGTCCACTTAGTAATACCGTACATTATTTAAGACTTGACTATGATTAATCCAATACAACAGAATATACTTAAATTTGATTTGGGTGGCAGGTTCTTGAAACAAAGTTTGACTATTAAAAACAGCTGCTATGCTATCAGATGTTTTATCCTGTGCATACAGAATGCCTTCCATCTCCTATCGAAGTCACTGGTCATGATCCATTGAGAGCTTCTGCCAAATACACCATTAGCCAGAATTTCAAGTAAGATCATATGAAAGAAAAGAACTGCAGTCTGCACAAAACAGTACATCAAAAACTAAATGTTAAGTGTCTTCAAAACTACAACAAACATTGCTTCGCAATTACAGAGTCATTAAGGATCTTACACACATACTTAACTGTATTAAACTTGAAGTCAAAGTAAAAGGAAAGTTAAATTCTGTGCCAAAGCTTCCCAAATCAAGTTATTTAAAGACATTTGATTAATTAAAGCTTAAAGAAACCAACAACAGTCTAGGACTCTTATGAATATCTAACTTCACTTAAACAGACTTAATAAATACTTGATTAAATAACTAATGAGTTATTCATAGGGTCCACTGGCAAAACAAACATTTTAGTCACAAAAGTAGCACAATAAATTTAATGAATACTTTAGAATGGTATTCAAATTGTGAGTATTTCTTGGACTTCTTAAATTAGGTACGCTTAAGAGCTCAAATCAGTCAGCATGCATGCATGCATCCATGCTCAACCCTACCGAGAACCCAGTGGTGAGGAATATTTGCATACTTCTGGTACAGTCGGCACTGCTTTATCAGGACGCCTCGGGGGGAGTTAAAAATATCCTGAATAAGCGACTGTCCCAATTAAACGAGCGGCATTTGAGAAGACCTTGTACAAACCACAAATGTAATAAATGCCCACAAAAGTAATATCTCCTACAAATGTAATAACGACCTGCCCACAAATGTAATAATCTCTCCCAAAAATGTTATACCCATCTACCAACTTTCAGTTATTATTTATTACAAAACAAAATTAAAAAAATTAAACCAAAGGAGTCTCCTTGTTTACACCATTTACGCCAGTCACAGTGTAATCATGCACTCACTGTGCTAAGCAAACCTGTCTTGCTCTGAAAAGTGATCTCCGTTCATCATTTGAAAATACTGTATCCCAATTAAATTAAGTGAAGTCCCAATTAAGCAACATAAATAACACTGGGAAGAACCGTCTCTCAGTTGTATCCCATTTAAGCAGAAATCCCGATTATCAGTATCCCGATTAGGTGGCGCAGACTCCTTAATCTTTGTTTTCAGGGTCTTTAATTTTAAGCACAGCTGTTGGTCACACAGTAAGTATTTCACAAGGTTTACTAAACACAATTACATTTTACCCAAAATACATCTGGCACTTTTGTTGGAACAAAAGAATGTTTTCTTTTTTTCTTTCATTTGAGCCAGGCAGGTTGTTAAACATAACAGTATTGATGCATGTCCCCATTTCAGTGACAGCATACATGTGCAAGAAAATACATTATTACCACCAGAGGCACCAAGTACTACATGGGTTTCAAAACTGTACTTCACATATGTAAATGTACTGTAAAATTTAGACACCATTCACCAGCTCAATTCAATAATTACATATTTTAAGCAATTACAGCAGTACTTGTATCACCTATTTCCACCCATAGCATAGGAACTCTCTAATCGCATGTCACTTAAACGTTTTTTATTTTCAATTAAGAAAGAAAGAGCCTGCCAACAGAGATCCAACTGTTAAGATCATTAACAACATTCCCACTATCTATCAACTGATGGGGTAAGAGGTAAAATGGCAGGCTCTCTCAGGAGTGGGGCTCTATCCTACTTAAGAGATGATTAGGGACTATGCAGCAGTAGCTCTCATTAGTTGCTTAGCAATAGAAGGCCCCCTAAGATGTAAGAACAAGGAAACAAAGGGGAAAAGTATCACCTTGTAACTCAGTAAATGAATGACAATCTTTATCACTGAAGGGCAAGTTGTCCTTGCAATGAAGCAATGTTGTGACACCGAAGAATCTCTAAATGAGGGCATGCAGAGCATTTGGGATGTGTGATAAAACACCCCAAAGGATATCCATAACTTACCTCATAGGCTGTCTCTTGTATATACCATTAACATTACCAAATGCTCCATTGAAACAGAAATTCTGTAATTACTGAAATATGTTATTAACACCTAGAATGAAGTACTATAGCAGTGGTGACCGAGTGGCCAAAAAGTTTAAGCCCAAATTTAAAAGACTGTATTCTGACCAAAATTAGTGTCCTTTTGAATACTTATAGTACAATAGAAAAAAGTATTATTCCATAAAAATACTTACCGATATATTCAAAAACATAGACAACAAAGAAAGGAGTAACTAGATCGTTTATGCCTTGCACATATCCGCTGGCTGGGTGCCGTATTGCCCATATGAAGAGAATACGTTCAAAGATCTGAAAAGCAAAAAAAAGTAGTTATTTTAAGCAAAAACAGAAACGATTACCAGCATTTTAAATGCAATATCATTGCCCGTATACTAAATGTAAAATGTCAAAAAGATGTGTGTACCAATTGGGGGGGGGTATATTGAGGTCAAGGTAAACTTAGTACATTCAAGGAATGTATAACTTAAGATGAAATAAATCATGCATTTCACTATCAATTTTTCATGTTTGTTTTTGCCTGTCTTCTTCCTTCTGTATATCAAGGACTTTGTTCAACTCTCACTTCTTTTTGCCTTTAAAGTAAGGCAAACACTTCCATCTTCTTCATGAAAGAAAACGTCTACAATATTGTTAATGTTTCACCTTGCTGTCAACTTTCTCAAATTGTGAGACTTGAAGTTCAACCTAAATCAAGCAGAGAAATGCATTACCATTTTTAAAAGGAGTCAGTGTTTGACTATCTATCACATGTACTGGGGGTTGCAGTCATGTATCTGTCATTTTAAAGAAACCCATCCTTCAAATTTAAAAAAAAAACACTGCAGCAGACTCTTTAAAAAAATGTTAAGCTTAAACGAGACATGTATAATATCCACATCATTCCAACTGTGTACATTTTCATCATAAAACAAAGTCAAATTCATCATTCTCTGAGAAGACGCCTTGTTGATGCATTTCATTTCCTGAGGGACCTCTGAGGAATTCCAAAGAAGTCTAGCCCTAAGCTAACCAAACCATTACTAGACAGAGATGCTGCACTGTTAAAATGATATTTGCGGAAAAGATAACATTTTGTCATTCTGTGTCAACACCCCTTGGACAATCTCCAAAATTTTCCACAGGAAAGTGTGTAATTCCTCCAAATCTTAGTTTCTTGGAATGATAGCTTTATGTGTGCATTTTCTCTTCTAATAGTACAAGTTCCCAATTGCCAATATATGCACAACTTAAAAAAATGTCATCAACACTCATCTTTACTTCAATTCATGACAGATATCTATGCAACTTACGTTACAAGTAGATTTTTAAAAAAATGCCTATATATTGAATTCACAGTCCTGTTGTACCTTCAATATTTCACTCAAAGCATGACTAATAATTAAAGAATAAAACTGATATCAAATTTCTTGAAACAGTCACATTGGCAGGTGGAAAAGTGGCAATAGTGTCCTAACAGAGACAGTGACCTGAATAATTTATGTTCCACTCAAAGCCAAAAGCCAATATACATGGCCAAGCTTTATATCGATTAAAAAAATAACATTTCTATGTGTCTGAATAATAAATAATTGTGAAACAGGCTGAATATTTGCAACAGGGTGAACAGCAGCAGCTAAAGTCAGTTTTCAAAGATGTTGGCAGACATGTTCTGACCTTTAAAGGTGATGCACCCCACAGATCTTTACTGTTGTTTGGAATAACGCACACAACATGATACAACTTCTGATATTGAAATACATTGGAAGACAACTTTGCCATGTTATAATTTAATATGAAACTGCAGCAGTAACAGTGGAGTTAACTGATGATGTTGTGCAGATACAAGAGCAGACACTATTCAAATGAATTTGTAATTTTAAAGCTTTAATGTTGCCATTTTAATATTTTATAAACATTATTATTACCCAAAGTTCCTAAATAAAATCATTACATAAATATGTAAGGCTGACATATACTGTATTACTTGCAGCTTGTATAGTAAAAACTCAATTAAAATGTTCAGACTTTCAAAATCATTAGAATGTATTTTTTATTCTTTATTCTTTGGTATAAAAGGAAACATGAATTCCACAGCTAAGGCATTATTTGCTATTGGCTATTATGCCTCATTAAACTTGGTCTCATGTAGTGCAGAAACACAAACATTACTGTTTTTAGTGCAGCACCCAAGTGGGATATTGATATCAATGCATTTGTCAGTAGTCACAGTCTGCTGAATGAGTTGAAATATGTGTGTGATAATCATACCCAGGAACCTAGAAACTAAATACATACATGTCCCGAGGCGTTACAACAAGGACAGAAATTCACAGCACTGAAATCAGAGGGAAAATCACATCACTGTCTTCTAACATGCTTTCTCATGTATTTCCACAAAGAGCAACAAAGATCAAGAAATTAAATGCATTTTGCAAACTGTCTATCTACAAAAATGTGATCCACCCTCAACTGATTGGATTTCTTTCTGCTTTTTATGTTTTGATTTTTAGATAAAAAAATATATAATACAAAAGGCATACGAGACGTGGTATCACTGCAAATCAGGATGTAATTTGTTAATGATCATAATTAGGGATGTGATTTTGTCACAGTAAAAATAAGTAAAAATCATGGCACAGTCACGGCTAAAAACAGACCATTTCACGTAATTATGTAATATACAGTAATATTTTGTATTTGTGCAAAGTAAACATATATTTAATGTTTAACATGTATTTAATGTGTTTTCTTTTAACACATGCTTCTAATCAATGTGGTGGTTGTAAATTGAGAATTTTATAAATCCTTTCCGTTAATGTCTATTTAAACACAGCTGTGGTTTTGATATTACACGATGTACATTAAAAGCTCAGAAGGACTGTTCTGCATTTACACTGTTGTGTTAAGCACCGCAGGGAAAGACTGCAGAGCTAAAAATCGGGGTTCATGCTTCTCTTGTAGTGTAAACTGTCCACCCTTTAAGCTTTGCATTATCAAGTGTATGCAGAGGTATATAGTCTGATCAAATTACATGTCAATATGCAGCCCAGTTCTGCAGTTAATCAGCAGTACCTGCTGACAAACATCCTTAAAATAAAGCACAATAAACTATGATTTATTGATATTTAATACATCCAACACATCAGGAATTACTAGGGATTACAGTTTGGCACATGCCGAAAGCTGTGCTAATACCCCTTGACGAGGGTCTTATTTTTTTAATATGTCCTAATACAAAAGACCAGGGGTTTATCATAATGTAATGGAATAAACCCGATAATATTAAACCTTATTTCAATAGATGTAAATCCTTCTTGATAATATCTTTTTTTTCATAATCGAAAATCTGGATCATTTATTGGAAACCAAGCCTAGATAAAATGGGTTACATATATTAAAAACACTGGATGTATCTTGTTTAACAAAGTTGTGCCACTTTAGTAAATTACTTTAGAATTCCAGTCTTCCAGCAATTCACTTTTTGTGTTCTCACAATTTCAGGACGAGACTAAATTGAAATACAAGCACATTCATGGCTGAATTAAATAACATGCTTAGGTCAGCCACTGTTTTCTGTAATAGAAACCAAAAAGCTGGAAATCAATATACAACCCGTTTTCTGTTGGGCTTTTTCAAATCAGGATTTTTGTGGGTTTCAATACGAAAAATGCATGCTGTAAATATAATTTATAAAAATTCAACCAAAAAAGTAACCAATAAAATAGCTAAACCTGTATTAAGAGACCTCTCAAGGGACAGTCTAAAAGTGGCCTCTTAACACGGATGGTCTCTTAAAAGAGGGCCCATAACTTATGAATTTTCTATTTGTCTATGACTATTTGTCTTTTACATGTATGTCTTACATACACTGTAAAAGCCAGAAGACTCAATATTAACAAAAGGAAGTATGTAATGTAATAACAGTCACACAAAATGTTTTAAATCCTTTGCAAATTTCAATGCCTGTGTCTGTTCTACAGGTACGTGTTGATTCATTGCATCCTGAAAACAACGCCAGCATAAGCATAAGATCTCTTTCGATTATCGGGCACATTATTTTCATACTCTTATAAGTATGGCTTGAATTTTTCAATGTTTATTTTCCTTTTAACCGTTTGCCTTTAAGTCTTAAGCCGCTACATCCTAATTATGAGAACATTCTGTTAAGTTAGCGGGAAATAACAACACAACACAAACTAACACATTGGAAGCTACCTAGTTCCCAGGCAAGTGCGAGAACAAAATGCAAGTTAAAGTAGCACCTGGGGGAAGTGATTAATGTCATTGCTTGCTATTGTGTTCGAATAATGGAGAAGGTGAAACAGAATCAGCAAGTCAATCAGGACATCAAGGTAAAAAGAAGAGACTTTGTTTAGTAATTAACAGTTTAATTAAGATATTGAATCGGCTCAAAACACAAAAATAAAAACCTATAACTTCAAGCCCTAGTTCTTTCCGTTTCAAGATGCTGTATCTGCGTCTTTCTAGTGCCGAATTTTTCAGCAGTTTTTCTGGCACTTACTGTCTTTACAAGTTTAATAACTTAAATTCTGTCATCTAGGGAGGACCTTTTGTTTCTCCATGTTTTCTCTCTTCCTTTACAAGAGAGCGCTGTTTTATTGATAAAAGACTGCTAAAATGTATTGTATTCCTTTGAATTTAGGACTTACCATTTAAAACCATATTTTTCTCATAACAATAGCCCTGTGTCAGGGTGCTTAATACAGGTTTGAGTCTGTTCCTGGGTAAGAGAATTGTGGTCGCTGGTCGCGTTAGACAGGTGGTCGCTTAATACAGTTCAATAAAAGCACAAATATCATTAGGTGGAATTTAAAGTGGTCACTTAGACCAGGTGGTCGTTAAATAAAGGTGGTAGCATGATCACAACATTATCATTTCTCAAAGATCCCCCCCATCAAGTCAATGACAGTGTCTTAATAAAAAAAAAAAATCACATTTAGGGACGTTATACAATATATGAAAATTGGTCCAAATGAAATGGAAGGTTTACTTACAATATAATATTCTTTAAGAATATGCATATACAAAAAATGCTGCAATGGTTTGGTGCCATGTGCACATTAACTTCCAGTGCCACAACAAAATAGGGGACCTTACAAGACAGCATGTCTCTTTGGAGCTCAATGCTGGATGTTGAAACACTGCACCCTTGTGCATGAATGGGGCCATCTACAGTAGTTTTAGGATTGAGACATACTTATGAAAAAAAACCTATATGAACATAATTTAGATATTTTATTTAACATCATGGAAGCCATAATATTAGTACAGTATTTCATGTTAGATTTTGAAATGTCACATTTTTCAATGTTTTAAGTACAGTATATGGAAATCTACAAAGTGGTATGCAATTCAATATGTTAACGTAACATTATTCAGCAAGTTTCATTCAAAATGATGAAGCAAAATGAGTTAATTCTTTAGGGTGATGCAAAACTTTTGGCCATAGCTGTACACTGGATGTCAGCATCTACTCAGGTAATGTTATTATTATTATAATTATAATTATAATTATTATTATCGCTGTTTGCATTATAAACTTAACATATTTGAGAACTCAAAGAAATGTAAAGAGCATTTACATGTATAAAATATTTACAGCATACCCTCTAATCTTATAACAATGAGAATTAAGAAATAACAATGACAAATACACACAAAAAATGCCCTTCTGGACAAATAAAGGCAATGCTATCTCTTGCTTCACCTCAGTTCATAACTTAATAACTTAACATAGAACTATAACAAGCAGCAATATCCTGTACAGGTTTGTAATGTGCAAGTGTATGATTTGTTAGGAAACATAATGTATCAACAGTTTCTACACCTCATTAAATATTGTTAATTTGTATTCATTTCCAATTCTCAAATTACCATGTGCAGCAGGTGACTGATAGAACAGTAGTGCATAAATTAGCAAAAGAATACTTTCTTTCAGCAGTGAAAGTATTCAGCAAAGGACTGTTGAACACCTAACAATTGTTAAATGTAGATCACCCCCAAGAAGGTCATTTAATTTCAACAAATTTCAAAATCAAGTGGCTGATGAGCTTGTAATCTTCTCTAGACATTTTTTCTAAAACTAAAATATTCAATACCTGTACATTAAATGTTAAACCGCTAACATTTTTTTACAATTCAGACTAAAACCTTCACATAAGCATCCTACAATCAGTAATTGTATTTATGCACATACAGTATATCTCCAGTGGTACACAGTGTGTGTATATATATATATATATATATATATATATATATATATATATATCATTTCTTTCTTTAGAAGTTCTGCTTGTGTTTAGTATTAATGGATAATCCTCCTTTTAACTTGGTTTTCTTTTAATATATGGACAGGTAGCGTTTGTCTCATTACAAAAAAAAGAAAAAAAAAAGTCAAGCACTGCTGGCCAATCAATTTGTTAATTCTCTCACCTCTTGCACAGAAGCTTGTTGAAAGAGAGGAATAAGAGGATTAGTTCTTGGAATGTCAATGTGAATCTGCGGATAAAGAAAGAAAACAGAAGCACAGGCCAAATTATTATGGTTGGCACAGCCGTTAAAGAAAATCGTTAGTTTTTTAACAAGGCTCCAAGCCGAGGGCTAAAGGCCACAAAATGCACCGTTCCGTTTTCTTTTTCCTCATTTCAAAAGCAAAGAGCAGAGGAACTACTCATAACCATAAAAGTAGCCAAGCTTGTTGCTGTTTCCTGAACTGTGTTAAGGTCACTGAATCTGAGCTTCACCAACACAATCCTTCATGTTGACTTTCTTTTATTTTGTTTATGTTTTTTTTTACACCATTCCCTGGTGTATAAAGACCTAAGGATTCTAAAGAATCCCCTAAGGCACCATCAGTGTCTCCCAAAATTGTACTTGATCTAAGCCACTTTATAGCCCGATCTCTTTACGAGCCCACAAACTTTTCTAATTGTGTATACCTCATTACATTTATCTACAGTATACTAAACATAAACAGCGATTTACATAGAATTCAGAACAATTTCACAGGGCCAGCATCGATGTGGAAGCTTCAGATTTTCTTTTTCAGTTTGAAAATGACTCTTTAATCATTTGTCTACCAGACAATTTTTGTATATATCATTAGCCAAACACCTTGACTGGTATGCAGCACGTAATATGATATACAGTATAATATAATACATGTAATTTAGTAACTAAGGGCAGTGAATCAATTCTAAAACACCTGCAGTCATTTTTTTGTTTGTTTAGTTTTTTCCAGAAAAAATATCTAAACTTGTTCACTGATTTTCAAAATGGTATGAAGGCAACACAGTTGTGGATAGTTGGTGAAACTTGAAAAGAAACCTGCACCTAGTTCAGCAAGCTCAGAGCCCATACAGGCATTCCCTTGAGACTGTAACTATGGGATTGATGGATGAGATAGTGTGAGAGTTCATGTGTTTTCAATCCTTTAATCCTTACCTCTGTAACTTTAGGTTGTAGCATTAAACTCTCAGGGTTCATACGGGGAATATCTATATGAATCTGATGGTTCAGAAAAACAGTAAACATTTACTTTAGTGAAGCCGTTTGTTTAATGCATGTAAAATATCTATAAAAGTATGTGTGTGTAAGTTGCAGAAATAATAACAACTATGTGCATTACTGTAAACTACAAATATAAGCCCAAACAAATAATAATGTGATATAATTGCTTGCATTTGTGTTTCAAATGGCAGTTTAATTAAATGTTTGGGTACTCTGTATTTACAGTAGGTAGTTTTTAGACAATCATATTAAACGTTTACTTACCGTAATATTCAGATAATAACCCTTGGTGTACATAACCATTATTTTTTAATATTTAGAGTAGACTACTAACAGTATTGCAAAATTACTGAAGTAACTAGATTACCCAATTAATTATGATAGTAACAGTACAACTTGGTACAGGTACTGTAACAATCACAATTATCTTAACTAATGTTTTCTTCATGTATTTTTATAATTACTTTGAACATCATGCTATGTTTCAGTTATCACATCCTGGTGACATTCTGCCTCCAGTGGACGTAACAAATACCACATTTGATCCAAGTGGTATTTCATCCACTGGGGGCAGAATGTTGCATGGAAACATGCTAGTGGTTACAGCGGGACTAAATCATAAGACATGCTTAAAACTTCAGCCAGGAAATGATACACAGAGGGAATCTAAACAAGAATACATTAGTTAGGATTACTGATGTCACACTGATACCAAGTTGCTCTTTCACTTAAAAGTGCTACAAATGTTTTTAGTTAAAAGATGCTCTACAATAAATAAACAACCCATTTAATTTTCTATGGATATTTGATTTTTTGATTTTACTTTGTCTGAATGAAATGCTTAATATTTACATATTTAACACACACACACATATATATATATATATATATATATATATATATATATATATATATATATATATGTGTGTGTGTTAAATATGTAAATATTTATTTATAGTTAAAACATATGTTTATACCTGTCTGTATGTATCCTGATGGTGTTCATCATTTCTAGAGTCATAGTATTGTTCAATGAAACCAAAATATTCTTGTCGTTTTCTCTGCAGAGTGCTTTCTCTTCGTTCCACATTTGCAGGAAGATAACCCTAAAAAAGATTACAAAATTACATTAAGAACAAAAATACATTCAAATTCTATTGAATGTTTGTCAAAATAAGTATGCAAAAGATGAATAACCAATTACACCTATCAGCTGCAACATTCCAATACATTATAAACAGATCCAGGGCTAAATGAAAAGGAAAAAACATTAAGTCCACACAGTCAGATTCCTTCCATAACTGGCTGTATTTTTATAGGCACTTCACATTTAGAATATATAAATCATTAGATGTTTCCATTCCACAAAAAGTAAGCATAGCAGGAGGCCTCCAACATCTTAGCATTTTGCTTTTTTCACTGCCAACGATGCATAACTGGTTACTAAATTTACATCTAAAGAAAGGGAGGTGATGGGGTGAAGACATCCTAACACCAAGAATTATGGATTCATTCCAGGTATAACTGGATGTTTTATTAAATGATACTTAACATTTTGTGCAGTCTAGCAGTATTCCCATAACTCCATCCATTTTTGTAATCCACCACATGTATTGATCAGCAAATAAAAAGAAAGGGGTTAGTTCCATTACCCAATAGAACATAAACTGTAAGGAGAGGGATTGAACTTCATCGCCCACTTGTTTCTGAGGGTGGAGACATTTTCAGGAAGTGCGTGGAAACAAAACACATGACACAACAGCTATGTCCCAAATTGCACCCCACGCAAAGTTTAGTGCACTACTTTGTCCGTTGGCCATCTTGTAGTGTGTCCCAATGGTTAGGGAGCACGCGAAGAGCACTTCGATGCACCCTAAAATGTCCTCTTCGGCACGTGTACAAGTGATGTACACTCGAGGTGGAGATTAACCCAGAATACATTGTTGTTGTTTTTTTCATTTCCATTAGAAAAATGGCGGACAGACGTGTACAAAGTACATTTATTTTATATATAGCATTATTTTTATATAAAGCATTATATTTTTGGAAATTATAAACAGACAAGTCTTCTTAAGAGTGTCAGCCCAAATAAATAAATTATTTTAAAGGCTAACTATTAGATACTTAAAATTAAGATTATTATAATTAATAATAATAATAATAATAATAATAATAATAATAATAATAATAAAGGAAGTGTCTCCTCACCCAGCGTGTGTTACATTGCTCTATAAACAACAACCTGGAAAATAGTCCGTACTTCTATTCATCCGACGGGAGAAAAAAACATTTTGGAAGGTTACTCTGTAGTTTAATATTATATAATGATGTTAGAATGCTTACTGTGTTTATTTATGTATTTACTTATTTACATTCACTTTGATTCAGGGACCAGTGATGACTTTGAAAGGCTTATCAAAATTAGGACCTTAAATGGGCATGTGTTCTTGGGGAGGGGGGGGCAGGGGTTGTTTTGTTTTATGTATTTAGTTATCATATATATCATTTTTATAGTAGGACCGACTGCTTAACAACACAGTAATAATGTAGCTACTGTTAATGTAATGTAATTACTGTTAGGATATAAAGCTAAGTTATTAACACATTTATGTTATAATGTTTTTTTATTATTATTTTTTCCCCCTTGTGATTGATGGAACAAGACCCTCAATTACCCCTCCTGTTCTAAATTGCTTCATCCATTATGGAGGAATCATCTTCGAGCTCAAATGCAGGTATTTGGTGTTTCCCCATTGCAAGACTATCTGGACCATATTTTCAAAGTGTTTACTGCAGTCTTTAATTAACTACTATTTTTGGGTAGAAGTCACAATGGCTGTTAATTTGACGAAACTAGAACCAAACAATTAAATAATGTAATCCAAGTTCCACTGAACACTCAAGGTATTTGTTTTTCATTTTGTATTGACACAATAACTTGTTTACAGCTTAGAAAAAAAAGGGGACACACTGTAAATCTGATGTATTTGACTTAGTTATACAAGTACAGTTATATTAGAACATTTATTTTGTCTCAGGTGTTTTAATATATATATATATATATATATATATATATATATATATATATATATATATATATATATACACAGTACTGTGCAAAAGTTTTAGGCAGGTGTGAAAAAATGCTGTAAAGTAAGAATGCTTTCAAAAATAGACATGTTAATAGTTTATATTTATCAATTAACAAAATGCAAAGTGAGTGAACAGAAGAAAAATCTACATCAAATCAATATTTGGTGTGACCACCCTTTGCCTTCAAAACAGCATCAATTCTTCTAGGTACACTTGCACACAGTTTTTGAAGGAACTCAGCAGGTAGGTTGGCCCAAACATCTTGGAGAACTAACCACAGTTCTTCTGTGGATTTAGGCAGCCTCAGTTACTTCTCTCTCTTCATGTAATCCCAGACAGACTCGATGATGTTGAGATCAGGGCTCTGTGGGGGCCATACCATCACTTCCAGGACTCCTTGTTCTTCTTTACGCTGAAGATAGTTCTTAATGACTTTCGCTGTATGTTTGGGGTCGTTGTCATGCTGCAGAATAAATTTGGGGCCAATCAGATGCCTCCCTGATGGTATTGCATGATGGATAAGTATCTGCCTGTACTTCTCAGCATTGAGGAGACCATTAATTCTGACCAAATCCCCAACTCCATTTGCAGAAATGCAGCCCCAAACTTGCAAGGAACCTCCACCATGCTTCACTGTTGCCTGCAGACACTCATTCGTGTACCGCTCTCCAGCCCTTCAGAGAACAAACTGCCTTCTGCTACAGCCAAATATTTCAAATTTTGACTCATCAGTCCAGAGCACCTGCTGCCATTTTTCTGCACCCCAGTTCCTGTGTTTTCGTGCATAGTTGAGTCGCTTGGCCTTGTTTCCACGTCGGAGGTATGGCTTTTTGGCCGCAAGTCTTCCATGAAGGCCACTTCTCACCAGACTTCTCCGGACAGTAGATGGGTGTACCAGGACCCCACTGCTTTCTGCCAATTCTGAGCTGATGGCACTGCTGGACATCTTCCGATTGCGAAGGGAACTAAGCATGATGTGTCTTTCATCTGCTGCAGTAAGTTTCCATGGCCGACCACTGTGTCTACGGTCCTCAACGTTGCCTGTTTCTTTGTGCTTCTTCAAAAGAGCTTGGAAAGCACATCTGGAAACCCCTGTCTGCCTTGAAATTTCTGCCTGGGAGAGACCTTGCTGATGCAGTATAACTACCTTGTGTCTTGTTGCTGTGCTCAGTCTTGCCATGGTGTATGACTTTTGACAGTAAACTGTCTTCAGCAACCTCACCTTGTTAGCTGAGTTTGGCTGTTCCTCACCCAGTTTTATTCCTCCTACACAGCTGTTTCTGTTTCAGTTAATGATTGTGTTTCAACCTCCATATTGAATTGATGATCATTAGCACCTGTTTGGTATAATTGTTTAATCATACACCTGACTATATGCCTACAAAATCCCTTACTTTGTGCAAGTGTACCTAGAAGAATTAATGCTGTTTTGAAGGCAAAGGGTGGTCACACCAAATATGGATTTGATTTAGATTTTTCTTCTGTTCACTCACTTTGCATTTAGTTAATTGATAAATATAATCTATTAACATGTCTATTTTTGAAAGCATTCTTACTTTACAGCATTTTTTCACACCTGCCTAAAACTTTTTCACAGTACTGTATATTATAAAGTATATATATATATTTATAAAAGTTTTTGCAACATTTATAAATATATATATATATTTGTTTTTTTTGTAAGTACTTTCTCTAAAGGGTTGTTAATTATTAAAATATTTAATCCTGAAGAAAATTAGTGAATACATTTATATAAATATATATAATACATATATATATAAATAATTGTAGAATGTCATAAATTGCTTAATCAAAAAATAAATCATTTATTGTGATGCATATTGTATCGTGGCTTGTGTATCGTGATACGTATCATATCGTGAACTTAGTGTATCGTCTCACCCCTACAAAAGAAAGCACAATAATCAATTTCTGCTTGAAAATGCCGTATACACCTGCAACCAATGCAGATTAAGCAAGATAAACAAAAATTACAAAAGGTAATTTTGAAGTACATTGTGTAATAATAATAATAATAATTTAAACCATCAATGTTATTTAGGATTCAACCTATAAAAAAGCCTTATAAAATCAGTGCCATGCTACTGATTATCGGTGCACCCCTACTTTTTTATATTATTGATCAAAAGTTTCGACCTGAACTTCATTTACATGAGCTTTGCTGCATATCATTTTGTTTTGATAATGTCCAGAAGAGATAATATGTACAGCAGTTATAAGGTTGCATTGGCTCTGAACAAAAATTTAGCTTCTTTTTTTTGTTTGTTTTTTTCACCCCAGCAACATTTTAAATAAACATATTAATAATAAAACACCACTATTTATTATAAATGAATGTTTTTTTTTTTTTGTTTGTTTATGGGGGGCTGGATCGACTGTGGTTGTGAGGCAAATGCTTTAAACTAGATCCTTTGAAAGTAAATTACTGCTTTGATAATGGAGGACTCCACTCCATTTTTCTTCAAGGAATGCTACCAAAGACTTATTGATAATTGATAAACAGGTCAAAAGAATCATCAGATACAAAACAGAATCCTGCAATGCTTTTGAATGTCAACACTATCTGCATGAATGATCTATGGAAACTGTTTGGTAGATCTGCAAGGTGAGGCATGTTCTTAAAATGTGGCACAGAATTTGTAAAGCTCAGAAAATACGTAATTATACTTAGAAAATACTTAACAGATGTCTGTACCATAAAAAGAAAGTCTTGTGATAATTAATCACCAAACGTACTGTTCATGTGTGCCCATTTTTTATTCTTTTTGCAGACAGATTCTACAACAAGATGTATGTTAGCTTTGCAGTCCCCTTTAAACCAGAAATCAGTGCTATTAGCATATGTCAGTGTAATTAAGCCTAATTGATAATGTACTCTGGAGATTCAGATATTGGTCTAAGAAAATGCATAAGAAGATGACTAAAATATCTACCTTTTCTTTACTTACTAATGCTGGTTAAAACTGTTTTTTTTGTTGTTATTTTTTTAAACATGCCTAACTAAATTCAGAAAAAAAGTTTACTTTACAGGTGTTTAATTTAAATCAACATACATTGTGTAGAAAATGACATCAAAAATATTCAAACAAGAGCGAACGCCTTCCTAAAATAATACAATACATTTGAATGATTGCACCATAGTTTATGTTTGGCAATTTGTTTCCTCAGCATTCTCCAATCAGATTGACCTTATGTGTTTTTTAAAGTAGTGAAATAACCAGCTTTTGGTATTATATCAAAAGGAGGCAGAAGGAAAATATCAAAGTGTCGAAGCACTTTTAAAATGGAAAAGACATGAGAACTGTGTGTATGAAAGTAAAAG
Organism: Acipenser ruthenus; assembly: GCF_902713425.1. Classification (NCBI taxonomy): domain Eukaryota; kingdom Metazoa; phylum Chordata; class Actinopteri; order Acipenseriformes; family Acipenseridae; genus Acipenser; species Acipenser ruthenus. The sequence continues at coordinate 48,193,444 of NC_081195.1, forward strand.
GTTTACCCTTATGTAACACATTTAATATGGCAGTTTAAAAAAATAATAATAATAATTCCATTTTTTGGTTACAGTAGTTGCTACTGGTTCTACTGTCTTGTTTTTTCAAAGTGAATTTATATTTTATTCTTTCAAGTTTCAAATGCTAGTATAATTTTCCTTTCAATATTTTGAGTACCGTAAAATTTCAATTAAATGACTCCGGCGTTTATTTACAATATTTGCCAGCAGACCCGGCGTGTGTTGGAGACTCCTGATTATTTGAGACTGGCGTTTATATTAGATCACTAGCTTCACATGCTTCATGCGGTCATTGAGAAGCCGCTAACACACAACCTTGTAGCAACACCGTAACTCAATTTAAACATTCCAGCAACTTTGTTGTGTGTCAGTGGGAATTAAGTAACAGTTTTGTTTTATAATAAAATCACACTGTATTGTAGGTACACCCTCAAGTATAAAGCAAAAGTATTATTAGCATTTTTTTATACGTACTGTTTAAGAAGGATACGGTATGCAAAATGTTGGAAAATGAACAAGAAGTATCAATTTGTATTTAAAAACAGAATTAGATCTACCATTGTTAATAACAACAACAACAAGTTAAATGCACTAAAAGACATCCCTGTAGATATCAGAACACACGTGTGTAAGCTACCCTTACAGCACAATAATAATAATAATAATAATAATAATAATAATAATAATAATAATAATAATAATAATATAAAATTCTAAAATGCTTTTAAAAATGAACAATAAAAGCAATAAGTATCATTATCAAAAATAATGTATTGTTTAATCTCAAACTTGTACATTGTTAAGACAACAAACATGTTAAAATACACCAAGAGGTTTGTATCTGGCCTACTTTCAGCACTCTTAAAATTATCAAATCTTTTAATAACGTAATGACTTCATTAAACAAACATGCACTACATGTAGGCCTACCTTAAATTACGTTTTATATTATTATTATTTATTAATCCTGAGAGTCACTTTCATCGCTGTCACTTATTAGCAGTTCATTACACTCAAGCTCCTCCTCATCTTCAATGGCAGTGACAGAGACCCTGCGTTTATTTACAATATTTGCCAGCAGACCCGGCACGTATTGGAGTCGGGCAATATTTGAAGTTGTACGGTATTTTTACTCCAGTGGGCTTTTAGTGTAGCCTAGTTCAGTTATCAATGACATGTTATAGTTGCTGTTCTTGAAATCACATGTTGTAAACTCTGAACTAGGCACTGGAGTGTGTGCACAGTATATGTGTATACTCTCACTCTACTGATCAGCTCTTTTGTTACTGTGTTTTTCAAACAAGACATATCATTTTTTATCAAGTCATTCTCCCATCTGTTGAGTATGGGGATGTAATTTATCAAAACAGCCCCGTCATCAGTGTTATATAGATTGCACACTTTGTTTAATTGTCTGTGCACATTTGTCCTTCAGTTTAATATATCCAGCATTGCATTCTTTATAGATGGCAGCCCAGACAGATTACTCTTACAGCTCAAAAGATTATTACAGGTTGGACTCGGTCTACTGTGTCCTTGGTCCTACTCGATTGTATGTGTAAGCTCTTTTTAACAAATGCTACTATGAATACAATTAAAGATACATGATGCAATTGTTAATCAAGCATGAAGTCAATGGTATTTGACTAGCAAGAAACCACTTACTTAGAGTAGTTTTTGATCATTTTATACCAGTAAAACGATTGTATTTCTCTCTGAAAATGTGCCTTTTCACTTCCTTTACAACGGCAGCCAATCGTAACACTATTAAAATTGCTACATTTTAGCATGCATGTTGCAGGCCTTTGGAAAAACAACCGTTTAGGAATAAAAAATAAAAATAAATGGTCCTACAAATTTGCAATGGTTTACTATTTGCCTGAATAGTGTGTGTTTGGCCTTGTCAGGACAGTTGTTTAGGCTCAAGCAGTGGCCCTTAAAATATCCACTAAAAACTACATCTCTCAGAATACCATGTCTTGTTACTAGGCAATAGTACACAAGAAAAACCCACCCAACAAAGCATTATCCAATCTATGGTTAGCCTTGTTACCTTCACAGTCAATTAGAGTAATTAAGAAAATTCGAAAGCTACTCGGAGTCATTGTCAGTGCTGACGGGATTTGGTTGACACACGAAGACTCGCTTGAGAAATAAACAAAACTGGACTCTTGACTTATACCAACTGCAGTAAGAAAGGTGCCTATACTATTAAACTAAACTGTTTTATAACATATGGATTTTCTAATTGATGTATTTCCTTATTTTATTTCACTGTTTTGTGAGCTCGTAAGCTATTACATGGGGTACATTTTAACAAGTTAACCAAGAGCTTCATGTTAAATACAGGACCCAAGTAACGTAATTCCAGAGTCGGTGTCAAACCTCAATGGAAAAAAAAATAAAAAAGTGCTGCCGAGCTGATGAAGAACCTTGTGTAGAACACACGCACACACACGGTTGTAAGAAACCCAACTGCTATAGTGTTTGTATTAATGCTTATGAATCAATGTATGCACGAAAAAGGGGCTAATAAAAACGCTGATGAATCAGGAAGAGTTTGGTGCATAATGTGGATTGAGTAGAATTTAGAACCCGTAGGTTCCGTTAATATTTGTGTACGACAGCACATATTCCATTCAAAACTATGTGCTTTCATTAAGCCAGTATAAAAAGTACATATTTCTGAATTTGTCTAGTTTCCTTTCCAATGGAGAGACCAAACTTTCTGCTTTAGGAAACATACGGCAGCATGTTACTGTGCGATCGTTTACGAAGAGCACATTTTCTGTATTGCTTGGAAATGTTGAGTATTATGAAAAAATATGATTTACAAATGCTATTTGAAAAATAATAAATAAAAAAAAAAGATGAATGGATTGTGTTGTTTTGGAAAACTGCATTGCCGGAATGTGCCCGCAGAGTTTGAAAACTATTTGTTTGATGTCTGAGACAGCTTTCTAATGAGTATCGATAATACTGCATTACTGAAGATGAAACAGGACCCATATTTGCGGTATTTAGAGATTTACATTGCATTAAGTTTCATATGGACTAGCTAATGTTAGTCAGTGTGATTTACAAATAAATCATACTGTAGTTGTTAACACACCTTCCCCTTTACTGCTTTTTTCAGGCACTGTAGAAACAGATTTTTCAAAGTGTTCATTCAAAATATGTAATTTGGTCTTGTTGAGCCCCCTGAAATGTATTTGCATGTAGACTTTAGAATACACATCAAATGGCAGGCTATGTTTTGAAAGTGGGGTATGTATAATTAAAAAAAAAAAAAAAATTGGAAACCCTTAAAGACTAATAAGCGACGGCTAATTCACTTCATAATATTTAAAACAATTGTTCATAGAAATAGACTTCGCTTAAAAATGAGCTGTGGTTTGCGATTGCGTTTAAAAGAAAGGCATGGATGGATAATGTTCTGCTTCAGACTGCAGTGCATTTAGAGAAGTTCTGGTTGTCTTATCTGTAAGGTGAAACTATTTTAAAAGTTTACTTTATTGCATTAATATTAGTTTGTATTGTACACATTACAGTAAGTAATAAAGCTACGTATCATAAAGAAATATTTTTTTGTCAAGTAAACACCCAGGCTAGTGGGGTTTTTTTCCCCCAAATAATTTCCACCTGTTTCTTTCATGATATTGTGTGTGTGTTTGTGAGACAGTGAAATTCTCACTGTGTGTGTGCTGGGTTAGGGTTAAAAAAAATTAAAAAAAACTCCACTCCCCCAAGCCCATCAGTCTGCCACCCCTTCGCCTCCCCTCGTGGGGTCGCCACTGGGCTCAATCTACTTTGTAGCACAGAAACACAAAATGCATGAGACTTATGTAAACACTGTATTTAGCTCCTGCAATATGAACTTATAGGGGGTTCTATTAAACTTAACCCATTCGTTTCTGTATAATTAAAGAAATGTGATTGAGTTGTATTGCTTTCTACAATGGCCTATCTGCAATGTGCTTTATTGTCTGACAGGATCATTTCATGGTACCTTTGTGCTGAAAACTACATAATTTCCCCTGGAATCTTTCAAGCTTGTTAACTTTATCAATTCTGTAATTATTTTATTTTTTTACTATATTAACATAATTTAGATATTTTATTTAACAAAGAAACTCCAAAATGATATTGCAAAAGTCTACAGGAAGCCATAATAGTACAGTATTTCATGATAGATTTCAAAATGTCACATTTTTCAATTTTTGCCAGTTTTTTGTTAAGTATATGGAAAACTACAAAGAGGTATGTACAGTAATTCAATATGTTAACATAACATTTAGCAGGTTTCATTCAACTTTATAAAACAATATTAGGTAATTATATAGGGTGATGCAAAACATTTGGCCATAGCTGTAGGTGTAGAAAGACAGGCCATGCTTTTCAGTTGAGGGAACCCGAATACTGATCTTAAGCTTAAATTAAGCCTAACCCTTGCCCTGACCGAAAGAATATAATACAGTTTTACATTGGCCCGTCTTTCTGTACCAGGTAAAGAGCATGGTTTGTCTTTCTACACCTATGCCAAAAAATCGCATCTGAAATCATATACAGAAGCCTAGTCAAGCTTCAATGAAAATGGCATTTTACAAATTTACAGAAATTTCGGAAACTTTTGAATGTTCTCGATCTTTCATGCAAGAAAAAGCCATCTGGGAAAACTTTCTATCTGTGAACATATAATGCAAATCTAATCTACAGGCACATCAAACTTTTCTATCCAACTTCTGGAAGACTTCCTTATACCGACAGCTTCAAAAAAAATTAAAGCTCTCCTCCGACTCTTTTCTCCATTAAGGTCTGACATTTCTATTTATCAGTGCACAATCTCTCTATGATACAGACCCCCTCAGCACTCGAAAAGCTGACACTTGAGACCCACCCGTCTTCCTCTGTTACTGCTCCAAACACCCCATCACAAGATAACTCTTAATTGCATCTTCTAACTTCACAGCTGTACCTACATAAACTGTAATTTATCATATTACTGGAAATTCATCATTCAAATGATGCACACAGGAAACCTTCAAAAGGTGCTGCTTATGGTGCCACATTTATCAGTCATGCGCTAGGTATCCTGAAAGATACATGTTACAGAAGAAAGTTTTCTTGACAAGGTAGGTGACCTGAACTAAATGTACCTGTCTAGCAGTAAACTTTTTGATGATTTAAAACAAAAAAATACAAAGAAAGAAAAGAAAAGAAAACCACAGTCTAAAAATAAACTCTAAAAACCTCCTCCCCACCCCATTTGGAGGCACTCATAACCTGGTGAACCTGCATCCTATTCATGCATTACTCTGGTTCAAATCTGCGTTAAAACTCACAGAAATAATGATGATTTAATGAATGCTTTTGTTTATGTTTATTGCACAGCATATGACAGGAGTGGAGATATCTGCTTGTGTTATTCACAGAGGAGCGCTTGCAGGTAAATCAATTGCAAAGTGAATTTAGACACTTTAACTCTAATTGTACATTCTACATAGGTATTTAATGAAAATTAGTATTTGTCTTTTTTCATCTGTTTTTTTATCCCCTGCTGGGGATGGAGATAGTGAAGGTTGACGTATGTATTCCCATCAATCTGTACGTCACATTTACATTTGTACACATATCTAAACAACTGCTTGTCGAACTGATCAAACTCAGATAGGGCACTGTTTATTTACAGCTGTGGAGGGGAGTATGACATGATTTTTTTGTATATATATATATATATATATATATATATATATATATATATATATATATACACACACACACACACACACACACACACACACACTACTGTGCATGTTTCTTTAATCTAATATTTCAAATATAAACCCAATAATTACAAATTACACAGTGAGGGATTCTGATGTTAGGTTTTAACTGATAAACACAGATAAAACATCCCTGATATATAAAAAAAAAAGAAAAATAAATTGTTGTATATCCAATAAACACCAGAAAAACACTGGAAATGGTTACTGTGCTGTCGAGTTACTATACACATTGTGACAGAAAAAAAAAAAATTTGGGAAAGCAACCAAAAACAATCATTTCATACAGTATATAAAAAGCGAAAGCCCCAAAACAAACAAACTGTTTATCTACATAAAACTCGAAAATAGCTAAAAAATAAAACACAGAAAAATTAAATTAATAAACACCGAAAACAGAAGCCCCACATATACTGTAGTTCATTTAAAAGGTGACTTCTATCCACCATTTTTGGTATTCTTAATACTCCAGGCAAGTTTCTAAAAGTGTTAAAACAGGTTAAGTTCATCCTGTTCCTACTAGCGGATTGCTGAGTCTTAAAGGACAAAGTGATTTTGCCTCAACAACATGACTAGATAACCCATTCCATACCCGCACCACTATCTGTGTGAAGTGTCTCCTGTCCCAAGTCTGTCTATCGCCTCTGTTGGAAAGTGATATAGTCAACATGAATCTTGTGCGGCTTAGCTACTGAGGAAGGACAGATATGAAAGTGAATACAAAGGAAAAGTGTGTCGCCATCTATGGGGTATTATGAAAATATACCCATTAAGTGACATCCCTTTGTAAGGTTTTGTATAAATTGTAATAATTTTATGTGCCCCTTTAAATGGTAAAGAAGTGAGAAACTCTCACTCTCTGAACATTGTGTGATTTAACTGTGTTTAATGTAAGGTTTTGTTAAATCTACTGCTTAGCGCTGCCATCCTTGTAGCTATGTAAATTTGCACCCAGCCCGAGGTGGCTCCATGTCTGAAGAATCATGATACTCAGAGAGCAGTTGTGACCTCGGGTGGATGACCCTTGTTTAAAAGTTGTTTTATAGGTGTGAACCACAATCAACCCAGCTAAAGCACTGTGCCTTTGATGCCGCATCTCAGAGCATCTGCCGGGTGCGCCTCCAGTGAAGGGGGGGCCAACTCCGTTCATTGGTGAACTGAGATTTTCATTTCCTCCAGGTGTAGTTCCACACCCAGTAGGCAGTAATTTCCTGAGTATATTAATGCTTGTAAAAAGTATTTTCGCTGCTCAAGATTTAATCTATGAGACCTGTAGGTTTTTACCTGCAGCTTTGTTTGCTCAAGATTTCACCTGCTGAGACCTGTAACTGCACGTACAGTATTGCTGTGATTGCGTTCTGTACTGTACTTTTGATTGAGGTTACCTGAAGAAGACTGACTGATTATTTTGAAGAAGAACAAACCTATTATTATGCTTTATTAATTTTGACGGCTCAAATTTGTTTCTGTCTATAGACAGATCACTTCCACCCATGCTGTCAGGTTTGTTACCGTTTCACTTCCTACTGCAAGTCCTTCATTTCACATAAGCAGTGTCTTGCAGTCTTTGCACCTGGAAAGAGAAACTGTCACCACCCCACAAACGGCCTACTTTCCTGTGCTTAATAAATTACTGAAATGTGCTGCCGGTGACATGCTTTTACCACACTGCTTAGGTGAATAAGAGGAAGTGGACATGTACTACCTGAAAGTATGGCATGCAAGCCGAGCGCTTTCTTTACATGGTTAGAGATGAGAAAATAATTCCACAAATCTTACCTGTCATGCATCTCTCTTCGCTATCTCAGATGTACAGTTATGAATATGTTATAGGCTTTTTTACTGTATGGGACATTTTTAACATTTGCCTCAGTGCTGTTAGAAATGGCAAATTTCTAACAAGCACCATCTCACATTTCAGATGTGGTCTCTAAAGGCTTGCTTGCACATCTCTTTGAGAGTCAAGATCCAAAGCCTATGAAAAGTCTTACATAACTTTTTTCTACACACAACTACAGACTCTAGTTCTAAACCTAACTCTATTAATCAAAGACTTAACTTGCCACAGAATACTCCCATCGATACCAATTCCCAATTAAACACTCAATATGCGCACAGGAATTAACCAACTGAGCTGTAAACATATTAGAGCTCATTAGCAAGAAAGTCTTTTACCATTAGAAAAGAGCCTATATTCTGTAGTAAACATTCAATATTCCCTGCTGATTTAGAGTCTGAAAGACTAAGGAAAAGCTGTCTAAACTCCAGTCTTTGAAAAATTCTCCAGTGCCAAATTGTTGTTGTGTGCATAGCTCAGAATGGTAAATTGAGGTTAAATGTATAAGGAATTGCTGATCCACAGACTTTTTGAATTCTCTAGAGCATGCCCAATTTAGAATGATTTAAGCTCAATTAGGTCCACAGCTTATTATTTTCCTGGAACAGCCAAAACAAAAAAGAATACAAACAAACATGAGTTTTGTTTATCATGTCACTGTTCTGCACCTGAACGTTGCTTTGAAAAAGCAAACAAGATATAACATATGCGCTGCAGTGCTTTACGAGAAAATATTTCATTTCTTTGAGGGGTTATGTGACATCATAAACTGCGAGAGCGAAGCACTGAAGCCCATATGTTATTTTCTATATTACATAGATCAGAACATACATTTCTGGGTTCATTATTACTGCCATCTCTTTTAGTAATGCATAAATGACAATAACATTCAGAACAGTATTATACTTAAACTTATGATAACTTTATTACTTAGGATGTCACCGCTTTATTTACAATATAATTTAATATTGAGCTTGTAAGAGGCACTGTGGATTGGCATTTTTTAATCAGAAGCAAAGTTGCAGGTGCTTGAACACGCCATATTGTGTCAGGTTCGTACTCGCCAACGCTTTTTTTTTTTTTTTTTAATTATATAGAAAATTAAATCTGCCAGGTGCGTGTCAAGCTCGGACATGGGTATTTCTTCTGGATTTCTGTGCTCTCCAACCTCTGTTCGATAAAATTTTACCAGAGCCAAGTCAAATTTGGTTTTCTTGGTTTACATTAAAAAAAATGTTGAGTTTGAGAGACAAGCTGATTTTGCTTTAATCTCGACTGACAGAGATTGACGCCACAAAAGTGCATGGGCCACAGTGTAAATATACCTTGGTCTTCATTTTCCTTCAGATTCACAGCCTGACCAATGATCCTTCAACAGTGGGGTTTTTATCCAGAAAATGTGACAGCAACTTTAATGGTTCACAGGTGGAGGCCAATGGTAAGGTAATGGTGTCCTCGTTAGGGCAATTTCTTTCACCGGTGTAAACTGGGAGCGTCCACAGCACAGGGGTTGAATACTTATGCAAGCAAGATATTTCAGTTTTTTTATTTTTCTTAAAAATATTTCCCAACATAAAACCAATGTCACCTTACAATAATTGATTTTGAGTTTCAGTGTTTTAAAATAAAATATCAAACAGAACAAAATTTCAATGTACCATTTGTAATTCAGTAATATGAGAGAATTGGTCAGGGGTCTGAATACTTTTGGAAGGCACTGTATATATATATATAGATATATATATACACACACACACACACACACACACACACACACAGAGCATCAAAAGAAACCTATCACTATTATAACACATTTATTTTCGAAAAAAATAAGGTATATAAATGATGGACATTGACAAAATGTTTTTGGCTTCTTTTTAATCACTCGATCACTCACCCTTGACCATGACATGCTTGAGCGACTATGACTGAAACATACTTAATCACCTAATTAGTGAGACAGTTGATTGGACACTGGATATGGAGTGATTTCAGCTGTTGAACTGCAAGCAATAAAGAAAATCACAGAAAAAAACAATATGCCACGTCTGTCAAGACAGCAGCGCCTTCATGCAATCGCCGTGTTGGAGGCTGGACTAGAGCAGCGTACTGTGGCTCACCGTCTTGAGTGCTCACAGCCAGCAATTTCAAACCTGGTGAGATGGTATAACCACACACACCTCCTTGGCTTTCCTTGGCTTTTTTTTTTTAAAACGCTAGACATTATATATCATTGGTCTGCAGTTATCTACCATGTGGCTGTGCCTTGGAATTGAGCTTCCTGATTGGTAGATGAAAGTTCTACATTTTCTAACAGACATTAAAACTAACTAGATAGATTGGATTATTTAAAAGGGTAACATGCACCATGTTGGTGTTTGCTTTGTATGCTCAGTCCTGTAATACAAGAAAGCACTACTCAAACTAAATTGTATGAAGATCAGCTAAAAGATAGAACATGTGTACAGTATCAAAGTTATTTAGGTTTTTATCAGCTCATATGTTACAACACTCTAGTACAGCATAAAAACAGATTGGGGACAACATGTTACTATCCTATGACACTTTGATTAAGCAGCCGCAAAAGGTAGGTCCCAGTGTGACCACTTAATCCAGGTTTCACTATATTTGCTTTTACAGCGGCAGTCAAAAGTACACAGAAACCAGCTGAATTACCACATGAGTTATTTTTCCTGCCAAACCATCACAACACAAAGTGACACTATATCAAACATAGCAGGAGAAGTGATTGTGAGCACTTAAAAAGGTTATTAGTCAAAAGCATAAGCATAGTTGTTTGTGGGTCTGTAATCTAGAACCAGGACAACAATTACCAGTTCAACTGACAGGAGATATTTGATAAAATGTGGTTACTGTTTCACTGACACAGAAAAAGATATGAACACCTCCCAGGCATGTAGGTTTGGAAAAACACCTTTCTACAAGTGCAACAGCACTCACCCACTAAAATAACTAAGGATTGTTCTGTCCATGCGTTGTACTTGTATCCCGGCTCCTTTAGAAGGGTTTACACAGCTACACACAAACACATTCATATACACACAAAAATGTAAATATATTATTAGAAAAATAAAACATGGCAAAACAACTTACAGAAAGAAGTTTCCATGTTATTGGCCGAACTTGTCTTGGAATCCCAGACCAGCTTAATTTCCGCAACTCTTCTGTAAAAACAAACAAAGAGGTTAATCATCTAGGCTAGTGGTTCTCAATCTTTAAAAAACAAAACAAAAAAAAAACAAAACAAAACCCTGTACCCCTTCTGTCTGGAGGTTTCAGCTCCAGTACCTCATTACAATGTTCACTCTACGGAATGGTACCGCAATTACAATAATATACAATTTATGTCACAAGAGTTTGTGACTGACAAACAGTAGGCTTAATTCTTAAAACTTTTGATTTCCATGCATCCAACTTGTAATTAAGCGCCAGTATTTGGGAATCTCTTTGGAAATACACGCATTCAGTTTCTATTCAGAAAGGTTATTATAAATAATCCAAAATACTACTTACTTGCCATCTCAGCATAATTGTGTGCCATTTAAAATGTTTGCAACATCAAAACCGTTAACCTCATGATAAGACTATAATAACTAACAATAATAAACTTTTCAATAAAGCCAACATAAAAATTATCCAAAGGGACGCGGTATAACTTTGTCGACTCTTGTGTTTTCCTCCCTTGTTTTTCTTTTGCAAGTAACACATGTATCCACTTTTTAGAAACAATTCACAAGATAATCTAAATGTACTTTATCAAGCACCGAAAACAATTCAACCAGACGCAATTTCTGTTACTAAAATGCAGCCGCGCCTAATAAATAAAAACAAAAAACTTCAAAAGTATGAGTATTGTGATTATTATTTATGTTTACCAGAGCATTTATGCAGAAAGATTGTGCTTCACTGATTAGTATTTAATTATACAACAAGTTGAAAACTGCCAAGTTTAAGAGCAGCACCAAGTGCTCAGAGTGAAAATCCGCTCAATCGAAATCATGCCTGCGTAGAGGTGGATGATCAATTTAAAACACAAAAAGTTCAGAAATATAAAGAAAGTTGGATTTACCTTTGTTGGCACTACAGATGAGCCTTGTTCTCAATGTGCTGTACTGCCTAATAACAGGCTATTTATTAAAAACAAAAGTGCAACAGAAATGTGTGGTTTTAAAGTTTCTACCGATTTCTGTATTATTTTCGTCAGAAAAACTAAACAAATTTTAGTCAGAGTGATGTTAATAGGATGATCCATTATACAAAAGTCACCAGGCATGTGTGTTTGAACATTGGAATTAGGTGTAGCGTTCTATGCAAAGGATGACATCTGTACATAAAATATACTGGAATTTTGGGAAATAGTTCACTGTGATTGGTTGACTTCTGATGTGTGATTTATAATCCTTGCTATTGTGGCAAGGGGCTCCAATAAATTGCTAAGGTGGGGCATGAGAACCCCTGGTCTAAAGGAATTGTTCCAAAGCAGGTTTCCACCTTTTGCTGTAGACATCCTTATCTTCAAATGGAGAACTCCAGGAGTCTTCTATGCACAACATTAGCTTAACTATTCTTATGACAATACTCAGGGATTATTGCTCCTTGCCAATTATAACCAGCATATTAAGCTCCTTTGGGGTCTTGAAACAGGTACTAACAAAATAACTTGTCAGTACATTTGAGTCTATTGTATTTAAAAATACTGTAATTATTAATATATTATACCCCAAAGGGTGAACATAATTAACATCCATTCTTTACTCCATGGGATGTAATAAAAGAACCGCAAGTAAAAATTCTGAAAAAATCTCTCCAGTCTTCTGTTAATTTTATTATAATTTCACAGATAGAATCTTTTTTTTTAACCCTAGGATGCAGCCATGGGTCCAAGAGACCCACCATGATTTTTGTAGTGCAATCATTTCGTTATAGATACATATGTTGCATGACCCTCCTTCTATTCTTCTACAATTTAGTGTTAAATGTTTCTGTAGGATAGTTTAGAAAAAAAAAATGTTTTCGTATAAGTTGCATTCTTATTACTACCCTAATGGTCCATTTATCGGGTCCAGCAGACCCAAATTATTGTATTGTTGTCTTGACTATAATTTCCATCTCTGCTTTCCTTGTCATTAAACACTATGACTCTCTCAGCACGTCCTGCTGGTGATTAGCATTTGTCAGTCAGCTTCAGATGTTCAATTTAAGTAAGAATCCTGTACTACTGAGGACAATGATTTATCCGAGTCTTCTGAAGAGTAACCAGAAGGTAATGCCTAATGGACCATTCAAACCAGCCCCAATAGCATGTACTGGAGCAAAAATCCTCCACCTCAAGGCAAAACACCAAGATGCAAAATATTGAGGAACCCACTGGATCCTGCACCTGGAACAACAACTACATCACACAAGGATGCCTGGGATCTCTTTGTACAAACCTTGAAGGACAAAAAACAGCAGCAAGTAAGAAGTAAGTAAGGAAGGATGCATCTAAAAACAAGCTTCTAGCTTTTCTGGGCCTTTCCCTTTTAGTGGGATATGAAAAGAACTGTGATGTTTGCACTCGGGAGCTCTTTGGAGATCAACTCTTAAACTCAATGTATCAAGCCACAATATCCGTCGAAAGATTTGAAGATATTCATCTTTTTCTGAGGTTTGACGACAAGAGACTTCAGCTTTCAGATTCATATGGGATCTTTTTCTTGCTGCCATAAGAAGTTTGTTCTCCATGACTGTGTGATGCAAGTTCTGGGATCGAACATCGTACTGCAATTGTGCAGTCAATTCAGAAATACCGGTTGCAACATAAAAACAGATCATTTCTTCACAAGTATTGCCCTCGCTCAAATATTTCGGGGAAAAGGGTGGCGCCAACGTGATGGACCAGATGGTTTGTACATATTTATGCAAGCGACAATCCAGAAGGTGGCCAATTATTATTATTTGTTTATTTAGAAGACACCTTTATCCAAGGCGACTTACAGAGACTAGGGTGTGTGAACTATGCATCAGCTGCAGAGTCACTTACAATTACGTCTCACCCGAAAGACGGAGCACAAGGAGGTTAAGTGACTTGCTCAGGGTCACACAATGAGTCAGTGGCTGAGGTGGGATTTGAACCGGGGACCTCCTGGTTACAAGCCCTTTTCTTTAAACACAGGCCAATGTTCCTGTGGTACAATGTTCTGGATGTAGCTAACCTGAATGCTTACTTGATGTTCAAATCACAGCATCCAGAATACAGAGAAAGGCTTACGCACAAGTGACGCTTATTCCTACAAGAACGTGTAAGGGAAATGGTCACACAACTCATGAGAAGCAGGTTGGAAGGCAGTCCCCGGCTTCCTTAAATCGTTGTCGCCTCAATGGAGAAGTGTAGTGTAGCAATGCAAGAACACGGTACATAGCCAAGAGCAGGGTCAACCAAAGAAGAAAAGATGTTATTATTGCCCTTTGAAGAAGGACCGCGAAAACTCCACGACATGCATCACATGTGAACGCCATGTGTGCAAGGAGCACAGCCACATTCTGTGTGGCGACTGCCTGCAGTGAATAACGGTTCTTGGGTCGTTTGGTCTCTTTATTACATAGCAATAAGAGAGGAAGAAACAATGCACACCATTACGCAGTTTAGAGCATTTGTATTGTTGTAAATACGTTTGTATTCTTTGGTATACATTATACAGGCTTTTGCATAACATTATACAAGACATTTAACATTCTATGAAATAAAGGGATCAATAAGTAATTTTTTTGGAGCAAATATACATTACTGCTTGTACGGGTCTTCCAGACCCAACCACTGGAACAGTATTTTAGAGCTGCATCCTAATGTTATTTATGTATTTTCAAATTACTTTAGCCACACTAAAAAGCCCACATTTAGCTTTAGCACAGGTAGAACACAGAGATGAGAAGTAAAATTGATCTTTACAGAGTACCTTGTAAAACGATGCAAAGCCGGGTGACATACTGAAGGCCGCTTTTAATGAACACAGGTTACGCTGCGAGACTGTATGGGAAAAGCACTCAATTCATTAAAAATAAAGCCACGCGTGGATGTCTTTGCAGTTCACACCTTTGAACTCTCATTTGTGCTGTCACCTACAAAAATGAGTCAATGAATCTTGCACTCTAAGCTTAATTAAACTACCGGTTATATTTCCCTATGTGGCATTAATCACACAGTTGGAAAAAGTCGAACTGAAATTTATTTTTTTTTCCTTTCTATGAGCCAAAAAAAAATCTGCACCTCTGTTAGAAACACTATGTAAAGACATCTGTTTTCCACTATAGGTCATACATTTCTTGACACTGCTTCAATGGACTTTGCTGGGTTGACTGTATATCAGGCTCTTTTCTACCAGGCTGTTTGGTATGTTCTAAAAGAAGTCTCATTTAATTTTACCAGTACCTGTAGTCGTGCAGTGAGAGAGATAAAGACAGGGGGGCATTGCATTAAATTTAAGTCTAACCTTACTACCCATTTTAAAAGAGGACTCTTTTTTAAGCAAAATATATTTTTCTAATATATTTCGCAAAACAAAATTTTAGTGTGTTGCAGACTTTGAACTTGATCTGCTTTTTCTTGTGCTGAGGCGGAGTTAGTAGTCAACTGTACACATCTTGTTGCTATGTGAAGTATGCAGAGGAATGTAGTGTTAATAACAGATACCAGGGTCGCAAAAACAGTGCACATTATCCATAGGCGAGTCTAATACAACAAACTCATTACAGGAATCAAAAGAAGTGTGTGGAACACTATAACTTAATGTTCCAATAGAATCCTGGAAAGGAGAAGCAAGTGCCTTCTGGTGGCTATACCTTACGTATGTTTAAACAAACTGAAAATACAAGTAGCATACCAAGACAGTAAAACAGAAACTGAATAGTCTTAATATGTGTACCATGTGAACTAGCTATTACAGTATCACAGCAGTCGAGTCACCTTTATATAAGCTATGTGATGGAAAAATATTTAAATATGGGGTTTGCTGCATTCCCCTGGACAACAAAGGCTTCTTGTTTCCCCTCTTGTTCACTTTGATGGTTGTGTCTTGGTTCTAATTTTGATTTAAGGCACCCAGCATTTATGTATTAAAATAAAGTTATACATTGTCACTTTGTTTAACATATAATAATCTGTAATTCATCAACTATATTTTTGTAAATGTAAACATTTTTTGCAGATGCCATTTTGATTAGATGAAAAACATGGAATGTTGATTTAAATCCATTAATAATTTGCCACCTTAATTATATATTGCACCAGCAGGATGATAATCCATAAACATAAGATGCCACCGAGAAGCACACAGTGTTGACACAAAACACTAAATTGAAAGGAAAAAAAACTGTATTGCTTGGGAGGTAATATAGCCAGCAAGACTGCAGGACTCTATAATGTTAGATTCTGTTTGCAGAGAGAAGAATCTCTCATGAGGTGGAACTGAGGATTTTGGAGGCTGAAATAATATAGCAAGGGAGATTGTTAATTGAAATCCCAGAAGAAATACTGTCTCCAGCCTGAGTTATATAATTTATGGCTTGTAGCTTGAATTGTGAGTCAAGTGAATACTGTATCTTACAATTTTACTGATGGTTGTAAATAATTATATTTAGGTCATATACATTTGCTTTTTAGCACAGTATTTTTGTTAGTAAACATAATATTTTGTATGTTCTGTATTATCTTTGTGTAAATTATGTCGGCTTCACTTGAGTCTGTGTATGAACAATACATATAATACAACATAAGAATGGGTTCAGAGCAACTAAGAAAAGTATATTTTGTAGGACCAGCATTTGCTGGCTGTCTGTTATGCAAACCGTGGCATCATAAACAAAAACATAAATTCATTAAATACCACTGAAGGTAACATATATGAACAAAATACATTTGCAATGAAAATCCTAACACCCAAAATGTTTCAGTATTTTACATATTTAGATTAAACAGTCCTCTACAGTAACAAATTCATGCAATTTCTAAACTTCCTTTGACCTTCACTTCCTATTAGGTAACATAAAAGGCAAGTAATCTCATTTATTTCAGAACTTCCAAGGTTCAGTTTCTTGGCTTTATATTCCAATTTATAACATGTGGTAGTCATCGTCACACCATGCACGTCGCAATTTCTGCTCAATCAATCCTTCAGTTTTCAACGGTTTCTGCACTGTTTGATTAATTGTTTTCTGTTCTACACACTGCCTTGATGTATAAACTATAAATATATAGTGTTGTAATATAATGTATTGTTCATCAGACCAAAACCATCATGCCATTTAATAATTATACATATTAAAAGACTGACAAGCTGTTGTTGTTAGCTGTGGTTTATGAGGAATGCTGAGAAAATGACTATGCATGATCCCAGCAATGTCACTACAACATACTGCACTGTACTAATCAACACATTAGAGTGCTTACAAACATCTATAGCAAGAAAAAGAGGGCTGTCAATCTTACATTTGCAGATTACATTAAATGAAATGTGGGGACCAAAGTGGAAATGCTACAGTTGACAGCCCGAATCTTTGCAGCATTCAAACGTTACAACATGTGAATCAGAGCAGCCAAGAGTGAATTGATGATGAAAATAGATAACAGACTGTATGCACTGAAGAACAGTGTGAGATTCATCAACCTGCCACAGCATTTAGGCCTTCCAATTGCCCACAATGCCAGATCCAATACTGTAGAATTAAAAGTCTAAACTTTTAGGACATGATGAGATGACTGTACGTCTCCAGAAAAAACAAGCACTTAGCTAGACTATATATTTGCATTTTCTTGTCCTTGTTTATATGTATGTATGATGCCCCGCCTGGTCTTAAATAAGTCATTTTTTAAGTCTCCCTCTCACCAGGCTTAAAAGGGAAAAAAGTATCTGTTGCTATAGAAGCCAACATGGCAGCACCACTGATAGCTTTTGCTGAATTTCTTTTAATTAAAAAGGGCATTTTGTAGGAAGAGTATTTAAGCACTAAGCTTTATGTGTTTTGCCAGTTTCATTGCCCATCTGAGGTCAACAACACATACATTAAAAAACTATTACGCAAAATATAAACAAACTAAACATTTAATTAAAAAACTGGGCTGTGAAAGTTATCTAACAGTTACTTTTTTTTATTCCCGACTTGTCTGTACTCATATAACAGCCACCCACACATACGTTGCTATTACACAAAATCATGATAAAAAAAATATGTGATTTAAGAATACAGTATTTTCAAGAACTGTATGACTCACGTCAACGGATAGATCATTGCAATAACAGAGGTGTTTGATCGGCTTTACACAAATTTGGTAATTACACAGCTTCACCAAGCGGTTTGGATGCCACGACGATGTATATATGATTTCACTACATAGTTGTATAAAAAAAAGTTGATGTTTATTTATGTAAATATTGTATGTATTTACCTAAACAAGCTGAATACTCTCTGAAAAATTAATGATTGCCAAGAATTATTATTATTTTTTTTTTTTACAAGACCTCCACTAGGACAGTGGGACTGAATATAAGAATACTACCGATTGAATTGGGCAGCAGTAAGGAGTAGTGGTTAGGGCTCTGGACTCTTGACCGGGGGGTTGTGGGTTCAATCCCAGGTGGGGGACACTGCTGCTGTACTCTTGAGCAAGGTACTTTACCTAACCCAACTGTATAAATTGGTAATTGTATGTAAAAATGTGTAAAAAAAACAATGTAATTGTATGTAAAAATAATGTGATATCTTGTAACAATTGTAAGTCGTCCTGGATAAGGGCGTCTGCTAAGAAATAAATAATAATAATAATACATTTTTAATTAAACAGTATTTGAAAATAAAAAAAATAATAATAAAATAAAATAACTAACTTATTTTTAATTTACCTGCTGCTACTATCACTGTGGCATCCTCTGTTCCCGTCTCACCCCTTCAATTCTGAAAATGTGATGTTTCCCCATATATCAATTATTAAAGAACTCAACTGGGAAAGTGTTTCAAATGGGAATATTTGTAACATTCTTTTTTGGCCTCAGCCAGCCAGCAGATTTTTCAATTTGATTAAATGTCATTTACAGTACAACTTACGGCTGGGTTGATGGAATTTACCCGTTCTGTAATTTCTTCTTGCCAGGCTTTATTTTTGTCGGAAATTTTTTTAATGACACCCCCCCCCCCCCCCCCCCAACTATTATTTATTTTTTAATAATAATTACTTCTAGTACAATTGATCATTTTTCTTAACTAAAATGTATTTTCTTCACTTTGCGCGCAGCCATTTTTTTTTTCAAACAGACTTGAAAAAATAAGACTGGTCTTCGTTGCTTACCAACAGTAGCTTAAGACCAGTCTTACGTAAGACCTACAAAGGTCTGCTTTGTGCAACAGACTTATCTCAAGGTCTTACGTTAGTTTAAGTCCAGCGAAACTGGTCTAAATCTTGGACTTAAGACTTTGTGCAACCGGACCCAGGTCCATAAAAAAAAGAAAACTTCTCTTCAGGTATTTGTTGTATAATAACTCTAGATAAAAAAGATCAATTTTTAATAAACTATTTTTTTCCATGATTGCGGGATCATGTTTTTTCTGTAGGGACTACATCTGTGACAAAAAGTTTTGCATCACCCTATAGAATTAACTAATTTTGCTTCATAAAGTTGAATTAAATCTGCTGAATAATGTTATGTTAACACATTAAATTACGCTGTGCTACTATTATTAGTTTATATGATTACATGATATTAAATAAAACATCTAAATGATGTTCATATATATGTGTGTGTAATGAAAGTAGAGTCTCTACGCCAATGCAAAAGTTCAAAACGTTTTCAGCCAAACTTTCAGTTTAGATGGCTTACCAAAAGAGTTTCCGTAGAGACATTCATGGTCGCAATCTCGTCATCTTGCTTCAAAGGGATTAATTATATAACTCCTGCCATTTATTTTCTGAATTATAGTACTGAATTTTCTAAATCATCATTATTATTATTATTATTATTATTATTATTATTATTATTATTAAGGGACTACATAGTAAATTATTCAAATTTCAAATCTTATTTAAGCTAGAAAAAGACAAAAAAGTTTGCTAAAGACAAACGTACATTACTTTCATCTTAAAACTAATACAGTTGGAAGGTGCCCACGATTTTTTTTGCTTGTTTATAATTAGTGTCAACGTGTACAACTCAACTATTATTAACATTTGATTTGGGAAAAGTTTCAAAATCACAGGATGCTGAAGTCAAACTAGATTTAAATATTGAGTTTTATAAAGTGAATACATTAAGATCTCTTGGCTACACAATGGTTTGTAAACTAGTGAAATATTTGGAATCGTATGCACTCTTATGCAGATAGTGTGTAGTATTTTACATTTCATCAAAATCAGAAATGACCAGTTGAATAAAACAAATTCTGGAGATACCTGTAGATGTTTTACATACCTAACATAAAATATACAGTAGGTCAGATTAGCGTTTAATTAGCACCTCAAAGAGTTTTATTAATTTATGCTGAAAGTGCTTTAGCAAAGCCACCAAATATTCTAAATACAATAATATTTTAACAATATGAGGATAACAATTTCCATCAATTATCACTTTGCTTTTTGTGACTCCTAAGGTCTTGTTTTTCATATTTAAGCATTTGTTATGATAGCTTAATTAACAAAATAACACAAAGCAGACGGCTCCTAATCAGAATTTCACTCGCACTGCATGTGTTCTAATAAGAAAGTAGTTTGGCAATATATAATTGATTTTGCACCTCAATTTCTTATTAATTAGATCAAAAGGTATGGCAAATATTATACAGATACTTATCGTTGACTTTTCAAGCTGTTGATTAAAAAGTGTAAATTAATGCAGTGTTTACTGAACTACTTTCAGTTGCTGGAAAGGGTGACAAAAAGCATTCCTTTCTTCCTTTACTTGAGAATGAGAAGAGATATAACCGTAACTTTTAAACCCTTCTTATCTTATTAGAATAAGTAACATTATCACCAGTGCCTTAATTTAGTGAGCCTTTTGTTCTTTCTTTGCTTTTTTTTTTTTTTTTGTTTACTTTTCAACACTCTGGAGTGAGACTGGGACAATGGGAGTGAGGCCCTGAGGCTAGACCAAGTAAAATGTACCTTTACCACATAAAGTATAAACATTATTCAGCTACAGTATGGTGAATGTGTATTAGCATGAATTAAAATACATACCAAGATCCAGTTGAGCAGCAACATCACAACGTATATCCCCTCCAATTAAAGCACAGTACTAAACAAAGTACCAAATAATCCTTGGATGTAGAATATTTAGGTTGCTATATGATGTTTAATTCTAACAAATAACAACATTCATAAAATAATCTGAATAGTGCAAATATTGTAACCTGGACAAAACAATAGAAAATACATTCTAACATTACAATAGTTTAACATTACTACTAATTACAACTAGCCATTAAGTACTGACCTCAGATGAATCTAAAGCCGGGTCCACATCTGCATGCAACTGAATCGCTTATATGTGGATGTTTCTGCAACCAGTTGCAAGCAGTTGCGCAACTGGTTGCTTACAGTAGAGACAAGCTCTACTTTAAAGCAATCTGCTGAGCGATTTTTACTGACGTTATTTATAACGTGCACGGTTGTAACAACCAACCATATTTCGCAATCTCCTGACTTTAATTTCCTGTGGTAAAGTGGAGGTAAATTTACAAAGATGTCAAATACATGCCCCGTGTTTCTGACGACGCCTCAGCCAAGGTCTTGTCCACCATCTATGCAGCTTCGCTTCTGCTTTTAATATCGAATTTAAAACAACTATAGAAATGACGACTATAACAGCAAGTTCTTCATGGATAATTAGTGAAGCCATTGTAATGACAGACTGAAGGAATTGCCAAAAAATAAAATGCACACACTTCTAAAAGACGGGAAACTTGTTGCGCAACTACTTTGTCAGGTGTGGACAAAGCAGTTGCAAGTGATTAAGATGGCAATTTTGAGATTTGGTTGTGTAACTGATCGATCAGGTGTGGACCCGGCTTAAGTCAAGTTATAGCAATCAGACTTCCACTATGAAAAAGGCACTTTACACTTGGAGTATTGACTGAGAAATAAAAATAATTAAATATATCACGGCAGACTAAATGTTTGCAGGCCAAATAAAATGGGCTGCCAGTTGCCCATCCCCAATATAGAGATGTTTACAAAACAAAGGAATGACATGTAACAGATACAGTTTCTGAATGTATGTCCCATTGGAATAATTTTAGATAAATATATCAATTTGTTTTAAACGGTATTGCTGTCAGTTATTAACTTCAGAAACATTTCCCAGTTAAGCCTATATTACTAAAATTGCTAAAACTAGATTATAACCAATGGATTACATTACATTCATTTGAATGAGAAAAGTATATGTAATGTATTTCCAGACTGTGTGGACCTGCAGCTCCCCCAGCTGCAGTGCTATGCACAGAACGAAATGGAAGACGAGAGCAACACTTTTCATAAACAGGAGTAGAAATTGCCATGGTAACCACAGCAACTGCTATAAAGAAATACTGTCTGTAGTCAGATGCTTTCCTAAGAAAACAGTGGCCTCATAATTCTATATACAGCGAAATATTGATTTTCTGAAATAAATTAATATTGAAAAGGAATACTGCAGATACAAATGAGAATTGAATGGTTTGTAGTAGATAGTGGTGTTAATGATACACTTTTACCCGTTTCTGAGATGTTCCATGTGTATTCCAGAGCTGGGTGAAAATTTGCTACAGACTAAATTAACTTTTTTTGATGCTCAATTATATATATATATATATATATATATATATATATATATATATATATATATATATATATATAGCATCAAAAGAAACTTATCACTATTATAACACATTTATTTTTGAAAAAAATAAGGTATATAAATGATGGACTTTAACTAAATGTTTTTGGTTTCTTTTTAATCATTCACCCTTGACCATGACACGCTTGAGTGACTATGACTGAAGCACATGCCTAATTCAAATATGAACTTTCTGACAGCTGCACAATTCACTGCAGTGGCATTTGCTATCATACAAGCACTGTTCACTGCTACTGCCACTGCCAATGTTTAGGACATTTAGTACTCAAAACATAAACCCTTCTTCTGCTGCACCAAAGTCTGCATACCAATTACCAGTCTACTTAGCTTTTGACCATGTTAAGCTTAAGTGTAATTCCTGAGCAATTAAAATATATTTTTAAAAAAATGACACTATGCAAATGTCTAAATATAATAAGCTAAAATAACCATTCAAAATCCAGTGCATTGAATTTCCAATGGGTGTTAATATAAAATTAATTAAAGATTACAAAGTTGACATTTGACATAAAAAAAATTCATTTCAAAATAAGCTACAGCAGCTGCATGTGGCAGAATTGTGTTGATACTAAACAAAAAAAACATTTAACTTACTGTACTTTTGTATTATGACACACTTTTTTGTAAACAAGTATTCCTGAAAAAAACATCATGCCGTGTTTGTATCAATATACATGATACATTAATAATCCTGCATATATTGTAATACTTAGACACAATCCTACCCCAACCTATTTAACACTGAAGTGAAGAACGAGAACGGGGTATTTTGTGAACTAAAACAAAGCATGCAGTGTTTACATAACCTACAAATATGAAGTCAGTATTTGAAATAGTCTGAGATACGAGGCTCTGACAGTATAACAGTGGCAGCTTTGAAAAGTTACTGCCAGAAAAGGGTTCATTTTTCTTGTACAATACTCACCTGACCTGACCTAGAGGCTTATAAAATAGATTGGTGTCTCGAATATGAAGCAAATGTCTCAAAGCGTTTGGTCTGATCTGGAATAGTACCTATATTGGGTCAAAGCAGAGGTGGGATTTGGGTCCATAATGTGGGAGGGATGGGGGGGGATATAAATTCACAGCTATTGAAACATGTGAACTGCTTTTTTGGTGATTGCTACATTTTTCAGTTGTCTTTTTCCAATTTGAAAACCCTTTCGTGCAAAACTTTCCTCTTCACCCACTGCCACCAAGTACTGTATTGATTGGTCAACAGTGATAGGCTTGGTAGCATTAATTCCAACAAAAGTCTCACTATTTAATTAGCTAGCTACATATAGGACTAGCACTTTGGGAGTAAAATTGATGAGTGGGTTCAGCTTGAGAATGTACAAAACACTTAATACATTAAAATGGTTACACAAACTGTTTTACTGCTGTTTAAAAACTGATGCAAACCTAACCTAATACTACTGCCTTGCATTTCAAAGTTCAACTACATGAATACAACATACTCACTGTATCAATCAAATGCAGGAGTATTAACACAGTAAAGTTACAGAACCTATAAAAATGCATACCATCGTTCGTAATCAATTTGGGGAGCAAAGCCATTCATTCAGCTGCAAACCACTTCTTCAATTAGTCTTTGCTTTGCACTTTATTCAACAGCAGAACACACTGAACACATTTTTTCATGCAGCCTCCTTACCTAGCATTATCTTTAATGAAGCCGTCACTGAGACAATTAATAACATAAGTTTCTCACCGATTATTATTATTATTAGTTATTTATTAGCAGACGCCCTTACCCAGGGCGACTTACAGTCGTAAACAAAAAAAACATTTTAAAATAAAAAATAAATGTTAACTTACCAAGGTCAGTGTTGGGGCCTGCCAGCAGCTGTTTAAATTTGTCTAACCGGGATGCTTCTCTTTCTGTCATTACCGGAGAACCTGACGTGTTCTGATCAGCCATTCTTGCTACTAAAGGTATTAGCGGCCGATGTGGGAGAGACTGTTGCCTTTGGAGCGTTGCTCTTTCACCTACGCCCTCTAAAATAGCAACAAAACAAACAAAAAAATAATAATTACTGCACATTTCACAACACGTGAAAACAATTGCATTTTGTGTTCTTACATTTAGTGACTGGAGACATAATATAGGCTATATTACATATATTCAACCTACTTTCATCACCGACGTATTTTATAGGCATGTCAAGGAAATCATGTTATTATTCAAAAGCAAACCGTTCGCTCTGTTGGGAAGTTTAAATAAATGCAAAAACACACTACTCACACACTAAAATACAAAGTCACTTAAAGTTTCAAATAGTACAAAATGTGCAGATAGCATACAAAGATAGAAGCGCTGCTATTGAAAGCTACTTCATTAAAATTATATGTCTTATCAATCAGCAAAACTGTTTTCTATATTACATCACCACAAGATGGCACTATAAGCAGAATTATGCATTTATAATTCTAGTACAGTAATTGATGAAAACAAGTAAACCCAAAGAAGGATGCAAAAATGTAACTTGCATGCTCTTTTAACATTATTTTAATCAGTAGTATACTAAAAGTAATGTCTTATAACTAAATAAATCATTTGGCCTACATACTTAATTTCCAGGCATTACTTTCAACAAGGAACATATGATAATAAGTTTCAACTGTGTCAATAAAGGTTGAATACTGAAAAGTGGTAAAAGGAAACAGAATGTCTTCGTGCAACATATCTTCCAGCTTATCTCTGTAGGGTTTATAGTGCTAAAGTTTAATGTAAATGATTACAAAAGGACTGATCAGCAAGGTGTGACGTACACCTGGGGGATATTTTACCGTTCCTTGTCCTGAGCTGACTTTGTAATCAGGAAGATGAATAAGATTATTTTATTTTTTATTTTATTTTTTTAACTCAAATGCTACCATCTACACCTACTTGGTATTTAACAACATGATCTTGATAGCCTGTAGACAAGAATAAAATAAACACCACACATAACCAAAAAGCATGTTAGTAAGTAACAAAATTCAAAATTAAATCTATCAGTATCATGAAACAGTTAATACCCATAACCTACATGCACTAGTGCTTTCTCTCTGTTAGTTTACAATAGCTGTCGCACATTCTGATTTTGCTTTGCAAGTAATGGCTGAACAAAGTCATAGTATCTGCTTTGAAAAATATTGACTTCTTTGAAAAATATTGACTAGAATAATAAAAACAGGACATTTACCCTTTTGAAACAGATATTTTACAATGTATTAAATACTATACTCCATGAAAAGCTTATAAAACCATAGTGTTGTTGGTTCTGTGGCACACAAGCCCATACATCTGGTTCCATACTAGGTTAAAGCAAGTTCTGTTTGCATGCCTTACTTTCAGGTAGCCTTTACCTGCAACTCCAGGTAATTTCTCCTCAGCAGTGTCACTGGGGTGAAAGTGTCACAAGCTGCTAAGCCTGTCAGTCAATACATGAAGAAGCTGTGGTTGGTTAAAGACAGGAAAAATGTGCTGAAGCAGTAAAAACAAGTTCACTCCACAGATGAAATTACTTAAAGACTTGAAAGGAAGATACACTGTACAGAGCTTTTGTTTAATCTAGTACAGGACCAGATTTAATATTGTAAAATGAAATGTTATGCTGTGAAATGTGTCTGCATAGAAAATAAAAGTACACAACAGGTAAGATGTATAGAATTATGTCATTATCTAGAACCATTTCAATGTCTATAATTCATTAAAATTCATATCCCCTCATTGCTGCAGGTAGCAATGGCACTGTGTCTCAAGAAGTGATGAAAATCAGCTGTCAGACAATGTAAACAAACCAAACAGTAAAGTCTGACTTCTAAGGAATTTTTCAACTCAAAAGGCAAAAGCATGGAAGAATGTAGTAAACAGGCTGCAAGTCATACTCTCTTTAAATTTCATAAAACTGAACGCAATATGCTTATAAAAGGATCACGGAGATATTCACAAATTATTCATCCCAGTGATTTGCTTGTAGGGAAAGCAATATGTTTGGAGAAAATAAAGGAAAAGCCTTCAAATGAAGAAAACCTTGTACTTTCAGTTAAATGTACAAGGTACACATAGAAGCTCTTGATAAAATCTCCAGGTATATTTATTTGAAGCTTTAATATCACTTATTATTGTTACCACTTGGTAAATGCTTCAAGATAATATCTTATATCTAAAATGGATAGCATTTGTTAAAAAAAAAGCTATATGAACATAATTTAGATCTTTTATTTAACATCATAATCAAATAAACTACAAAATGATATAGCAAAAGTCTACCGCAAGCCATAATAGTAGTACAGTATCTTACATTAGATTTCGGAATGTCACTTTTTTTTTTTTTTTTTATTTAATTTGGAATCGCCAATTATTTTTTCTCCCCAATTTCGAAAGCTCAATTTTTTTTTTTTTTTTAAATATTTCAACCCAGCTCACCGCTGCCACCCCCGCGTTGACTTGGGAGAGACGAAGACGGACACACGTGTCCTTTGAAACGCGTGCCATCAGCTGTCCGCTTCTTTTCACTCTGTAGGCCCACCACGCAGCCACCTCAGAGCTACAGCGTCGGAGGACCACGCAGCTCTGGGCAGCTTACAAGCAGGCCTGCAGGCGCCCTGCCAGTCTACAGGGGTCGCTGGTGCGTAGCGAGCCGAGGACACCCTGGCCGACCTAAGTCCTCCCCAGCCGGGCGGCGCTCGGCCATTTGTGCACCGCCCACTGGGAACTCCCATCCACAGTCGGCAGTGGAATAGCCTGGACTCGCAGAGTGCCTTTGCTGGATGCACCACTCGGGAGCCCCTAAATGTCACATTTTTTAATTGTCAGTTTTACGTTAAGTATATGGAAAACTACAGTGGTATCTAATTCAATATGTTAACGTAACATTATTCAGCAGGTTTCATTTGACTTTATGATGCAAAATTAGTTAATTGTATAGGGTAATGATGCAAAACTTTTGACCATAGCTGTAGATAAAGATGGAAGATAACATAGCATTTTTCCACGTAAAGCCATTATACAGTCTATAACAATGACTGGAATATAATTTTTAGAATATTACAAACCTTTTGATGCTGCAATGTGTGCCTCACTGAAAGACTTCACCATTCTGTTTTCACTATAAGAACTTGAAGCGGTCTGTGTTACTACTTCCTCTTCATCATCCCTATCCTCCTCCTCTTCCTCCTCTTCCTCCTCTTTTTCAAAATGCTCTTCTTGCTGTTTCTGTTCCTGCAACTTGCTGTGGTTTTCAATTACTTTATTGGCTGTTTCCATAACAACTTCTATATTTAAGTTCTCGGCAGCCATTGCTAAAAGTTCGTCGTCATCTTCTCCAACATCCCATGCATCACTCGTAATGCTTTCAAACTCCTGAAAAGTTGTTGCTTTCTTTGGTTTCACTGTTGTTGTATGTGGCATGTTGCCGGTTTTCATTAAACTGAAAGAAATGAGAATATGCTCAGTATTGTGATTATTTCCCTATTGACATTTTCTAAAAAATATATTTTTTATATACATAATATTGTAATCTATTAAGAAATGGAACAAACATTTACCTAGAAAAAGGGCATTATAAGTTGTTTCATTATTAATACTGTAAAATGTCCTGTGGTAACAGGAGTTTGCAAAGGAAATGAGAACATCAAAATAACAAATCAATATCTCCCCTGAAAGGATACAAACTTGTATAAACTTTATCCATGTCTATTATTTACAGTAAACGCACATGCAGCAACATTAGGAACACTGTATAAAAACATGAATAAAGGAAACTTAGCGATCGTAATAGCTAACAAATGATCCATAAATGTCTCAAATGCAGTTTTTTTAAATAAACACAGTTTTAGCCAACAAGTATTTTTATTTTAAAACACGATCTCTGGCACTACGCTAGGTTGAAGAAATCTCTGTTTGCAAGACATGCTTTCAGATTATCTTGGAAGGAGTCATTTCACCTGGAGAGTCAAATTGTCCCCACCCCTTCAGGACTTACTTTTCTTTCAGTAACCAACTAGCTGCTTCATCAAATGACTGACATACCCTGCAGTCAGCAACAGAAAACCTTGTACTTTCAGTTAAATGGTGAGGTGGTTTGATCATAATATGGGGGCTTTAGCAGTTCAGAAACTGTGATTGAAGATCGAACATTTCACAAAATACCTTCTGCTCGTAGGCTGATTAGCAGACAGTTTGTCTTCCAACACAACAACGAACCAAAGAATACGGCTAAGTCAGCTCTGCAATCCTTGAAGAAAACTAAGATAAAAGTTCTGTAATGGCCTTCGTAATCACCACGTTTGCTTGTTTTTTGATAAAGATTATTTGTTAAAAATAATTGTGCATTTCACTTTCTTATAAAAATTGGTTAACGTTTACTAAATGCTTGTCCTTAAACTGTTACCTTGAAATATTGTATATTAAGTGTAGAGTGCCAATATTTTTGTTTGTGAATGTAGGCTATATAGTAAATGAAAGATTTATAAAATGTTGTTAGCAACAACCACGCTGTATGTAGGCCTAGAACTTAAATATCTCACATCAACTTGCACTTCACTTTTTCATTGTTTTTGTTAAATTTTCCATCTACTTTTTTATTTATTTACTTACTAATCACAGGAGACATACTAACTGTACCCTGGCCGATGAGTTCTCTAAACCCATTTAAACATCCTGTAAATCAGTGTTTCACAACAACCGGTCCGCAGAGGAGTCTTTGCCGGTCCCTAGCACGGGTTACTCCAAATGCAGTAAGGCATGACCGAGTGTTAAGAGATAGGGGTCATGACGTTCATTTTATCAATTCATCAATTAACTTTCAGCTTATCTTCAGTACACTAAACACAAAAACACAACAGTGGCAATGGCCCCGCATACACTTATATATCGCACTGTGATTTTATTTATTTGTTTTTATTTTAGGGTATTTATTTTGTCAGTGCATTGTTTTGTTTGCCATTCACTATGCCTGTCAAAGTTCACATACCTATACCTTTTTAATTTCAGAGGGACTAAAGTGTGCCTACCTCCTTTTAGTGTTTGGCACGTTCATAGTTTTTATTTTATTTTGACTACAATTTTAAAGTTCCATTGGCTCTGTGCTACCGAATTATTAAGTGCATAACAAAGGCAACACTACAGTGGGAGTCAATCAGGAAATGTGAAATGTGTCCAAATTAGCACAAATTAGGATAGACATCATGAGAAAAAAAACTGAACACATTCACAGTGGTTATTAATTTTGCTTTTTTCAAGCATTCTTTGACTGAAATACGATCCTTACATTTAAACATGCTCATCCTATTCACATGAACGCACATGATGAGCTACATGTCATATGCCAGAGGTACAGTCAGTATTAATACAGTGCTCCCCCTTTATAAGGCGGCCCTTTATACTGCGGAACAGGTTATAAGGCAGTACAGTCACGGCTCCCATTTGCCCCATAATGCCATTACACTAACACTAGTTGTCTCGTTATATGGTGGAACACAAATAGCACAGTCTTTTAACTATGGCTCCCGACTACAGCATTATAAAGGGGGAGCACTGTATCGGGCATAGTTAAGGAGACTGGTCTCGGTTGGTGTAACACATAATTAAAATGTTTATAGCAGACGTAATAACAGCTGGCGTGGAACTAAATCCCCTCCCCACCCCCGTTTCAGCATAACATGCACAGAATTGGCTGCGGCGTCACTTACTGTACACTTCGTAGCAATACATAAAATGTCGAAACAAGGTATGGATAATTATTTTGTCAAGAATGCCAAAAACGAAAATGACAAGGAAGATGATGACAAAGATGACTGTGAAACTGTACTTAAAGAACAGATTTATCCCGTCTGGCAATTTGGAGATTCACAAACCCTTAGAATGACGCGATGAAACCTTCAAAACTTATTAGGAGGCTGTGTGGTCCAGTGGTTAAAGAAAAGGACTTGTAACCAGGAGGTCCCCAGTTCGTCCCACCTCAGCCACTGACTCATTGTGTGACCCTGAGCAAGTCACTTAACCTCCTTGTGTTCCGTATTTCGGGATGCTATGTTGATATGAGGCCCATAGATACAATGAACTTTCATGTTAATTAATAAAAATAAAACATACTGGTCTTAAATTTCTTATTCGTAGTATACATTTTCTGCAGTACAGTAAAATAAATAAATAAATAAATAAATAAATAAATAAATAAATGAGACTAAATTTCAAACTATGATGATCGGTTGATGGGTAGAGTCAGTGCACTGTCATCCACGTATTATACTGTATTACTCGTAACACATAAAAAGCATATCCTGCATTAATATATTTACAATATGATGATTAAACATGATTAATGTATCTTAATTACACATATTATGAGCTCTGCAAAAACACAACTTTTCAACTCAGTTTTGACATGCAATGCATCGTTTCGCAGTGGGTTTAAATCATTTTCTGTTCTTAATAATCATTGTAAATGTTTAATTTAATTACACTGGAAAGAGTAAAACGAAAGTAACCATCCCTTCCTCATAACTCAGCTGTATGAATATTAAACCATTCATGTAAACAGAACACGTCACAAACCTCCCTGGAACTTTCGAGACGTTCCTCTTCCAGAATTGCTTCTTGCTTCCGTCGTTTGACATTTTCTGTTTGTTGTGCGTTATCCTTTTGCTCATTTAGAGGCTGCTATTTAAAAATGATTCCAAGACAGTGTTTATTTACTCTCAGTCTCTTCCTGAAAAACTCAGTGAGAAGCCATATTGACAGCCTCCAGCGAACAAGCTCTGTTTCTATTGGCTGGTTCAAGCAAACTATGGTTTTCCCCAATGAAAAGTGAGACTCTCCTTATGTGAGTAAAACACAAATTCACGGCAAAAACTCGTTTTTAAAGAGATGATGATGTCACGTCATTTGTCAATTTGGAGATTCACAAACCCTTAGAATGACGCGATGAAACCTTCAAAACTTATTAGGAGGCTGTGTGGTCCAGTGGTTAAAGAAAAGGACTTGTAACCAGGAGGTCCCCAGTTCGTCCCACCTCAGCCACTGACTCATTGTGTGACCCTGAGCAAGTCACTTAACCTCCTTGTGTTCCGTATTTCGAGTGAGACGTAGTTGTAAGTGACTCTGCAGCTGATGCATAGTTCACACACCCTAGTCTCTGTAAGTCGCCTTGGATAAAGGCGTCTGCTAAATAAACAAATAATAATAATAATTAGGCACCTAGAAAAAAAACACCCAGCAATAAAAGGAAAACATCTCAATTTTCTGGAACGAAGAAAAAGTTGAGTTTGAAGGCCAACAACATTTAATTTGTATGAGCACTTTTAAAATTGGTGAAGAACAAGAGCAACTGTCATAGAGAATAAAAGGCTCTCCTTGGTTTGCCATTCAGCTCGATGAAGCAATCAATGTCATAAACAAGGCAATGCTTTTAGTAAGTGTACGTCATGAATATGAGGAGGACCTTCATGAGGATTTAGTGTGCTGTCTTTCACTGCCTAAGAACACCATGGATGCAGAAGTCTTGAGAGCTCTGGACGAATATGCATCAAGCACGCACAACTGGAGAAGTGCGACAGTCTGTACTGACGGCACTGCCGCGATGACTGGAAGACTCTCCGGCCTCATGACTACAGTTAAAGCAGTGGTCCCAGAATGTGAATCTACCACCTATTTTATCCACTGTGAAATTTTGGCCAGTAGGAGATTATCATATTTTGAGTGACGTGGTGAGTATTGTCAATCAGATAAAAGCAAATGCACTAAATTCTCTTATTTTTATCCAGTACCAAACACGCATTTTAAAATCTGTGCCACTCAACAACCTCGCCAAATTCAAATTAAGTGGTCTCTGTCACAGGCAGCCACAACCAAAAATCTCACAAGGAATTTTAACTGTCAAAATACAGGACACACAATCAAACCTATGCCACCTGAAATAGAATGGTATAAAAGGGGAGAAATCAGGCTGTAAAAATATTTCACCATATTTTGAAATACCTTCTTAACTATTTAATAGTGCATATATTGTGTTGGCAGTATAGAACGTGTACTAAAAACTTGTATATGACTTACTTTGCATGGAGAAGGGGATCAAAAGGTGGATGTTGTGCTCCATACACATGCTGAATGCTGAAAGAAAACAAAAGTGAGTGTGACGTGCAACACAATCTGATCTGATCTCCATGTCTGGTGCGTCAATGGAGGTGGAAGATATGATAACTTGTATTCTTGTTCTCATGATGTACAAAGGGGTTTACAAATAAAATGTCATTATGTTATGAAGTATTCAAAATGTATACAAAACATTACAATTAAAACATCTATATTCTACAATATCACCAATATCATTCAGCAAGCAGTCACTTCCAAACATGCCCACTGTTCTTCTGTATGAAAAGCTACAAGCTGTCAAACATGAGCCAATAAGAAACTGCTATTAGATTTTGGACCCAATTAGTGGTATAGGTGGTCAGATTCAGAGGAAATAGGTGTAATTAAAATTAAAAAAAAAAAAAGCCTTCTGAATATAAGGCATCAAAATCAGATTACTGTCGAATGCATTGAAAGTGTTCACTTTAAAAATGCGTTTGGAAATGATGCTATGTTGATATGAGGCCCATAGATACAATGAACTTTCATGTTAATTAATAAAAATAAAAACATACTGGTCTTAAATTTCTTATTCGTAGTATACATTTTCTGCAGTACAGTAAAATAAATAAATAAATAAATAAATAAATAAATAAATAAATAAATGAGACTAAATTTCAAACTATGATGATCGGTTGATGGGTAGAGTCAGTGCACTGTCATCCACGTATTATACTGTATTACTCGTAACACATAAAAAGCATATCCTGCATTAATATATTTACAATATGATGATTAAACATGATTAATGTATCTTAATTACACATATTATGAGCTCTGCAAAAACACAACTTTTCAACTCAGTTTTGACATGCAATGCATCGTTTCGCAGTGGGTTTAAATCATTTTCCGTTCTTAATAATCATTGTAAATGTTTAATTTAATTACACTGGAAAGAGTAAAACGAAAGTAACCATCCCTTCCTCATAACTCAGCTGTATGAATATTAAACCATTCATGTAAACAGAACACGTCACAAACCTCCCTGGAACTTTCGAGACGTTCCTCTTCCAGAATTGCTTCTTGCTTCCGTCGTTTGACATTTTCTGTTTGTTGTGCGTTATCCTTTTGCTCATTTAGAGGCTGGTATTTAAAAATGATTCCAAGACAGTGTTTATTTACTCTCAGTCTCTTCCTGAAAAACTCAGTGAGAAGCCATATTGACAGCCTCCAGCGAACAAGCTCTGTTTCTATTGGCTGGTTCAAGCAAACTATAGTTTTCCCCAATGAAAAGTGAGACTCTCCTTATGTGAGTAAAACACAAATTCACGGCAAAAACTCGTTTTTAAAGAGATGATGATGTCACGTCATTTCTGTAATATATATATATATATATATATATATATATATATATATATATATATATATCTGTAAATGTTTACGTTACAGAAGTACTAAAGGGATGTGTTAATACTGTTTGGAAAATGTAATGTATTCAATTTAATAGATTTTAACTGGAAATGGAAGAATTCATAGATTTATATTCCTGTTTTGAGTATGGGTATGAATAATCCCATTGCTATAACAAATTCATTTCTCCAGATAAATAGAGTACGAATTATAAACCATGTTAAGTAAAATAAATAAATACAACAACAATAATAATAATAATAATAATAATAATAATAATAATAATAATAATAATAATAATAATAATAATAATAAATTATTGGCCATTCCTAAGGAATTAGCAACCTGTGCAGTAAGGAATAGGGTTACTTGTTTTCATTTCCAGGCTGATAGTATTTTATAAATTGTTTTTAAATAATGCAGTTTGCTGTGGTAACTACTGAAGCAGTGTTCCGCCTCAGATGCTGATGGGATTGCCACTAGAGATGTGGCATGTGTCTGGTGCTGTCTGTGCATGACAGTAAAACGCATGTCTTGATGGTCCACTACTCTTTGTCAATCTGACAGAACAGTGGAGCTGGAAGCTGTCTGTCAGGATGGGAATAACTGTCAGAGGTCCACAGGAGAAACCAGGATATGGACAGGTGAGCAGGAGATGACAGTGGAAAAGTGAAGGAGCTCAACTGGGCTGAAAACCATGCATGACCCAACACCTCAGTTGGGTGAACTATTTTGGTCTTGGTGTACACTATTTGTTATGGTACACAGAAAGGCCAGGTGGGGGTCATATTACATGTGGGAAGTTAACTTGTGTTGTGGCAGGAGAAATGGGTTTCCCATTCATATTTGTGGATGTTGCCAACTCAGGGCCCTATCACAAAACATGCACTATTTACAGTGATTCTGTTATTAAAATAATGTGTGTAATTCATTAAACCATTTACTAAATAGGGGTTGGGGTTTATTTTCATGCTAAAAAACTTTCTTTAGCCTCAGATTAAACGTCTTTGGATAAGGTAATGTGTGTTGCTGTCATTTTGTTAAATTACCAACAACTACTGCCTGTTTGGGGTAATTGGTTATTAAATATACCGTACAGTATATTTGTATTATTGTAATATTTTTTTGTTTGTTTGTTTGCTTTTACTGTGTTTGTAGCTGATCAGTCTTTTATTAGGTTTACCACTGAGGTTGGCCCCCTGGACCCTACCCCCCGGACCCCACCCCCTCACCTGCATCTGAGTCATGAACACCCAGAAATTTTGGCCACCAGCTGCCACTGTGCTGATGTATCCTGTAACCAAAAGTTAAGGAATATGGTTGTGCGGGCAGGAAAATAAATTTGCAGTTGAAGGACTAGCTGACCATGTTCACAGATACAGACATCATGCACCTAAATGGGTTCCATCACATTTCTCCATGCATAGCTTGACAGCTATTACCTTCTTGAGCAAATTCAATGAAGATATGCTTTAAACAGCACAGCCCTGCTAAAAAATGCACTTTTTGATTTGCCAAAGAAAAAGCATATTTTCTAAATGCATGACTTTACTTTTAGAGAAAATCCCCTCAATAAGTTGGTTGTTACCTGTGCCTCACTGATGGACAATAAAATTGTCTATTTTACATTTGTCAATGATGCATTCGGGTCAATTTAAACTTGTTATCATTAATAATATTATTAGTATGTGCTAATACAGTTCAATAGGACATATTATGCATGTTAACGCACGTTCATGTCTGTGTAATGAAGAATCTATCTATATAATGGGCCGTTGCATACACAGTGTGTCTTGAACAGAGGAGGTATTGACTTTAGGACGTTGCGAGGAGGTTGGCGTGTATTTGCATACCCTACGCGATGACGAAACGCGCAGGTCGTATTCTCGCAGTTTTACCGGTAAATAATAGAATCCGCTAGGCAGCTGCAGCCACTATTGATGGGAGTTGCAGCTACATTATAAGTAGATTTAGACATTAAATAACAGTTCTGTGTATAGTAAAAGAAATACATAAATAAATAAAACACAAGGAAGAACTGGACTAGTTAATACACCGAACAACAAAGCAGCCCATGCTCTGACAGTGTCAGATCGGTTGGATTTCCTTTCGTATTAAGAATGGAAAAGCAGCCGAGTGTGTTGTTGACTTCTCTTCTCCTGGTAAAAAGCAGGCTTTTTGAAGTCACCTTAAATCGAACACTTTTGACATGGAAGGAAGTGCATCTCAGGAGAAAGAAAGTCTCAGGCAACACCAGTAACAGACTCAGATTTGGTAAGTAAAATAACAGAGAAAATGTGTGCATTTACACCAATCTTTATGTTTTGGAACAGGTCAGTACATACAAGGTTAATGCTGGTATTATGACGTCACAAGCAAATTTTGTCCGCTATATGTTATTTTGTTTCACAAAGAAAGTAAAGCAAGTGAAACACATTTTGCTTAATCTCAATGTAAATGGAAATGTTTAGCACATAATGTGTGGTGCGTGTAAATCATGCTACGATTACGTTAGATCCATCGGCGGCGATGGAAAAGTCTTATTCTACTCGGTACTGTACTGTCAGAAAAATAACGTGATTTAAGACATTGCATAGTTTACCTTTCTTTTCATCCATAAGAAAAAAAACACCACATTATTAGAAACATTAGTCATACTGCTTATAAAAGTATTGATTGTCATGAATTCTATACTTCGTGTACTAGTATACAGAAAATCGTGTAGTTTCTAATGTTATTAAAGCAGAAGTTTCATGTAATTTTATTATTGTTCTGCTTTGCTACTTTGAAATACCCGGAAGTAGTGTTTCATTTGTTACTTTGGACATCAAATTTAGTTTTGTCACGTGGCTTCTTTTGGTACTTTCGTGACAGCTGTGGCTCCCCTTGTTTTTCCTACGGGTTCAGCAAACACAATTCCATCTGACCTGAAAAAAATTGCAATAATTAAAATAGGAATTATATATATATATATATATATATATATATATATATATATATATATATATATAGTTGTCCTTGTTAACAACCAAACCACTGCTATAAAGATTGCTGTTATTATGTTGTTTTGATAAAACTGTAAGGTACAAGTTGCCGATCTTGGCAGAGGTCCGCAAGGAAGTGCTATATTGGTCCCTTTGCCGATTTTAGGTTTGGATGGAAAGTCGGATGGGGCAAGTTCACCTCCTCACACTCCAACT
Source organism: Acipenser ruthenus (assembly GCF_902713425.1). Taxonomy (NCBI): domain Eukaryota; kingdom Metazoa; phylum Chordata; class Actinopteri; order Acipenseriformes; family Acipenseridae; genus Acipenser; species Acipenser ruthenus. The sequence goes on from NC_081195.1 coordinate 48,230,637, forward strand.
ATCACTGCTAGTTAGGTGCCCTATGAGTACAGGCACATATTGGCCCTACCCTTCAGGGTTTGGCAGGTGAAATGAGCTATTGGATTGTCAGCGAGAATGGAGGTTGCCTATTGATCTTTACAGGGGTGGATATAGCACAACCAAAACAACTTTACTTTAAAAGCTGAAACACTTGTTCAGTTATTGTCAGCTAAATACAAAGCCATTGTTTGAAAATGCTGACACTATTTGACCTATGAGTCAGCACCCTGACTACAGCACCATTACTGTTAGCTTGTATTGCCTTTTTTCATATGCTCAGTGATTCGCTGGATTTGTATACCATTTATTTAAAATGTGCATTCTGGCACCGGGGCGTTCTAATGTGCCACTCTCCTATACACAGTACTACTATAAATGGAAAACAAGTAAATAGGCATAAGGGACTAAAAGCTTTCCCCACTGAAAGATCCACTGTGTTCCACTAAATGTGCAGTTGCTGTCCTAAACTGAGAATGTACTGAAGAGAGTATTGTTGGAAAGTACTGACATTGCACACAACATAAAAACCTTACTGCAGAAATTAAAATATAAGGTTCTTGATGTTTTACCAAGCCCTGAATTTTAAGGTAGAACTGTGAAATGTTTTATCTTTAAAACAACAATACCAAATAATGGCCTAGATCACCTGGTTTTCACAAAAAGTAATTTCCTAAACTAGTCAGTAACAACCACAATATATTAACCATTCCTAGAGCAAGTGTCAAATAAGTCACCCTAAAGATACACAGTGCACACTTCTGTAACAGCAAACTGCTGCTTTCAAGAGTTGTCAATTGATCTGAAAGTTGTCAAAAGGCATTGAAATTAATGAGGGTCCACAGTATCTGATGATTTTATTTAAGAATGAAATGGAAATGACATGATGCAATGTTTACTGGAATAAAGGTGTCAGTACTTTGCACTGTGCTTGTTGTGGCATACTCTCATTTACACTTTCTGTTATTCCAAAGGTTGTTATTTACCTGTGCCTGCAGCTCGACAATAACATAAATAACATGGTCATCTTGTCTGTAAATAGAGCTGTTTCAGTGGTGGTATTGTATCAGAAATATACTAATAAGAAACATCTGCTACAAATCAAGGATTACTGTATATCCCGGTAGCTCTTCCATCCTGAGTGCAGGCTATCGTTCCATTTAAATAAAAAAAAAAAAAAGCAATTCGACACATTTTAGGCCTGCTTTTCAGTCACATATATGAACATGTAAAAGCGCCTTAAACCGCAAATGTGAACAGGGTTGCAGACCTAAATATGCGTTGGCCCTGGGCCAGCACAGTAGTGTGGACAGGGTCTTTATATATAATATTAAAAAAAAAAAAAAGAAATACTGCAGAATGACTACTACATTTGTATGTTGTGTTGTCGTCTTTCTGATTTGCTGTTGAAACAATATTGTAATTTTTATATTTGCCTTGTGTGATCAAATCATGGTTATGCAATTCATGGTATAAAAGGACAGTGCAGATATTAGTTAGCGGTTATTTAAGGCACATGGATATAATTCAGGAAACTTTTTTGTTTGTTAACTTTGCAGAAGCAAACCATCTACCAGTAATTCCAACAGAAACCTTTCATTTATAAATTAAAATTCAAGTGTTTTGTGAGGCATTTTGGAGTAGTTTGCCAGAGGTTTTTGCTGTCCTGTTGGGAAAGGCTGGTGGATTGAGGTTTGTTTGAACAGGTTTGAATATGAAATGCTGTACTCAGCAGTGCTAGTGTTTGTATGCAAAACACATAGGCATTTGTGATTGCATAAATACTCAACACCGCATCTGGCTTGTTCCATTTAATCTACCTTAGTACTGGCTGTGTATGAAGTTTCTGTGATGTTGATGATTTGATCAGTCCTCAATTATTTATTAAAAACACAAAACCTGCACTCTGTTACACAGCAAACAGTTGAGAGGCTTATTAAAAACACACAAACACACAAACACATGTTGTTTCAGATGATTAACTTTGTGCCCAAGAAAAATATAACACAGAGCATGCTTGGATGTTATGTGTATATTAATGGTAGCATATATCCCTTGGCACACATGCCCCAAATCCTGTACTGGGAGAAAATGAAACAAAAGGTTTTGCTACATGCAAACAAAAGCTTAAGCTAAAAAGGTGTTTCCTTAACTTTGCAAATGATTATTTTCATTGATGTATGAATGTACAGTGTGGGTGTTTTTGGGGAAGTGTTCATAAGCCAATCAGATTTAAATTAACCAGGCCATGAGAACTGCTGTCAGACCTTCCATTATAATGCAAAGTTTGAATTCACTTTTAGGATTCTCTGGCTGTGCCACCTAGTGTGAGTCAGGCTGGGTTGCCTAGCAACTACAGTATATGAACACACCACAGAAGAGAACTGTTTTTGTTGCATTTTTTGGGAGGGAGGGACATTAAGCAACCACTTAAGGCATGTTTTAATCTTTGCTAATAAGATTTGGGATCTAATCGCTTCATACTTAACCTCTACATTGTTTTCATATGTAAATTTGTAATTAACCGAAAATGTAATTGGAAACGGTGGATTTCATCTCAAATCCCAAGATCATCAATGCACTTTGAGTAAAAAACAGTGTTTTTTGTTTTTTTTTAAAAAGGTAAATCATTAAGTAGTACAGTATACTTGTATTTCTTTGATGTGTAATATGTCTCGGTTACCCACGTGTAAGAACCCTCTGGTATTTAACATTGTGTGTACTGCATAGGGAGTTGAGCACAAAGTGTTCTTTGTGTCAGATCAGAATGTATAAAAGATGTAGGCCAGCCTCAAACACTACAGTTTTGGTTTGGTGGTGGTTATATGGTTATGGTGAATCTAAACGGATTTCTTTCAATACTGTAGAACTTTTGAAATCCCTCTCTTCAAGGATGGCCCTATTGACCTTTTTATTCACGTGTTCATGTAAAAGAAAACAAGATGTGAGGAAAAGACAAAGTTGAGCTGCTCCACCATTACTGATCCAAATTTCTTGTATTAATGCATATGACATGCCCTACATTTTTGTATCGCAAGGTCTCCTGTCTTTCTATCTCAACTGTTCATTTATCTGTAGAAGCTCTACGTAGCAAATGTTTTTTTTTTACAGGGAAAAGCTTTATTTTGATAGATAGAGAGAAAGCATTACTCATGTAACTTTAAATTCAATTGAAAGGATAGAGATTATTATTATTATTATTATTATTATTATTATTATTATTATTATTATTATTATTATTATTATTATTTGTAGTTGTTGTAGTCAGTCGTTTTTTTCACCTTTAATGCAATCATATTTTAAATGATATGCTCTAAAACCGGTATTTTAAGTTTGCTTTATATTTCTCTCAATTTATAAAGCTGTACATATTAATTTAATTTCAAAATCCCATAACTGACCCAGTGCTGTGAGGTACCATACAAAATAAACTAGAGCTTCTTACATACAGACATCAGCTTTTTATCAAGAGGAAGCACTGGTAATCTTACAAGCACTAATGCAACCAGCTCCACAGACTGTGCAGAATGGCCTTGTCCTCCATAATTGTATTTACCTTCGCTATGCATGCCTGATCAAGTCGAGCCAATTTCTAGAGTATGCTTCCAACACAGTCCCATATCAATTTGTAAAATAGGTAGCAGTGCTAAATTGCCCCTTGTCTGATTTCTATCAATATCTACTGGAAAAAACCTAAACAAGCTAGTCATCATACTATAGTCAAGTAAGCACATCGAAATGTATGATTTTCTTTTGAGCCAACACCTTCAGGTTCAAAGCACCAGGGCCAATGCTACAAACAGCACTTTCTTTGACAATAATTCATATCTTTACCCTCTACATACCTCCTATCAAAATATTGTGTTGTGGTTTTAATTGAAGCTTGTTTTATTTATTTATTTATTTATTTATTTATTTATTTATTAATAAAAGGGGATGAACTTCTAATCTGGAACACTGTGTGACCAATATTATACACTTCCTTCAAATATATGGAGTGCACAATAAACTGCTACACCCAAAACTAGAACTAGTTATTTTTCCACATTGAGTATTTGAAAGCAGCGTGCACAGACATATATATATATATATATATATATATATATATATATATATATATATATATATATATATATATTGCGAATAATTTTTTATTATTTTCTCCCAATTTGGAATGGGCAATTATTTTTTAGGCTCAGCTCACCGCTACCACCACTGCGCTGACTCGGGAGCGGCGAAGATGAGTACACGCTGTCCTCCGAAGCGTGTGCCATCAGTCGACCGCTTTTTTTCACACTGTAGACTCACCATGCAGCCACCCAAGAGCTACAGCTTTGGAGGACAGTGCAGCTCTCAGGCAGCTTACAGGCAAACCCGCAGGCGCCCAACCAGTCTACAGGGGTTGCTGGTTTTATTATTATTATTATTATTATTATTATTATTATTATTATTATTATTATTATTATTATTATTATTAGACAACATTGACTTTATCTCTGGTCCACCAAGGGGCTTTAAATGACAAGCCGAGGAGTTTAAAAAGATACAAAAATGTATCCAATCACAGCAGTTCCTCAGTTGAATCCACACCGTCGCCACTCCAGAGGTCTTTTCCTCTGATGGGAACTAGCCTCGACCATGAGGCATGTCTGAAATCAGCCTTGTATATTTTAGAGTTTTATAAATAATGTAAACCAATGTGTGAAGGATTACTGTGTGAAAATATATTGTAGATAGCTCATGGTTACCTTTTCGCTGCTCCTTTATAATCTCTATAATTTGAATAAAGTTTATTTAGGTAAACTAAAAAATATATATACAGTATATCTATGACCATGATCCCCACAAAGTATAGAAACTGTGGACATTTTAAACTACTTAACTCATTCACATTTGTTATACTACATGAAATATCACAGAAATAAAACAAGCTTTTTTAATTTTAAAAGCAAAAAAACTATAAGGAAATTGGCAAGTTACTTGCAAAACAATTTAACCAACTTGGTGTCGACTTACATGAAAAGGTAGGTCATACTGTTCATAACACCATTGTGAAGTCAGATCATTGTGTGGTATAACTGTGTCCCTGGAGCTTCATTACAATTGGACTAACAGTTCACATGGACGGTGCATATAGGAGGCCCGTATCCGTGTCACAGGGTGAAATAATCATCTGCAAAAGCATAATACCCAATCTTCACTCCAGATAGGTATTGCATGTTTGCCCCACAGGGTAAATTAAATTCTGCAGTAGCTGTTATTCACTCCTCTATATAGGTGGATCATATTAATAAGATTGATTAACTTTTTCCTGCAGCAATGGAATACTAGACAGGACTTTGTTGAGTGGCCTGGCTGAAATAGTCAGCCATCAACACCCTGTGATGGATGTTTCAATCATGGATTTATACACATTTCCACTATTGCCCGTGTAATATGTTTTAGATGATTGTGTTGTACTTTTTTGCAGTGTGTAGCTGTAAGATACAAAAATATTACCATTTCCCTCCAGGTTTCTGCCTGGCAAATGCCCTGCACAGAACAAAAGGAGTTACCGCAGGTAGGAGGCATCTCTCTGCATTGATGAAAGATGTGTAAAATACTTGGATGAGAAGTTTTCTCTCAGGTATATGCTGTATTTGATAGTACTATTTGTACTGATAGCTGAAAAATGGCAACCCGTGTGGACTGAAGATAACAGCAGGTGTAAAGGTAATTGTTAAAAGCACCCACTCAGTTTAATTACCTTTAATCAATAGCTGTAAGAAACTCTAATAAACCTATTATACTGTACAGTACATAACATAAAAGCATTATAGCACCTAATATTGAACACTGGTTATACGGTGTATCATTGTGAAATCTGGATCTCTGAAACATGATTTTGCTAAATAATTTGATACATTGTTGTTTAATGTTAAAATAAAATTCAGCTTAGTTGAACCAGGTTGTTCGCCTCTAATGTATGTCAAATACAGCTTTGTGGTTTATATTTATCAAGTTCTTTACACCAAAATGCAATTTGCACCATTTTTTTGTGAAAGAAAAAAAATGTTAATGTTGCATAATTAGAAACAAACAATATACAGTAGAATTAACATTGTTGTGCTGTTTGTTACTTGTTTTTTTCCTGTCAATTCCATTTTGGTGTGAATCAGGCCACATTTGTGCCTCTTTTAGTGGTGTTTTTCATTTAAATTTTTTATTTTCTAGCCTTTCATTAGTGCAGTGTTATAGTGGGAATATTGAAGAGTTAATGTATGAATTCAACATCAGTTTGGCCAAGTGGTTGCAGTGTGCAAGTGTAGAGGTGATGTGGTGCTCAAGTAATGACAAACACGTAAGTTCACGGTCCAAACAATGTTTCGTTTGATACCGTTTATAATCCAGGTCGTTATGACCGCAAATGATAATCCCAGGCAATACACAGCAATGTGTATAACACTGTTAAACAAGGGTTACAGTCCTGAAATAATAAACACTGTATTAAAGACACACATACGATCACAGGTCCACAGTGAGTGCTAACGTGTAAGCGGTGAAATACAGTTTATTTGTGCACAGTAGTGCAGTGTTGTCCAGGTTTGGTGCTGGCTTTAAGCAACAGCTCCGGATCGTGTTAGCCATCTAACAAGACAAACAACTACAATTAGACACGACAAACAAAACACTCGCTGTACGTTTATAGTTCTCCTTTAGTGATTCGCTCTTAACCATAACAAAGGAACAGATCGCCTAGCCACGTCCCCTTTTGTACCATCAGTCCCACCCCTTGGTTAGCAAGTGCAACCATTTCTCCTCCAATCTGCGGTTGCCACATTGCTTCCCTTCTGTGGCAATGACTTGCTAGATGGACGACTTCCACCTTTCCCTGGAAGGAATTGTCAGACCATCCAGTCCGGGGCACTCTGTTCCCTTTACACGGTGCCTTCACAGGTCGGTCAGATTTATAACCAAGATTCATTCTTTCTCTGTCACACCTCCACCATTCAAAATCAACTTTTTATCTTTTTTGGCTGTTTCTGTAGTGGTTTACAAAGATTCATTCATTAACCCTTTGCAGTCCATTTATTCAGCGCGTCTCAGGCGCGTCAGGGCCAATTTATTTTACACTTGCAGTTTATTTTAGACGCGCTGTTTAAAAGTATTTTTTTTCACAGTACAACAGGTTTAAAAGGCACTGCATATCAACAGGACACTCAGTACTGTATCTTCAGCCCCGCCCCACCCCTTGTTCAGTGTATTTTTCACATACCTCTTCATAGTTGTGCATACCGATAAATAATCTCCTGATCACTCGTTTTATCACCAAACTCCTTAATAATGCGATCCAAGTCATTATTCTATTACTATAGCATCTCAAAAAGCTCTGCAAATGTCTGTGATATTCATTGAGCGCTGGATGCAGAAGCAGCTATCTTGTTTGTTTATGTCTGTGTTATCTCTGTGGTGCCGGGGCTATGTGTATTGCTCAGATCCGCCCCTTTTTTTTCGGCTTCTCTCGGCTCCTATCAGTCACACTCGGCCATTGAATGGTTTTCTTGGCTTTTTCCGGAGAAAAAATGACTAGAGACCTGTGTTTTACGTCATTTTGATGATGTCGGACAGGGTCCGACATCGGACTGGAAAGGGAAAATTGTAATGTCAGACCTGGTCCAACATAGGACCGCAAAGGGTTAACTCACCATGAAACGCAAGCCCTGTTTGTTGTACAGTTTATTTAAAAAAAATTGATTTGGAAGTGTATTAAAAAAAAAAAAATGGTGTAAGAATATGAATATCTTATTTATTTACTTTTGTCCATGTTTTTTGCTCTTGTGCAAATATACAGATCACAAAAGTAATCATAAATGCCTCTGATTTTATACCTTTTTAAGGATTTGTTTTTCTTTTATGAAAAAATATGCCATTTTGCTTTTGACCAAATCCTCCTGTTTTAATGTTTTATAAATGTATGTTCATTTAAACAAGTCATTTGCATATTGACAGTTTATCATTTGCAGTAGTTGGGTTATATCTTTAAAAAAAACAAAAAAAACAAAAAAAAAACACAAATTTAAAATATGTAAGCAAAAATAGCAACTTTTAGGGTTAAAAACTTAGTAAAAACATTTTTTAAAAACAAAGTTATGCAAGATAGAACAGTTCTGGTACCACAGCCATTATATATAACATATAGTAAATGGTTTAAAATTGTGAGTTAAGCGACTAAAGAAAGTCTGAATTTACTATTGAACTACTATTTTCCCACTGCAGCTTAATATCTACCAGAATGTATGATACTGATGTAACTTAAAAAAGGATGGTGAGTAAGTAGATTCAAGAAACTGCACAGAGTCCTTTTCTTCAGTCAGTTGTTAGGTTTATTGAAATATGCAGGGAGCCTGGTCCCAGGTACAGGACACAGAATACTCGTTCTTACAATTGTTGCATGACATTAAATACCCTTCTGCATAGGTGTCTTTCTCCTCCTCTTTCTCTGACACTTAACCAATAGAAAAGGTACAACTCATTATCCTGTTAACATATATTTCATTTAGTGTGTGAGTGTGTGTGTGTGTGTGTGTGTGTAGTCCAGTGTGACGACCTCTGAACTCAGTGCATTCCTCAAACCCCTGGTGTCACAAAGGTCCATACATCTGGTTTTTGTCATCTTCCTTGTTCCTATCTCTCCGATTTGCCTAAGACACTTTGATCCCAGTTTCATTATCTCTTTTTGGCTCTTCGGTCCCCCTTGAAAACTAGCTTTATGACCCCGTCATAAACCAGCTGTATTTTCTAAGCAAAAACCTGTTAACTAGTTTTATAACCCAGTGGACTCCCGAAGGGCAAACTTCTTTCATGTCAGGGCTGGAGATCAAAGGACTTGTTTGTACAGCCGTGTGCTGCTGGCCAGCCATTTGCTTTGACACAAATGAATCTTAACTTCTCTACCATATTGCAGCTTTCATCTATCACAGCAGTGCTTGCATTTTTGGAACTAACAGTTTTTTCTATCCAATGTTAAATCACTTTTCAGAAAAATAACATGAATACAGCCGTCATTCCTCATGCGTAGCAAACTGCTATTCAATACTTGTTCCATGTTTTCCAACATACCCCACTTTTAAAATATAAGATGGAGGGGGGTGACCCGCTACAACCAAGTTGCTTACGTGATCCCGAGCCCTCAGATGTCCTCTTCGCTGGTTCTGAGTAGTCACATCAAGTACCGTGTTTGTATAATATATTATAGTGAAGTATGTTCCTCTCATTCTAAGTCTCTCCATTATGTGTAGGTATCTACCTTGCCTTTGCTGTTTCTCCATGTAAGTATGTCATGAGCAAAAAACAAACAAAAAAAACAAAAACAAACATACATAAAAATAATACAAAAAATGAAAAATAAACATACAGTAAACATACAGAAAAATACAGTAAATACAGTTTATCACTGTACACAGGTATTATTTCTTATTCATGGTGGCTCCCAGTAAGTTTACAGTTTCCCATCTGCCAATGGTCCTTTCTAACTGTCGATGTTGTTTTTTCCACCAAAAACACTGAATGCTATTCCACAAAATCAATACTATTATTTATTAACAGTATTATTAAAACAACATAATCCCCAAAAGTGTGCCCTAAGGCCTGCCCTGACCATCCATATCGTTTCAATACGGTGGCTTTTAATTGTGCCAAATCAACTTCGACCTTAGCTTTGAGCAGCTTCTGTTCCGCTCTTTGTAGGGCTATTTTAACCAATTTGTGCATTTGAGAAAAAATGACCGAATATGAATCTAGATATGTGTCATCCCACCAAGCAGTAATTTGGAACTCCTCTACTTCAGGTTCAGGTATATATACATATTATCCAAAACAGTTTCTCGTTCTGGTCTGAGAATGATACCTTCCCAAGGTAGGGGGTGCAAAGGGGACATACTTTTGTAGTGATTTTACCTCGATAGTACGGTTTACTGCCCTGTTTCAAGAAATTAGATCACCCCGCATGGAACAAGTGTAAATTACTGACGTACTCAATTCCTTACAGCAATCTATGCCTCCCAATTTCACCCACCCGTCCTGCTCTTTAGCTACGCAGTGCAGTGTTGGTTTAACTCTGTAAGCTCATAATCACATCTTCTATTCGAAACTACAGTACTCTCAGAATAAACTCTATGTTCCAGCTGTGGATCCCCATCCTCTTGATCAGAACCACACTCATGTTGCTCTAACACATTTAGGTGCATCATTATTTTTAACCCGTATGTTAAATTACATCTTTCTAGAATCCAATATTCTAGACCATCTCAATCTTATGATACACTTAAAACTGATTAAAACCTAAAACTATAATTTCAAAAATGATCACTATGCATTGAACAAGTACTAAAATAGTGCCTCATTTTAGACATATTCAACACTACAGCATATCATTCAAAGTTCACATGATTTCCACAATTAATGTCTAATATAGATAACCATATTTTTCAGTAGAACAGCTGTTTTCAATTGGTATTTCCATTCAAAATAGGATGTCCCATTACCTTACAAGTACATATTAATATAGTCTTATGTTCCTAACAACACTCCAAATAATCCATTGCAAGACACCAACCATTTTACCTCCCTATCATGGATGGCAGATACAATGTCTTAACAATACCACTCTTAAGTGTCATGAACAACACAAACTCCATACTCCCAGTGCCTCTAGAGGTCAATGGTACAACCTTTGCAGTTTTTGTTATTTTACTGAATGTGATTAGTAATAAATTACATGAGACCTTCCCATCTCTGCACTCCAGGATCGCTGACATATTACCTTTAGTATCTTTAAACTAAGACAAATCTTTTCACCAATCATACATCTATACCCCAAGTTTATAATACGTAGTTTCATTATCAGGTATGTTAACTGAAATTAACAGTCCCCATTACATCCCCAAAAATGTCACTTTAACGTCATCATAATTTCTTCTTTTGATATGCAGACCGGAATGATTCCCCATATGTAAGAATGTCTCTGTGGTTTCAGATACTTCCTCATGACCGTCTCTCAGCAACTTACACTCTTGTTCCAGATATATGGTAGAGCTTAATTACTACATATCATGGACAAGCATTGTAAAGTTCTGCAGGTTAATATGTACAGTTCCTGTTTGCATATCCAAATTGTCCCACAAGTGTATTGGAACTTTCTGCACAAACTCTTCTGAAATGGTCCTCTCAGTTCCGATGAACAGCATTGTGCTTCCATTCCACATGAACGCCATCAGTATTATCTCGGAACCTGTGGAGAACAAGTGCAGTATTTATTCTTTTGATTAATATCTGATTTAATTTCAAAAAGGTTAATTCTTGAATAGTCTCTTTTTCATCTGCATTGATAATGTTATTGAAATTCTAAGAATCGCCAATGTCTGTTAATTCTATCTTGTATTTTTCTCAAAGCCTACGTCCACCCCATATCGTGAACATAATATAAAATATCAGTTCCAGCATAAACCTGTAGGAGAAGAGAAAAGCCTTAGACCTGTGTCTGTACTCTGAAAGTAACTACAAATCTCTATCTGCTTCATTGCTCACAATTACTACTCTAAACTAACTGCATCAGTGCACTTAGGAATTTCCATTCTCCAGCAGGCTTGCTTATCAGTGAAACTAGTTTTCACTCCCTCATTTTTGTATTGCCAATTTCAAATTGATTTCTCCCAGTTTGTCCATTATCTCATATGAACCTCCCCAATCAGCCTTCCAACCCCCCGCTTTTTTTTTTTTTTTTAATTTGAATGGAGACCCTGAGTGGGTTGGAATCAGTGCCTGTTTTAATGCCTCAATTCAGGTGTTCATAGAGGGTGACAGCTAGTTCGCTGTATCCTTCCATGAAGTCCTGACAGAATCCAAATATGCCCAAAAAGATCTAAGGGGCAGATTTTTAATCAGCTTTTTATTTCCTGGGTCAGGTGTGTGTCCTCCAGTTTCCACCTGTACTCCTAAGAAACAAACAGATGATTTCATTAATGCAGCTTTCTTTAGATTTAATTTGAGAGCAGCGTGCTCCTCCAGCAACAGATAGTGCTTCTCCGCAGTTCCCGTTGCAACAGTATGTCGTCCACATACTGTATGATATTACCTAGTTGAGAACAGTCCTGTAAGATGTTAGTCATACATTGATCTCTCCCTTCTTGGCAAGACGTCCAGAACACATATCACAATAACAGTTGAAAAGAAAGTTTACAAAGAAATGTATTCAAACGTTAATGTTTCTCAATAACGCATACAGAAATAAAAGTACTGCCTATTCTTGCTGCAATTAATAACAGCATCCTTTTAGCAGATCAAAATAAATCAGGATCTATTATAGAAATAGTCCAGTGAGAAAAAGAAAATGTGTGTGCACATAAACCTGACCTTCATGAGCACCTGTTTATGATGCTTCTTTTTTAGAATGTGATCCACAAGCTCTACCAACCCAGAGCTCTTTGGGTGGCAGAGGACATGGAATCACTGTACTTCGCCAACCAGGGCGCAGGTTGCTTCATGCTTAAGCCAGCGAATATATTCTTTATTTGATTAATTTACACGGGCGTTTCCCCATGGTCAATCCTACCAAGTGCATTTGTATTACTGTGAGTGCATAATTACTTTTGCTACTGCGACTGTCTGTTCTGTATTAGACAGTGAGAAGTTGACCTTATTTTGCATCACAATATTTCCATTAGTTCAGCGTCCTGTGCTGAACTTCCACAAAAGAGTATTCATACCCTATATTCACAGACAAACACACAAACATTAACCAACAGACTGTCTATCATACCAGTATCACAATCCATCAATCCTGCAGTCCTATACTGCACCATCAATAATCTCATGTCACTCGCGATTTATTCATGTTTCAGTTATCACATTAATCTAATTATCATCACCTCTCCTGCAAGAAGCTCCGTAAAATACTAATTGTAACCACCATAAACAAAACACATCGTACACATGTGTGCAAACATCCCATTTCACATCACTCGCGTAGCTCTGAGTGACACTGCTTTTGTCTCCTGCATCACTGCATTCTGATGCCTTAGCAGAAGTTGAAATCCCTGTAGATCACTCTGATATCGATTGTGACCTCTTTTTCCCCATTTGAATTGTATTTTATGCTCTCTAACAATTCAACTTTTTTTTTCTTCTACTCGTAGTGTACTTTAGCAACATCAGAATAAACCCAGTTAATACTGATAACATCAGTGCTTTATTAAACTACGTGTTTTCCATTCAAAGAGAATGCAATCTCCCTGTTTAATTCAACATGAACTAAACAATCATTAATAAACAGACCCCTTAAATATAACATCGTTTTAACTCTGCACTTTTTTTAGCTACACCAATAATACAAACTCTACCACTCATGTGATCTTGGTTTCAAATATGTATTCATAGGTGATTCATAAAATTCACCCGTGTCTTAAACATAAAATTCACTCTCAAACAAACACTTAACATTCATTCATGAAAATATTTTTAATAAAATATTTCCAGGTCGATAATTTAATTTGTTTCAGATTTATTGATCTCCACAAACCTTTGTTCTCTTCCTAAAAGTCTTTTTATTTTTTAGTCTGTCTAACAGTGATCTATTCTCATTCTCTACAGTCTTTTCTCTCTCTGCCCAAATATGGTCACGCAAGTTTTTTTTCCTATTCCTCCCTGAATCTGTGACCAGGGAGACACAGACCCTGCGTACCAAAATAATACCACCACTTTCTTTTCAAGTAAATCCTCTATCAGAAAGACAAAATGTTCCTCTTGTTTACCAATATAATCCTGAACAAACTATTAATTGTTGCTTTGTATATTTGTGTTATTGTTTTAGTTCAAAGGTTGGCCATTCCTTTGCATTCAAACACTAACACAATACAAATAACTCATCAGTTAACATGGGTCTCTTTCCCTTATCAAACCCTCTTATGATCGAGGCAAGACAATAAGTATTCATGCTGGTTCTTAGTACATAGTTTTTCTAAGATGTTACTTTATCTCCACGCTTAAGCAAAATCAGAATTACTCAAACAATCATTAATAAGCAACTTCTTAATTACATTTTAATGTGACCTTTTAATTTTATTTTTACAACATGTATTCCTCAAAGTTGATATAGAATCTTTACCATTACAGTTTTTTTTTGTTTTTTGTTTTTTTGTAGGCTACCAGTCTTGAATTTCCTTTGTCTTTTTCTTCTTACGAGACACACACTCCTGACCTGTCACATGAACATGTACATTACTGTTCTGTACATAGCTTCCCTTTTTGCCATGTTTTAACACATAGTCTATGTTCCATATTCTCCAGTCATCCATTTGATGATATTGAGGGTCAGCTTCTAACATATTTGGAGTTGATCAGACTCCCAACAAAACACAAAACTAACAAAAAAAACTTGTTTTTAGTTTTGTCTTGTTTTTACCAATATTCTGTGTTTAAAGCTATGCTTAATGAAGCATAAACTTTTATTTTGGTTTATTGCACATTTAATTTACACTTTTGTATGTGCTATTTGGGCTTAACTGGAACTTATTGTCTGATTGTTCCTTATCTGTACCACCTAATGTGAACAGTTAAATAAGAGGCTTATCCTATTGCCCCCTTATCGTGACTTCTAAACCAAACAGTAAAAACAAAGACAAAACAGGTGTACCAAACCCTCTCAAAAACAAACATAAAACATAAATCCGAGTATGCCCGTACCTGTTGAGCTATACAAGTCCGTGTAACTAGTCCAATAGACTCTACTGGCACGTCATAACACTACACGATTTACTCCGACTTTTTTAGGAATCCAGAGGTCCTCTTTCATACCTAAAGTCCTAATAGTCAATACACTTTTAGTTCAGCGGTCAATCTCTCTTGACTTAACTAATTGTGTCCTCAATGTACATGAATTATCAAAAAGTCCTCTTTCATATTCTACCCTTGATTCTCACTACATTCTAAACACTGCATATAAAACAATAAACCAGTAACTACTCACCAATGTACGTGGTTATATGTTCGAGCTGAAGTCCTGATTCAAAGATTCTCCACACCGTCTGGTCAGAAGTTAGAAGCAGTCTCTGTCCATTCGCTTTGTCCTGGTCCTGTGCACAGGATTCAGGCTGAGCAAATGGGTTTCTCTGCAGTCAGGTATCAAACCCTCCCCGGTTTTTTGAAAAAAAAGTTTCAGGAAACAGTCCACAGGTGGCTCGCCAAATGATGTAACTTAAAAAAGGATGGTGAGTAAGTAGATTCAAGAAACTGCACAGAGTCCTTTTCTTCAGTCAGTTGTTAGGTTTATTGAAATATGCAGGGAGCCTGGTCCCAGGTACAGGACACAGAATACTCGTTCTTACAATTGTTGCATGACATTAAATACCCTTCTGCATAGGTGTCTTTCTCCTCCTCTTTCTCTGACACTTAACCAATAGAAAAGGTACAACTCATTATCCTGTTAACATATATTTCATTTAGTGTGTGAGTGTGTGTGTGTGTGTGTGTGTGTAGTCCAGTGTGACGACCTCTGAACTCAGTGCATTCCTCAAACCCCTGGTGTCACAAAGGTCCATACATCTGGTTTTTGTCATCTTCCTTGTTCCTATCTCTCCGATTTGCCTAAGACACTTTGATCCCAGTTTCATTATCTCTTTTTGGCTCTTCGGTCCCCCTTGAAAACTAGCTTTATGACCCCGTCATAAACCAGCTGTATTTTCTAAGCAAAAACCTGTTAACTAGTTTTATAACCCAGTGGACTCCCGAAGGGCAAACTTCTTTCATGTCAGGGCTGGAGATCAAAGGACTTGTTTGTACAGCCGTGTGCTGCTGGCCAGCCATTTGCTTTGACACAAATGAATCTTAACTTCTCTACCATATTGCAGCTTTCATCTATCACAGCAGTGCTTGCATTTTTGGAACTAACAGTTTTTTCTATCCAATGTTAAATCACTTTTCAGAAAAATAACATGAATACAGCCGTCATTCCTCATGCGTAGCAAACTGCTATTCAATACTTGTTCCATGTTTTCCAACAGATACTAACAAGCAATCTTTTTTTCCTTTACAGGGGGCTTTTGATGCCTCCAAGTATCAACCCATAATAACTGATGGCAGACCTGTCTTTAAAAATGCTTTCTTACATTTAACATAATTCTTGTGAGAATGAGAGGTCCAAATGATTACTACCTCATTACGGCAGTAATGTGGTTTAGTGGTTTGAGCAAGAAGTTGTCTCTGTAGTGGTAGAGCTTGTAAAAACGGCATTAAATTGATTACTATCATGCATTGGTATACCAGCGGCTTGCACTATAGGAAGTTCTGTTTTATGTCAGCAACTGGGAATGTGTTCATTTGATATATTGTTGTAAACAAAAGACAGTGGATAGATATCATACTGAGAATGGTCTAATCTCTTGTGTGTTTGTAATGAAATGTCCACAGATCGATGCAAGTAGTGTTGATTGTAATGTGTTGTCTATCAATCTCTTTGCCTCTGCCAGTGGAATACCTTATTTATGATACAATAGACATGTCTAGAAATAATGAAAGCAGTTTTCTGCTTGCGTAGTCCATCTTTTATGCAGGTCATGTTTTTCTTTGTAATCTTGTTGCATAACTATCTGATGCCCTTTGTGTTAGCTGAAGTGAGCCGTTTCTTTTGTTCTGCACTGGGATGCCAGAGCTAATTTTTCTAACAAGCTAATTTTTCTAACGATATAAAAATATGATAAAAAATATGTTTCATATTTTTATTGAAGCGTATTTTTTATGTTTTAATTACCAAGTTTGCTTTATTCAGCAATGTTGTCAGTTCCAGTCAGTGGCAGAGGAAGAGAAAGATGGGCCCCGGTGCAGGATCTTATTGTGGGCCCCAACTTTGTTCACACTTGCGATTTAAGGCGACACTGGGCCGCATCAGGGCCGTCTTTTCTCGTATGTGAACGCTGCAAAAACAAAAAAGCAGCCCAGGGCCAGCCTAGATTTAGGCCGCCATTTCGATGCAGCCAAGGGGCTGCAATCCGGGACCAGGGCCGGCCTTTCCATATGTATGAACGCAAGGCAGACTTAGGCCGCCTTTTCGTATCACATCACCAATTTGATTTTCTATCATAACACGGAAAAACGCAGATTGTCTATGATGTCAGAGATTTTTTTGTTTTACATTTGAGAAGGGGCAAAAAACATGCAAGGCTTTTTTTCTTTGTTTGAGAATAATCAAATCAATACACGTACCATATATACACATTAACACAGGAAACTTTGCTTTAAATTTACGTAAATACTCTATTCTACTATCCTCTCTCGCTGACCTGGGACTACTCTGGCCTGGTTCTCCTCCTACCTCTCCAACCGCACTTACCAGGTAATCTGACGTGGAGCAACCTCCACTCCTCGCCCTCTCCCAACAGGAGTCCCCCAAGGGTCAGTCTTGGGTCCTCTCCTGTTCTCTCTCTACACCCACTACCTGGGCCCCCTCATCGCATCCTATGGTTTCTCATACCATTTCTATGCTGATGATGCTCAGATTTTCCTCTCCTTCCCCACCTCTTGACCCCACCATCCCCTCCCGTATCTCTACCTGTCTGTCCGCTATCTCCTCCTGGATGCACTCGCATCACCTCAAACTCAACCTCTCTAAATCTGACCTCCTTTTCTTTCCCTCCTCTTCCTCCCCCTCCTCGGATCTCTCTATCTCTGTTCCTCTGGAATCTACCACACTCTCTCCCTCCTCCTCCTCAGCTAAGAACCTCGGAGTCACCCTGGACCCCTGCCTCTCTTATTCCAAGCACATCTCCACTCTGGCACGCACTTGCCGATTCCTCCTGAGTAATATCCGAAGAATCTGACCCTTCCTCACCAACTACACCACCCAGCTCCTGGTCCAGGCCCTGGTACTCTCCCACCTAGACTACTGCAACTCCCTCCTGGCTGGCCTCTCTCCGTCCACCACCCGTCCGCTCCAGCTCATCTAGAATTCTGCTGCCTGTCTGGTGTTCTCTCTGCCTCACTTCGCCCACGCTACTCCACTACTCCGCTCGCTCCACTGGCTCCCGATCACCGCTCGCATCCAGTTCAAGACTCTTGTACTAGCCTACACATGCCTTGACCAGACTGCACCCAGCTACCTCCAGACCCTCATCTCTCCCTACACCCCCACTCGACCTCTCCGCTCCGCCTGCACTAGAAGACTAGCTCTACCTCCGCTACGCTCCCCTGCCTCCACAGCCCGCTCCTTCTCCACCCTTGCTCCGCAGTGGTGGAATGACCTTCCTACAGCTGTCAGGACTGCCCAGTCCCTGACCACATTGAATTTGGCAAGGATGAATTTCACATCGATGGTAATGTGCTGTTTTGTAATTCATGCAGCAATTCTGTAGATTACACTCGTATGCAGACGATTGTATAATGGGAAGTGTTACTAAACGTAAACAGCAGCAAACTTGAGATTCTTTTCTTTGCTCAACACCAGCATCTCAAGACAATCTGGCTGGAGAATGCTGTAGCTCTATTTTACAATAGCCGTCCGGGTGATGAAAACTCTGAACTAAGTAAATTTTTATTTTTTTTTACAACAGGGAACTATTTGTAATATTTTAAATACTACTAATAAAAAAAGTTTGTACAAAATTGTATATTCAGTAATATTTCAGTGCCTGTTCTTACAAGAATAATGTGATTTTGTGTGGGGGTAAGCTCGGACCGTCACTCTGTTACACACCATAACAGTAAGTCAAATAGTCAATATGTGGGTTTTTTTTTTGTTTTTTTAATATATATACATTGCTACTGTGCTGCATTGAAAAAAAAAAAAAAATTAATAAGAAACATCTGCTACAAAAGGATTACTGTATATCCCGGTAGCTCTTCCATTCTAGGCTATCGTTCCATAAAACAAAACAAGGAGTTTGCCACATTTTAGGCCTACTTTTCAGTCACATGTGAACGCACAAAGGCGCCTTAAAAACGCAAATGTGAACGGGGTTGCAGACTAATATGGGGCAGTAGTGTGAACGGGGTCAATGTAGTACTTGTTTATAAACATATTTAACAATATTTTATTCTCAGAATGTTAGCATGTATGAAACAGTATACGACTACACGTAATAAGAAACATTTCTATTCCCCTAATTAAGTTGAATTTTGCATGCATCTTTACTTCAAATACTACACTCTATTTAATCACAAGCTAACAAGTAAAACAGCTATTTGAGTCTAACATAGTTAAATGGAGCTTTTTAATTAAGGCATTTTTTTAATATAAATTTAGTCGTTGCCAATTATTTTTTTATTATTTTCTCCCCAATTTGGAATAGCCAATTCTTTTTTTTTTTTAGGCTCAGTTCACCGCTACCACCCCTGCGCTGACTCGGGAGGGCAAAGACGAACACACGCTGTCCTCCGAAGTGTGTGCTGTCAGCCGACTGTTTTTTTTCACACTGTGGACTCACCATGCAGCCACCCAAGAGCTACAGTGTCGCAGGACAGTGCAGCTCTCGGGCAGCTTACAGGCAAGCCCGCAGGCGCCCGGCCAGACTAGACGTTTCGCTGGTGCGCGGAAGCTCCCGTCCTCGGTCGGCAAAGGAATAGCCTGGACGAACTCGCGACGTCCAGACTATAGGGCACATCCTGCACTCCACGTGGAGTGCCTTTACTGGATGCGCCACTCGGAAGCCCCACAGTTTCCATTTCTAAGCTCTGTATTTGCTGTTCATTAGTATGCCATTTAAACCCAAACCCCTGGTTTATTGCTACTGAAAGCTCTAATGTCAGCAAATGTTTTAAGCCTAGATACTGTACCTTGGCATACTCTTTTTGGCTCATGTTTTGTTTTAATTAATGTTTGGTATACAAGTCTGGTATGGGTGATACAGTGGAAATGTTCTTTGATAGTAAAGTGGCCCTCACATAATGTTTAAAAAATGCATACATTCCTCCTCCAGTAAATAAACATTCTTTCCTATTTTATCCTTTATTCCTGCATGTTTATCAGTAGGAATAATAAAAAGTACAAATTCAGTGTTTCAATTATCCACTCAGCAAATGCACAAGGAGTGTCTTTAGATGGTGACCTGAATTGAGCTGCTCCTTGTCTGATTCAGATGTGAATATTGTCATGGTTTCAACATTTTATTAGAGATATCCAGCACCAGATAAGCCGGCCTCTGCTGTTGAGCCAGAAGAATGACAAGCAGGGTCTGTGCTGCAACCCCAAGTCCTGCCCCTCTCTGCAGCAACGATTTGATCTTATTTGAGATTAATTGTTTGATTGTGTATCAGAAAAGACAACAGAACTGTAACATAGAAAGTATATTTTCATAAGAGGTCAAAGAAAAACAAAAAATGGGCCCTCTGTGTGTGACTCAGCACTGTGAGCAGGGTGTGTTGATTCTGGCTGTACAGCAATTGTTGGAAAAGGTCAGCTGGGGTAGATTTTATGTGGGGCTTTTGGCTGTTGCCGATAATTTTGCAGGGAGTCTACTATTACAGTTTTTAGAGGAGTTGTCTTTCCTATACTTTTATACAAGTCTGCGGTGTTGAATAAGTTAAATGCCTTAAACACATTTAAACGTGAAGGTGATTTGCAGAACAAGTTTTCCAAGATCATTTGTAACATCACCACCATGTTTGGATGATGCCAGGTAGTATGAAAATAAACCTTATGTGATGGAGCATATTGCTGTCATTAAATTTAAGTTTGCCTTATTTATGAGAAACCATGTTGACACTTGTGCTGGTGTGTTAGACTTTAATAGAACAACTTCGGCAATAAAATAATTCTTAAGTTAATATTGAATAATTTTGCGAACTACCAAGTCAAATCCTTCTGGTTTAGTACAAAATGTATTGACTTTTTGCTCTTTGTTCTTCTATTTTAAAAAGGTGTCAACTCTGTGCCTGTGTCAGAGATTATTGCTGTTCGGGAAACAGAAGTTGACAAGGGAACCAAAGCTGAAGGAAAATGGCAGAAGATGACGCATATCACAATTGAGACACATCTATGTGCTTTTACAGGTTAACATAACCTTTTTAACTTCTGTTTTTGGTGGTACACAACAATGTTAACTCTTATACCATACAATTTTATCACAATGAATAAAAGTTTGACAGTTCCATAGTTTAAGCGGGGGTACGCATACCCCTGGGGGTACTCCTAAGGGTCATAGGGGGTACACAGGATGACTCAGAAATGCAAATAAAAATGTATTTAAAAAAATAATGATCTTGAATTGATTTTTTTATTTATTTTTATTTTTTTTACGGTATAGCAGTGATACTTGTGTACAGTTAACCGAGCACGTGCAATGTAATGTGACATAAACTGGCACAAGCCTGGTCTGGTATGCTTTCAGGATATTCCTGCACCAAAATGGCAGCTAAAAAGAAGCAAAAGGAGCTTACCCTGGCAAATAGTTAAAGTTTTGGTGCTCCTACAGGGTCCTAAAATCCCTCAGGCACGGCTGGCAAAAAGATAAGATGTGTCTCAACCAGTCATCTCTAGACTGATTAAGAAAAAAGACGCTATTCTGTCTGAATGGGAGCACAATTCCAATCCAAATCAGAAACGTAAGTGAGAAGGGAAGGACAGTGACGTTGATGCGGCTCTGCTACGATGGTTCTAAATGGCAAGAATGCAGAATGCTTCAATCACTGATGCAATTTCAACAGGAAAAGCATTGAACCTGGCAAGAGAAATGGAGATTTCCAACTTTACTGAAACAAATGGATGGTTATGTCGTGGGGGAGTGGGGGCATAACATAAAGTTCCAACATACACAGTGTGGAGTAGTGGTTAGGGCTCTGGACTCTGGACCGGAGGGTCGTGGGTTCAATCCCAGGCGGGGGACACTGCTGCTGTACCCTTGAGCAAGGCACTTTACCTAGATTGCTCCAGTAAAAACCCAACTGTATAAATGGGTAATTGTATGTAAAAATAACGTGATATCTTGTAACAATTATAAGTCGCCCTGGATAAGGGCATCTACTAAGAAATACAATAATAATAATGGAGAAAAAAATTATGCCAACTCTCCAGCCGAGCTGCTCCAGATGGCACCTTGACATTCAAAAAGGAATCGGTTGCGGGAAGACCGTGTGACATTATTGCTTTGCTGCAATGTGACTGGAACTGACAAACGCAAACCCCTACTCTAAGCAAATAACTCAATATTACTTGTTATAGCAAGATAATTATGTGTTGGAGAACCAGACCAGTAATTAATGTTGCTGAGTACTGTATGATTGTCTTTTGCAGTTTCTTATGTAGAAAAAACAGGGCAGCATCGCTGGCGATGCAGCAACATGACCTTCTTCTGTAGTGATGAGACTGTCTGCCAACAATGGGTCTGGACACTTAAGGAACAGCTTTCGTTACTAAGTAAGTTGCTCATAAATTCAATCCGATTAC
Organism: Acipenser ruthenus; assembly: GCF_902713425.1. Lineage (NCBI taxonomy): Eukaryota > Metazoa > Chordata > Actinopteri > Acipenseriformes > Acipenseridae > Acipenser > Acipenser ruthenus. The sequence goes on from NC_081195.1 coordinate 48,253,060, forward strand.
TTTACTGTCAAAGTTTGAAACATTTTATATGTAGGCATCCCCATGTGTTTTTGTTCGCAGGATGTATGTTGTGGGATTCATATCAAGCTCTGTTTGCAGTGTAAGGGCTTCAGATTTTGAAATCTGTCATTTTAAATTCTTCGGAAGATTCTCTGTTAGAAACTTTGACCTTAGAATTATGACGGAATGTTTTGCAGTTATGGAATATTCTCCTCTAGCCAAGCTTCCTGCCTCCATATGTTGTTTTTAACATTGATCTCAGTGATAGATAAGTGATAGATGTATCACAGATTCAAATGGCTAAATACTGAGGGATTGTACAGTCAGTAGATCACATTTTACTGCAGCCAATCTGAAGGATACCATCAGTTAAAAGGTGTGGAGTGTCTTTGTGAATTTTCTTTAATATATATTTAAGTAATATAGGAACATTTTTGAGCTTTCACCAAAGTTACGTTTCTAATTTATGCGCATAAATAACAAATGTTTTGTATATTTATAGATGTATGCAAAAAAGTGTTTGTCTTTATAATGTTGTTGAAGAAATGTATATTTAATGATCCAATGTTTTTACTCTGTCCTCAGCTTGTAGACCAAAGCACCTGCTTGTATATATTAATCCCTATGGAGGCAAACAACAAGGCAAGCAGATTTATGAACATGAAGTGGCTCAGCTCTTTACTTTAGCCTCCATTTCCAAAGATGTGATTGGTGAGTTCCTGTCAACACTGAATTTGCTTTTAAATAACAAATGTAATGCTTATATCTCGCAAACTGATCTCCGCGGGCAAAAAATCCCAGTAAGTAAACATTCCAGGGAATATGATTTTATTTATTGCCTTATCCAGCAACAAAAATAATAATGAAAGCTTTGATGGGCAATCAGCTTGAAAATATAATGCCATTAATAATTTACAGCAGCATGTGCCAAACTGTAAAAAGCTGAACAAACTGATTCTCATAATCTTGTTTATTAGCAGCATGTCCTTAGGTGAAGGTCTGTATGCATGAGTAGCACTACAGGGAATACTAACTTTTATAATATCTGTCAAACCAAAGAAATCTAAGACATTTACATGTCAGATGTGCGCTGTACAAATCTGTGAACAGAACTGTATTGTATATACAGTTAACAGATGGGAAATGTATTTGCAATCATTTCTAGTAAATTGGGCCTCTTAATGAATGTGATATGCAGCTCTAGCTCAACTAAGATACTCCAAAGTGATGAAGATAGTTTTGTAGCTTTATAATAACACATGGGAAACATGTATAATAAGCAAATTACTTTTTTTTTTCTTTTTGCCTGATTTAATAGAGATTTATATATCCTTCAATGCACAACTCCTATTCTTTGTAATCTGAAAATCTTTAAAGGTCACAATCATAAAAAGAGGTATTAGTAAGAGGCAGTAATGCAAAGAGACAGTAGCATTTAACAAAAAAGAAGATGAAAGATTATACAGTTACCATGGAGAATGGTCTCATGCTGTGTTTAATTTTGAGAAAATTCTTTTTGAATCCCTGTGTTGCAATTTCTATGGAAAATGTGTTGAGACATTATAAATGCAATTGTTATCTGACCATTTTTACAGTGTAGTTTTAAAGAATGTGAACTGTTTCACACTTGCAGTATTTATAATGGATTAATTTCAGATAGAAAACAAAGACTGCAAGCAGGAATGTTCAAAATGAATTTTTTAACATTAGGAACAATGGCTAATTATGGGAACCTTTCACATACTGTAATTTACATGTCGTACCAGTATTAGTTACTTCTGCACTAGCACAGTTACATCATTTAGTACCTTTTCATAGAAATTCTGACATCAAAGTTCTATATATATGAATGCCTACAATTCCACAACAAATGTGGGATACTGACCTTGTACCAGATTTCCAATTTTGCATTAACAGCTTCAAAGAAATGACTTTTTCATTTATTACACATTTCAGTCGTACTTTTTTTTCTATCCATATTTCTGTCTGCTTCTGTCATGGTCCTTTACATGAACTCCTCAACTGTACAGTCACTTTTCATGCAGTAAATTGTCTTTGACATTTCTATGTATTCTTTTCTTCATTTGCTTGTCAACTCAGTGTTCTGGCAGCTGCCAGTTGTCTTTAGACAAGTAAGAAATCTGTTTGGATCCTTCTCAGCCATTTCTTCTGATGCAAAGTGACAAGCTTTTTTCACTATATATATATATATATATATATATATATATATATATATATATATATATATATATATATAGACATTGCCAATATCTTTCTGACAGGTTGACCCCTAGGAAAGTCAAAATGGATCATTGAATTGAAATTATTTTGTAGATACAGGCTGAATGGCTGATTCATTCCACATGCAATTTGTACAGGATGAAAACCAATAGTGGTAATGAAACTATAGGCTCACGTTCACTACTGTATTTAATTATTAATATAGAACATCCAGCTTCCCATTGCTGTGATCTTCATGCTGATGAGATTATTTTACTCTCCATTGTCTGATGGAACTGTGTATTTGGCTTGTTCTTGAACTCATTAGTAGTGAAAGAGGTTCAGCAGGTTTTGGCCTTTTTCAGAGTGAACTTTATAATGTACAGTGGCAGCTCCAACCTGCACTTGATCCTTGACAGAAGGATTACAAGAGCTTTCAGCTAGCTGATGCCCCTATGGCCTTTTTGAAATTAATTTTTCTTACAGTGGCTGTGAACATGCTGCTAGGACTGAAATACATAAAAGCAGGGTTTCCAACCAACTAAAGTGTTACTGTTATTAAATGTTACTAGTTATAGCAAAATTTTACTAAAATTGTGGATTAGTGTTTTTTTGTATTTGGTTTTAAATTCTAAGAAAGCTTACGTAAGTATAGTCAGGCACTGTTTTCAACATGTCTTTGTTTCCATAGTAACGGAGCATGCTAATCACGCCAGGGACCATTTGAAGACTCAAGCTGACCTAAGGAAGTATGATGGGTGAGTCTTTCTAATGGTTTGATATAATTAAGTTCATGGCCTGAATTATTAATTGTAATGTTTATGCAATTATTCCCTCAATTAAAAATTCAGAAGTGGTATCCTGCATCCTGCAGCTAATATTTGTGCTATATGCTGGCACTTTTTGAACATCAATTACAGTTTAAGGCTAATATATTTTATATTTAACGTATCCTTTTCCACATATTCGTAGGTGGTGTGCTGATTGGTTTCTATTATTCTAAATATGTTGAAGTTTAAAGGCTGGTTTCACGGACCCTAATTAGTATTAATCATGGACTACCTTACCCAATGTAACATTAGGTAGTCGAAGATTTGGTAGTCCAAGATCAGGGTCTGTGAAACTGACTATAAAAGTTTAAACAGGATTGTTGTATGAATAATAATGTTTAGTAAATTAAACAGACTCTTACCATAACATTTTGTGGATGTTTAAATATTAATTATATTAATAACACCGTGTAACAATTTTTTTTTTTTTTTTTTGGTTCCTGGGTAGTAAGTGTTATTTCCTAATTGCTTATGCCTCAAAAGTATAGAAAATGGCTATTATTCCCCACAAACTTTGCTTTTGTGACCAGGACAGTGATATTTTGAAATTTACCTATTTTCCAGAACATTCCAGATAGATTCAGTGCTGAGTAAACTTGGAGTAACTTCTAGAACTTTCTAGAACTTTCCAGTAATATAAATAGTAGTATAAATACAGGGGCCTTAAGCCCACCAGTTCAGTTTAGTTCCAGCTGCCTAAGTGGATACATATCTGCATTTTTCTGAGATGGCATCAAGAGGCTGCAAGCATCCGGCAGACGCATTTTGCTATGTCTGCGGCCAATTTATCAAGACAAGAGCGAAAAAGTACTCAGTGGAAGCATCTGCTAAGATGTGTGAGGCCTACAAGGCATATTTCGGCATGCCTGTCGGGGATCAAGACAAACCCTGCGCACCTCATTTCACCTGCGAGCACTGCAAAAAAACTCTGGAAGGTAAGATGGACAATTGTTGCTTGGAATTTTATGTTATAAAATTTGTTAAAATTTTTAAAATTGTAAAAGTTTTTAATTTTAAAATGTTTTACAATTTTCAATGTTATTGAAAAAATATATTGTATATGAAAAATGTTGCGAGAATCTCTTACACATTAGTCATGGGTGAAATAAATGTATTTTTGTAGGATGGTACAGAGGGGAAAAGAGAGCCATGAAGTTCGCTATCCCAAGAATTTGGCGGGAACCCACTGACCACTCAAGCAACTGCTACTTCTGCATGGTGGACCCTTCCAAACATCGGACTGGCAAGAATGCACCTGCTATCACGCATCCGGACCTTCCTTCATCCATCGCCCCGGTGCCACACTGCCATGAGCTCCCCATACCCACTCCTCCGGAGAGAGAGCAGCCGTCTTTAGAAGAGAGCAGCAAGTCAGAGAGCGAGGAAGACGTTCTAGATCCAGATGACAATTTCAGAGGTGGAGCTGAGGAGAGAAACCCATACTACCACAACCAAAAAGACCACAACGACTTGATTAGAGATCCAAGGCGGTTTTACCAAGTTTCCCTGCTATCTTTGCCTTTGGGACAGCAGGGACACCAAGGCACACTACCACAGGTGGGACTGGCCACAGCGGACCGAGTTCTCTGTGGGGAGGAACAACGTCAAGTGGGAGCCACTGGTGGACCCCCGGAAGGTGCTGATGCCACCACTGCACATCAAATTGGGCCTTATGAAACAATTTGTCAGAGCTCTAGATAAGGAGTCGGCAGCCTTCAAGTACCTTCAAGACTTCTTCCCGAAGCTGTCTGAGGCAAAGGTCAAAGCCGGTGTCTTCGTCGGACCACAGATAAAGAAGATCCTGGAGTGCAATGAATTCCCCAAGAAGCTCACTAGTAAGGAGAAAGCGGCTTGGAACAGCTTTGTCGCAGTGGTTCGGGGCTTCCTGGGCAATCACAAGGCCGAAAACCATGTGGAGCTGGTTGAGACTCTGGTGAAGAACTACGGCACAATGGACTGTAGGATGTCCCTCAAAGTCCATATCCTTGATGCTCATCTTGATAAATTCAAGGAGAACATGGGAGCATACTCGGAGGAGCAAGGCGAGCGCTTCCACCAGGATATACTGGACTTTGAACGCCGTTACCAAGGACAGTATAACGAGAACATGATGGGAGACTACATTTGGGGGCTGATTCGTAAAAGTGATTTACAGTATAATCGTAAATCCCGAAAAACTACTCACTTCTAAATCTTTTGTAGTCATTTTTGTATTACTTTAGTATAAATACATGTTAATTTGGATTCATATGTTGTTTTTTTCTGACTTTATTGGAAATAGGTAAATTTCAAAATATCACTGTCCTGGTCACAAAAGCAAAGTTTGTGGGGAATAATAGCCATTTTCTATACTTTTGAGGCATAAGCAATTAGGAAATAAAAAAGGAACAAAAATTGTGTTACATAGTGTAATGCAGGGCAGAAGCCATTGCACTGTGTATGCAATTTGAGTTAATCATAAACCTCAAAGATATAAAACCATGCCATAAATGTAATTAAATTCTGTTTTTAAGATACTTTACCTTGATATGGTAAACAGCTGACTTCTCTCTTTTTTTTTTTTTAAATTGATAGTATTGTTTGTGTTGGTGGAGACGGGATGTTTAGTGAGGTCGTTCATGGTCTAATTGCACGGACACAGAGCGATTCTGGAGTAGACCTGAACGATTCCCAGGCAAAACTGGCTCAGTGCAATCTCAGGATTGGTATTATTCCAGCAGGTAAGATTCTGGCTTTATGATTTGAATTGGGACTTTGTTAGCATCATTAGGGATTGTGAGCTGGCATAAATCTGTCTGTCCAAATCCCTTTGCTGTAATTTTGGCATCTGCTTAACCATTTTCTATTCTATACTAATATTTTAATTACGTTTTCTTTTTCACTTTTTAAAATATTTTGTAACCTTATTTATTTAAACACCCCCGCGAGGAGGGTATCTGTCAGTCCATCGCCACCGCTGTTTAAACTGCTAATATCTCACACACCATTTGAGATGCTGACTTCATATTTTCAGTGTTTTGGAAACTCCTTGCGCATAATCTACACTACCCTTCAATTTGACCTGTTACATATGGTAGTTATGTGAGTTTTGGAGTTCTGGATGATAAAGATTTAATGCTTCAAGGTACTGGCTTCTTGGTACACAACTGTATTCTATGATTCTCTAGGTCAGTTTCTACCATGGGTATTGTAACCCTGTCAGTAATGCAGAAATCAAGTGTGAAAGCCATAACTCACAGGCCATTGAGGTGACTTTTTCAGGGTTATTGTAGCAAGGCTGGAGTGCAGTGGTTGTATAAATAAGAACAGGGTTAGTTTAAAGGGGAACCTGATGCCCTGTGTGTAGCAGCCTGCCTGATGTGTTTAGTTGCAGGAACGATCAGCATGTGTGTGTTTACCAGCCGCGAGCTCCTAATCAGCAGGTAGGTGTGGTGCAGCAGAGTGCCAGGAATAAAAGGGTCTAGATTGCACAGATCACTGCTGCTGTAAAGCCATGGGGGTCTGTGCTGCTGAACAACTGGGTTCAGGAAACTAAGTGACCACCGCTAACGGCGATCATGTGTATATTCCCTGGTCGGGAGGGGGTTGGGGTTTTTATTTAGGAGAACGAAGCTGCAATGCACCACCGATCGTGTGCATATCTGAGGTTGGAGTTGGGTGCCTGTGAGACGGAGTTTGTTTTGGATAGTAGATCCCACCCAGTGTAGCAGACAGGTGTGGAAGCAGGACCTCCATTTGTTAGTGGAGGAGTGTGAGCCGTCTTCACAGCACCTTCTGTTTGTAGTTTTTGTACAGTGTTTATTTTGCCTTTTGTATGCTGGGCCTTATTATTATTATTATTATTATTATTATTATTATTATTATTATTATTATTATTATTATTTATTTCTTAGGTGACTTATAATTGTTACAAGATGTCACATTATTTTTTACACATTATTTTTACATACAATTACCCATTTATACAGTTGCTGGAGCAATCTAGGTAAAGTACCTTGCTCAAGGGTACAGCAGCAATGTCCCCCACCTGGTATTATTATTATTATTATTATTATTATTATTTGTTTATTTAGCAGACGCCTTTATCCAAGGCAACTTACACAACTATACATCAGCTGCAGAGTCACTTACAACTACGTCTCACCCGAAAGACGGAGCACAAGGAGGTTAAGTGACTTGCTCAGGGTCACACTGAGTCAGTGGCTGAGGTGGGATTTGAACCGGGGACCTCCTGGTTACACGCCCTTTTCTTTAACCACTGGACCACCCAGCCTCCTGATTGAACCCACGACCCTCAGGTCAAGAGTCCAGAGCCCTAACCACTACTCCACACTGCTGCCATATGTCCCACATGAGCTACCATTGCTGGTAGCATCGCGTATGATTCCTGTATGTCCTTATGTAAATAAACCTGCGTGCCAGCAGGGCGTGTCAATCCCAAACTTCCAATCTCGACCTCCTGTCACTCAAGCAGCGAACACACATCCACGTCATCTAATCTGTCACCCTTGAACGAATGTAAAGAGTCCCCTGTTACAGTTATATAAACACTTCATACAAAATGTGAAGCTGACCTTGACTATCTAATTAAATATGGATGCAAAAAAGAGGTAAGATTGGAGGTATAGAGACAGAACACTTTAAAATTGTTGTCTTAATATTTGGTACACAGTTGAGTTCTATGTTTGTTTGTTTTTTTCTCATAGTTCCATTACTGGTGGTGTCTTTTGTTTTAAATCGCTGTCCACATCAGTGATACAGGCCGCATTCAAATACAGTCTTTACATTTCATACAGTACACAGCTTCTTTCTATGATTCTTTCAGACAGTTCAGTCACCGGTATTGTCCAGTAAAAATGAACTGTTCCACCGCTACATTGTTTCAACCCCTGTACATTCACTCTTGCAAGCAAAGTCTTATTCTTGTGTTCACGAGTACATAACATATTAAAATGTATATTCAGTAATTTCAAATATTTTCTACAATGTTAAACTTATTTTTCTTGGAAGATAAAATATATATATTACCACATAGGCTTTTTAAAACTTTTTTTTTTATCAAATGTGAGTGGCAAGTGCTAAGCTGAGGAAATGTTGTGGGCCACCGATATGAACAGTATGAAAGTTGTCAAATTGTATAACATAACATGTATTTCAATGTTTATGTTGAAATATTTTTATCATCTAGACTTTACTAGAGAGAAAAATATATAGGACGGCATGTGACTGCAATTTAGTCTTGTCCAAATGTTGTCTGGTACTGTATAAACTATGTCCCAGTGTCGTGTATGCTTTCATATAATAATCAGGAAACTTTTTTTTTCTTTTAGGTTCAACAGACTGCATTTGCTATGCAACGGTTGGGGTCAATGACCCTGTGACATCAGCCTTACATATCATTGTGGGTAAGTAAGTATAACACAGTACAGTAGTTGAATATGTTTCTGCTCTATTGTATAAACATAGCATGAAAAAAAATTAGTCTTCCTTTAGGCTTGTTTGTATTGCATTAAAAATAAAATGAGAAACACGAGACAAACATAAACTGTGAAGCACTGTGTACCTTTGTTGGCTATACATTTTTTTTAAAATGTCAATGATTCCAGTGAAGCATAACAAAATATGTATATGATGTGCTTTTTGGACAAAAGTTGCTAACATTGTCATGCCATATATATATATTATATATATATATATATATATATATATATATATATATATATAATTACTGTCTTGCATAGTAATAGAAAACATGGATAAGATCATCTTATGCAAATATGTTTACAAGCTGGTTACCATTCTGTTTAGTAGTTTTGAAAATCTGTTTCCAAAAATGTCCCGTTAGGTGACTCACAGCCCATGGATGTATGCTCAGTTCATCATCATAATACATTTCTGAAGTACTCTGTGTCCCTGCTCGGATACGGTTTCTATGGAGATGTGTTGACGGACAGTGAAAAGAATCGATGGATGGGCCCAGCCAGATATGACTTTTCAGGTATATATTAGGTAATTTGCATTTTAGCCAAAACAATATTCATTATTGTTACTTGAGAGTATCTTATGGTAATGATTTAGTTGAAAAAATTGTGTTATTTAAAATAACGTAAACAGTATGTTTTGATTCATGTTTTGTTATGTGTGTGTATGTGTGTATGTATATATATATATATATATATATAGATGTATGTATGTATAATATATCTAACATGTCCACCTATCATATATATATATATATATATATATATTGTGAACCAGCTGCACTCACTCGGGTTCGTGCCCCTTTAAAATTTCGACCCAGAACAATGAAATTGAGTTTTTCCACGCTGACGCGCTACTTTTAATAAACACAAAAATAAACAAAATACAAAACAAAACCTAACTCCGTTTTGGAGCACTTACTAATTTTAGGTAATTTCCCTGACTAACTTGCAGGACGGCTATGCCGTTTATCTGTCACCACAGAACAAACACTAACACGCTTAGCAAAGCACTTACTCTCAGGACTGCTCGGAAGCAGAGCACCTTCCTTCTGCCTCCTTCTACTCAACAGCCTCAAGCAGACTGACTGCTCTCCTTTTAAACCCCGCACCTGGATCTAATTTTCCAATAACGCCCAGGTGCGGATGATAATTAATAATAAAACAATTAAACTAAACAATAAAACAATTAACAAAACAATTAGCAAATTAAATGAAACAATAACGCAACCAATCCAAACAATTAACCAAAAGGTGCATTCTCTCGCAGGGAGGTTTTAACCCCCTCCCTGCTGTCTCTCACAAACCGCTATCTCACAATATATATATATATATATATATATATATATATATATATATATATATATATATATATATATAAATAATTAGGGCTGTCACTCGATTAAAAAAATTGGATTGGATCATTTATGGGCATTAGTTGATTAACCGGTAGATTAATCCGTGCACATTTTTGATAAAGGTAATGGTCTTATAGCGGCTGTCTTGCATAGTAATAGTAAATCAATAGAATTAAAAAAAAAAAAAAGCCCAATGGGAATTTGGTCTATGTAAAAGCATTTTTATTTTTATTTTAGTAAATGTATAAACTTTTCACAGAATATCAATACATTAAAGAGTTTAATAGCAAAATATAATGCACAAGAACTGAGAATAGATTTTCTTTTGTATTTTTTCCTCAAATTGAGGGTGGGGAATTTGGGCTGTGTCTTAAATTCAAAAGAGAAGTTGCTATATATATATATATATATATTATTCTAACAAAAACCCTGTTGTTGATATATTTCACTGTATAGAATTGTGGCATTTGTGGCAATAAAATAGGCTGATCCCTGAGCCAGCATTACACTTCAGCCATCAACACCAGGCAGAAGGATATCTACAACATCAGATGGAAGGAAATGCAGATGGATCACATTAGTTTACAGTAAAAGAAGCTATGTCTTAGTTGGTGCTTATCTTGGCGAGAGCCGAGTCCAATATCAGCATGAAGTTTTAACACCTACTGTCATGTAATGGAAATTATGTAATGCTGTGCAAAGACCTTAATCAGCTTCTATATTCTATACCCTTGTGTGTTTGTCTGGTTTGCCCCCTTTGTATAATAATTGCTTTGTCATGTAGGTTTCAAAACATTTCTATCACATCACTACTACGAGGGAACAATATCCTTTTTACCAGCAACTAACACCTTGGGGAGTCCAAGAGATAGCAGCAGATGTAGATCAGGGTGAGTGTTCTTTTGTTATGTTATTTAGGAGCTGCTACTACACAATAAAAGTGTTGATCTACTACCATTGTTATTCTGATGATTCGAGAAGTGTATATACCCTAGGAAGTGGGAATGGTTATTCTCAAGACAATAACATATTTAACAGGGGGTTATATTAACAGTTTTGAATAGCCTTATATTACTGGTTGTAAAATCACATCTTTCAATATTTCTTCATACGGTATAACAAATTAAAGTCCAGCAATAAGAAAAAGCCGCAAATACTTTGATCTTTACAAAAGACCAACAGTGAAGAATCCTTTCAGCAGTTTAATTAACAGAATAATTATCTGCCAGCAGTGTGTTTAATGCACTCAAATGGTGTATGATTTTTCCTGTTAGGTGCTATGTCTGCCAGCATCGTGTAAAGGACATATCCCCAATAAAATGGGGAGAAGGTGGTGATGTAAGTGAGAACGGTAAGAAATTAATTTTCTTCACAGTATGTGTAAACATTGATTGTTTGTGGTACATCATCCACACTATAAATTCTACTTTACTGTCACTTTCAAGTTATATTTTCTTAATTTTATTTCTTTTTTAACATGCTTAATACAGAGGTTTAGTTACATTAAAAGCTTGTAACTAACAGAGAGGTCACAGAGGCAAATAGTTATATTCAAATCTGGGGGAGGTCAGAGAGTTACAGAGCTTCATCAGAATTTCCCTAGCAGTATTAAGAATATGCTTAAGAAGATTCAAGTACAATGCATCTCTCTGACATCTATGTTTGATCTTAAAATCTTAACAAACTTTATTAAGTGCAAAAAAATGGAAAAAGCTGCAGCCAAAGAGTGTGGATTTGAAAAGAGAGTGAAAACCCTGAGGGGATGTTTCAGCCTGTAGCTGCTTGCTACAGATTAGTGCAATGACAGTCAATACTGCTGGGTTCCCAGGATCGCTGTGTAACCACAACAACTAATATTAACCAGATCAGTACTTTTTTGTGTGAACTACAGATTGTTCTCATACTTTTATTAAAGGGAGAATCCATTTTATGGTGTCATTTTTCTTAACCAATGGGGGGATGTTCCATGCAGAGTGCCTAACTGAACACAGATTTAATCATTGCTAAAATGGTTGCAGTTTTAACCCTTCCTTGGTATTCAGACTCTGTATTTCCATCAGTGGTGCATCTGTATAGTGGAAATAATACATAACATGACAAGCTGCAGAGCAGAATGCTCACAGTACTGGTATATAAATAGCTTGCTGTTTATGCAAATGTAGTCCAATGGGGAAAACAGATCTGTTTGTTTGTTATGTAGAGGACAAACAACATATGTCATTCACAGAGGGACCCTGTTTGTTGGTGACAATAAAAATAAAAAAAACACAAAGTCTGTGATTGGGCTCAGGGTTCGTGTTGAGGTGAAGTAAAACCACAGAAGTTTATTATCATTTCCTGATTGGTTGTCAGGTGTTCTAATTTTAGGAGCTTAATTGGTCCTTCAAGCAATTAATTTATTGGGATTTTAAATAAATCACATACACTTGCAGCCAAACATGCTATTGTATTAACGTGATGGAATTTTCCTGTAGCCATTAAAAATAAGGAATATGTTCATAACCCAGTATCACAATCTTTTTTGTCAAAAGCATTACGGTAAATGCACCTGTATCAAGGAAGCACAAATTCCTATGCTAAGTCACTTCCCCATTCGACCATGTCTGTTCTGTTTGTGTGCTTTATCCTCTATCAAGTCTTGTTAACTATTAATCCACTACAGCAATAAAGCAGTGTGGAATAAGGTAAGAATTCATTCAATTGTAATGGTGTATTGCAGAGTTTGAAGGCGAGTGGAAAGTTATCAAAGGGAAGTTTCTGGCCATCAATGCTGCCAGTATGAGCTGTGCCTGTCCACGCAGCCCCAAAGGCTTGTCCCCAGCAGCACACCTGGCAGATGGAACAACAGATATCATTCTTGTCCGCAAATGTTCAAGGCTGAACTTCCTTAGACATCTCCTTCGTCACACCAGCAAAGACGATCAGGTAGAGCCATATTACTAAAGTAACAATTCAAAATCAAATGCTGCGAACAATTAACACAGTTAACACAGTACTTACCACTGATGTCTGCTGTGTTGTAAGTGTTCCTGCAATATCTTTTTTCAACATGCATTTTTATTATGTCCTTGGTCATAAATCACTCTGAACCCTTTATTTTGTTACACATCAGGGTGTTGACATGAAAATGTCTTGATGCGACACAGCATTTGCTGTTGTCAGAAACATGCCATTGGCTCCTGACTCCTCTAACAGATTGATTGGATCACCTGTCTGCCATCTTTACTAGGATCCATACAAACTTGTGCCAGGTCACTCACAAGACTTTTTCATGGCAAGACCCTGATGTGAAACGAAACTGGACCAAGGACATGAAAAAAAAAAAATATATATATATATATATACTGATGCACAAAAGAAACGCAACACTCTGGTCTAATGGATTTAATCAAATATGTTAAACATAGATATCAAACAAAATCACAGAAAATGTGAACAAAAATATAGCAACCAGGCGATCTTTATTACGCAAACGGGTCATGGTCGTATCTTTCGCTGTTCTTGCGTTCATTTTATTATTTTTTTATTTTTTTATTTTTTATTTCGTATTGCTGTCATGTCTCTAACTGTCTGTGTATTGTTGTTTGTTGTATTTATGTTGCCTCTTGGCCAGGTCGTTATTTTGAATGAGAACTTGTTCTCAATGTCTTTACCTGTTTAAATATATGTTTGAATTGAATTTGAATTGAATTGAATTAAAATCATGTATTTTCGATTGGCTATGTATACAGATTCTTAATTAACTCATTTTGGCAATTTTAACTCAACTCAAATACCAAACACTGAGCACCTGGCAATTTTATGCAATCACATGACTTGAGCTCAGTGTTTTGTTATCCCAAGGAACAATACTACTCAAACAATCAACAAACCTATCTGTTCACTATTTAAAATGTAAATAACATTATGTATGTGCATTATGGATGTAAAACCTAGACTGTTGCGTTTTCATTGTGCATCAGTATATAAAAAAATGCTGTGGTAATTTAATACATCTTGTGGAACAAACCTTTTTTTTGTCCTTGGTAGGTATGCGTGATAGATGCTACTTAAGACTAGTGTACAATGAATTGCATCTTAATGCTAAGGGACAGAAAAGTCTAAAAGCAATCAGCTATCCACTGACCAAACACAAAGGTGCTTGCCATGGCTACTACTTCCAGCAAATCTCAGATAATAAAGGATTGCTTGGTGTGACCTTTAGTTATAGTAGAAAGTTGCGTGAGGTTACGTCACAAAGGGGATATTCACTGCTGAAGTCGAGTTAACGTAAGGTATAGCTTTCAGACATGTTTCCATGCATTTTTTTTTTCGATTTGCACAGCTTTTTAGTGTGAGAAAGCGATTTGCTCACCCTTTTAAGCCTTTCCATGGTTTTGCTGCGCACTTCGTATAGTGTGTGGCGTGTGCGTGCTGCGTCACATTCTCATAACAATGGAGAGAGGAATTTTGAATTTCTATAAAAGAAAGAAATTGCTACATTATGCCCTTTTGGCTTTTACCAGCTCTTCATGCTCTAATCTCCAATGATTTATTGAAATTGTGTTTTAGCTGTCTGTTATCAAGACCATACCTTAAGGGTCTTCATCTGAAGAAAGAATTTAAACAAAAAAAGAAGATCCTAAACTCTCTTCACATTCTTTCATCTTCTTTGCAGTTTGACCTTACTTTTGTTGAGGTCTATCGCGTAAAAAAGTTCAAGTTTACACCAAAGCACTGTGACAGTGAGTTATCTGACATCAGAGATGTCAGGGAAAACGCCTTTGGTCAAATCTGCAGGGATCACCCATCATGTGACTGTACTCCTATCAATAGCAACTGGAACTGTGATGGAGAAATTTTGGAACATGCTGCAATTGAAGTCGGGTATGGTATTTATTTTTTTGTGAAGTAAATTTAATAAGAATTCTTTGTTTTGTAAGATATATCTGAAAGTCCTTTCTGTAGGCTTTCATACGTCACAAGGTTGTCAGATAAGGGGGTGGGGTTCAATTTAGAATAAAGAATAAATGAGATTAAAGATAATGGGGGAAGTACCTTTTAGAAAAAGAACAACACTACTGTTCTTTATTTTACTGCAGTCTCCATCTCGTTTTCTCAGTCATATTTCTGTGCATAGTGTCTGCGACTATTGTATTAAAATGCTAATGAAAAACAGCTTCTGCAATATTAATACTCTGTGCTGTAAAACATGAACATGTTTGGGAGTCGTGTCAGGCAATGCACTAGTGTTTCTAATATCTATCTACTTTGTTAAAGAATGTAATGAAGCATCACTTCGTAGTGTTTGGGTAAAATGAGGAAGTAATAAAAATTAAAAACCGGGGATTTAATAAACCAAAATAAAAACATGCACTTCTAACATACTGTAATCATAGGCTTTATAACTTACAAGTATTATTATTCTTGCCTGCTAATCTTTTGTGGACTGTAGTAAGTATTTGTTTCTTTGATAATTATTATTATTCTTTAAATCATATATGCAATAATCAACATTTGTTTAACCAGTAAATTGCATATTAAAGAACTGCACATCTGTGTGCACATGATTGTCATACAAACTAGAATATTGGTGATGAGTGTTTCTTGTACAACAGTGCCATCTGGCCACTGTCAGTGGTATTGCAGCAAAGTGACAGCATGATTTTTTTAAATCTTTGGACAAAGCTCACAAACCCAGAATCACTGGAGCTTCCTTGTTCTCTTTCAATCCTGCTAAAGTTCAGTAGTTTTGATAACACACAGAGCTAAGGCCCATGATAAAGCCCTGTCGAAAGCAGATGCTGTCTGGTTGGATAGCAGACAGAGTCAAGATTGCTTATAAACAAGCCAACTGAAGGTCACTGGTCACTCCACAAGAAGTATGTCTACCTCTTTGGTGTTGTTCCAGGGTGCATCTGTCACTGACATTTGCAATGCTGCAGTATGGGCCAAGCCCCATACTTTCATAAGAATTTACAGACTAAATGTGCTGGATCCTCAAAACCCTGGCTTTGGGACCAGAGTAATAACGGCGGCTTCTATGTCAAGACCAGAAGCACCTGCATTTGTGCTATGTACTAAAATAATAAATAAATAAATAATCTATATTGTGGTGCCTTACCATCTGACCCTCTCAGATTTAATTTATTCTGCAGGTAATGCACTTTGCAATGGCTTGGGTATAATTACCCATTATGTAATGCATACATTCTGTACTTGAAAGGGAATGTTAGGTTATTATCATAACCCTGGTTCCCTGAAATAGAAATGTATCCATTACAATCTTCTGACGTTGCATACGTTACACACAGCAGACTGAGTAAGAAAAAAATTAACTGCCGATGTTCAACTGTCATCACAGAGCTTAGTCTCTGTCAGACTGGAGTGATGACGTTGCCAGTCACTGCGTGACAGCTTTGGGAAGTCTCAGAATTTTCAGATAAACAAAATTAACCGATTTATGTAATGGATACATTTCTATTTCAGGGAGCCAGGTTTATGATAATAACCTAACGTTTAGTATTTATAGGTGAAAAGGTTTTTCTTACAAAGCAATCAATCTAAAATGTATTATTAATTTAATTATTGTATCTAATCAATGATACATAGCTGTGTAATGTACTTCATTTTACACTGCAGCTATTCCACTTTTAAAAGTTTACTGCATTTTAATTAAGTGTAAAACCATTTATTTTTTGTATTCTGCATTTCAGTAATTGATCTTGTAATAAGTCAGCAAATTAACTCAGTGATGGTGTGGGAGATTGTGGGGCACAAAAAAAACTTAGTCAATATTTAAATTGTTAAGACATTCATTGGGAGTTTCAGGTAGAAATCTAAGCAATAAAACCTGCCAAGGGACTAATGCAATAGGTATATTATTGACAAAAAAAATATGGAACAACCAGAATGCTGTAATTATTATATTAAACTGTCATTTTAAAACCCTAAAACTACCAATTCCTAACAAATTTACATACAATAAATACAAATTAGAAAGTAGAAATGTTGTCTCCGTCCTCGGACAGCTTGAGCAGTGAGAGAGCGGCGTCACTTCTTGGTGTCGTATAGCAGCATCACGTTCTGTACCTTAGTAACAATTTTACAACCCTATCCTAAAACTTCCGCTTGGGCTATCACCCTCAAAATCCTACAGGTATCTTGTGTGCCAAGTCCTCCACCTGAATGCATGTCCACATTCCATTCCATCAACTGAATCAGGAGTTATTAATTGCCAAATAAAGTAATATTGATGAAGGCAATTGTCTTTACCCTTTTAAATAATTTAAAGTACATAGCAAATTTTAAATAATTTTGCTATATATTTTTATACCCATTTAATTTAAGCCAAAATGTTATTCATTGTGAACTTGATATTCATTTAGTTGCATCCTGTTTCTTATTGTATTTTAGTAGTATTATTTGCACTGTAAACGATACTGTATTTCAATATTCATTTTACATTGTAACACCTGTAAACCACCTTGGATGAAGGCGTCTGCCAAATGAGTAAATAATAATAATAATAATTTTGTTTCTTCAGGGTTCACTGCCAGTTGATAAAGCTTTTTGCAAGAGGAATAGAAGAAAATCCACCATTTGAAGAAGATGTTAGTCCCTCTGCTGTTTAGACTGTTATCAAGGACCCAACAATTGGCTGAAGAAGTCTCCTTATTTATTTTTATGTTGCTATAGAAAAGTATATCTATAATTATTGTTGTTAAAATAAAATACTATATTATATGTATCAAAAGGCAAATGTTCCAGGTTTATATACATCTCCTGAATGTATATAAACCAGAGAGCACTATTAAAA
This sequence comes from Acipenser ruthenus, assembly GCF_902713425.1. NCBI lineage: Eukaryota > Metazoa > Chordata > Actinopteri > Acipenseriformes > Acipenseridae > Acipenser > Acipenser ruthenus. Next base: position 48,270,746 of record NC_081195.1, read on the forward strand.
TATTAGTTAAGACATTATTTTGAGTGTATTATGCCAAATGGTGTAACTGTTGTCGCTTTTATAATGAAATAACTATAAGAAATGGATCAGTATTCAGTTTTTCAATGACTTTTTCAGTTTCAGTTTCTAGCATCTTGAACAGCGACTGCAATTGTGGAACTTTTTCTTGCATTTAAGAAAATGAACCACTTGCTTCACCATGGTCTTAACTTCTGGCACAAAATGTAATTATTCTGTAGTTTAGCATTACATTTTGCAACATACCAATGCAAATTCAATGACAACATTCCAAGTGTGGAAAAATAGTCAATTTCATTATCATACCATAGCAAAAATAAAAACAGAACTGCCAATAATCCTATAGCACGTGTAACTAAAAAATATATAAATATATATGAACATTTTTGGATTTTGGCATTTCTATAATAAATGGTAATATTTTTTATTTGGAGTAATAATAGTTTTAAAAAACAGTATTTTAGTAGATAAGTTTAAAGAAACAAGTTATGTATACTTAAGCATTCTGTGTGTGTGTGTGTTTGTATTGTGAAGGAAAAGGGCGATGGCCCTTTAAGAAAACAGCTCCAGACAGAAAAAAAACTACACGTCCCAGAAAGCTCAGTGTCAGTCAGGAAGGGGCGGAGCCTGGGGATATGTAAGGAAGCAGGCTATATATATATATATATATATATATATATATATATATATATATATATATATATATATATATATATATAAACTACACGTCCCAGAAACACATACACACATTTCTTCAAATGCATTGCAGAGTTTAGTTCTGAATATGACCAGCATTTATATTCAGAGATGACTGATCAGGTGAACTGCTTCAGAATTGGAAAGTAAAATGAATATACATTGTATTTTTTACTACAGCCTCATTCAAACGCAGTATGCATTTGAGAAGACAAGTCCACATGTATTCAATTCTCCATAGCTTACATGTTTTCTGACCAATATCATTTCAAACCTGTCCCATGCTTGAGCACTATGACATAGCAATCCATTTCCATATTCTTGATGTAGCTGTTAACACTGATTTATGCTTAGCAACACAGACAGAAAAGCTGCTGACTGCCATTGAAAAACCCCGGTGTATTTATGTTGTGTATTGAGCCTGATTATTCTGCATGTGCTAGAGTCATTTGAGAAAAGTCTGACCCCCCACCCCCCCCCCCAGTAGTATGTCGTAGGTTCAGCAACCAGTACATAATCTGTACCTTTACCTATCAATTGTCTCTGCTGCTTGTCAAAGTCATTCTTCAAATGCTGGGTTGTGTTTTATTGAAGAGCTAGCACTGTGATGCGCTAAGTAGTGCCTATCAGGCCAAAGGTGACACTGCAACGTAAAACTGATGATCCCTAAAATCTGCCCATGTAACAGTATGTGAGCAACTTGACTTGATTCCTTTGTGATCTTGCAGGCTTCAAGATGACAATTGAATTATATCCATTTGACTATTGTGTTTGAATATTGTGACATTGAATAATATAATGATAATAAAATGAGTAGAACACAGAAAATGTATCTTGTTTTAATGATGTGTTTTAAATGTTTAAAATGTAAATGCGACTCAAATAATGCCTTTAAGTAGTAACATGTCTAATCACTGTAACTTCCGTATTTGTTCCTCATTTAATAAGTCTCAAGCAGTGCATTTTCAGCAGTACATCAAATTTGTATTCGCCCCTGCATTAAAATCTAGTCAGTAATTCATATTTATAGTTTCTGCTCTGCTGATAATGTTAATTTGGTTGATGCAGTTTATAAAGCATAAAGCCTCGGTTTAATGCAGAACTAATAGTATTACAGTATGTGTCACAATAGCACTAAAGTCAATCTCAAGTCAGACTCTTGGTCTCTATCTTGTTCCCAAAGGAAATCAGCTCTACTGCTTGTTGGACTTACTACAGAGGTAAAAGGGACTGTGAAAAGCCACATGATGTGTAAAAGCTAACACGAATGCTTCAATTGTGTTGTCTGATGTTATCAAGAAATACATTCGGAGCAACATGGCAAGACGTGTGATTTTCAAAAGATAATAATTACATTAGAAGACAGAATAACCGTCTTGTCATATCCCATCTTTCCGAGGAACATATAAGGTGCCCCATCTGTTTGTACAAGTTTCCTCCTATAAAGATGTACTGTCCTGTTTCTTTTGGATTAATGTAATAGCTAGTAAAAGGATTAGACGTTTAGTCTTGTGGAGGATTTCTCCCAAACCATGTTGTTAAATAAGTATATGTTCATCGTTCCCTAGTTTACCAGTCCGTTGTTGTTTGGCTGGTTTTTCTGGGATGCCCTTTATTCTCCACAATGACAACTACTGTAAAATATTGGGTGTGGCCACTTTATTTAGTGCATCTTGAAATAGAGTGGGCAATTGTGTTATGCAAAGAGCTGAACAACATTTAACTGTACTTCATAAGATCTACATGTTAGTTGGATAGAAACGACACGTTTGAAAAGGACCACTCTGTCATAGATCTTTAACATCCTGAATGGCAACTACTGATTGGTCTATGTGTGATCAGAATTGACTGGTGGCTGAGATAGAGGAACAAAATGGCAGCATCGCTGCTTCTGACCGGTTAATCAATACGCACAATGACTCATACGGGCAGACTGCAGGTAGTGTGCAAACTAGTGACCAGAGCTGTGTGTATGGAGTTATAATGCAAATAGATATTTGCCAAGTACTAATAAAGTGGTAGCAAGCAAGGCTGTGTTCTTCTGCAATGCTATGCTTTCGTGCTGTCAAGTTTCACTTTTTAAGGTTTTTATAGTTAAATTACCTGCTTTTTATACACTTGATGGATGGAAGCATAGACAGTTCTTTGAAATGAAATTGATAGAATATTGCAGAACTCCAGATCAGTTAAGTTTGAGTGGTTCTGGTCATCAGTTTGCACAAGTATAAAATTGTGAAAAAACAATGGACAATATGTGTGGCTTATGAATCATATACTGCATGTTAGATGTCAAACATTTTGTGTGTAATTGTGTAATTGTGTATACTGTAAAGCAAAGTTCTAGAGCGTCCCCACTTGCATAACTATAATATAACATTTTGAAAATTACACCCAGCCACATGACTAAATGCTTGACATGAAATGTACAATATGTTATTAAATGTGGTGCATTATATTGTATTGCTTCTCTGCACTTGCCACTGTTATTTTAATATCAATAAAATAATGTCAAGGGCAGAGTAAAACCAAGTATTTGAGTCATGTCACTGTGCATGTATGTGTTTGACTACCACATACATCCTTGGAAAAACAGTGCCTCATTTTTATAGATCCTGTATATAATCATTCCAGACTCCAGACCTGCATGGCAATGAAGACACACCATTTTATTATACCCAGTCTGTGAAGTAAATCCCATTTCCTCCTGCTCCCTTGTAGACACTTCAGTATTTATTTATTGATTTCTTTTTTCCCTCCCAGGTAAAATCTCATTGAGTCTTCCTGTCTCATTTCAAGAGTGTCCCAGGGGGCAATACAAAACAAGCAGCTGCATCTGAACATTCAAGTTACTGAAACCACACACAATACATCCAAGCTTTAAATATGCCTATATTTTGGCCAAGCAATCAAAATCACTATCACCAGCTCTCCAAAGGCCTCATGACGGCCTTAACTCACTACTATTCCTGACGCTGCAATCATTGTAGTAAGAACCTGATGAGATGGGGGAGGGGTTTGCAAGGGGAATATCAATACTGGCAGTGCTGCAGAAGCCTGGAAGATGATTGGACTTATATTCATAACGTAGCGAGGTCTGTAATGCTTGAGGAAGAATCAAGAGTTACATATTCTAGATAAACAAGTTAAATGAGTGAATACAAGATAAGTCTTTATGTGGGGACATATGGAAGATGCAAATGCATGATGACCTCATATGAGGATGCCATTTTTCCCCATATAAAGCAATGGAAAGAAAATGAAAACATTTTCATGAAATGTTTTGTCCAAAACTGTGCAATGCTATTTTCAAGTTCATGCATGGAAGGGTTAATACTATAAAATTTAGCAAGTTGCCTTTGCCATCACAACACAGAGGGCCGTTATTTTCTACATGTCAGTAGAAACTGATGTTTTTTTTTATAGGAATAATTATCTCCCTTTCTGGCTGTAATGCAGATGCAGTTAGTTCAGTCCACCACAGGTCTTGTGTCAGTCACAGAGATGGATGGTCACATCAGAAGGTATTATAATGAGGTGCTTACTTATTACAAACAAACAGTGTTTGCTAAAGGAAGAGAAAGCCCCCAAAAAACATACTTGGGAACATGTATGTAATATAACAGACCCCTCTCATTTGCTAAAGCTTAGAAGCTGGCCTTTGCTGAAATGTGTATGTTCACTGTGTGAATCTAGTGGTTTTTACACTTTTCTTACCAGAGCCATTTACCTTCCCATTTAGTGCTGGTTGTCATAGTTTTCCATCCATTATCATTAACTGCTTACACCTTTACAGGGTCGCGGTGAGCCAGAGTCTAACCCGGCATACACAGGGCGCAAGGCGAGACTACACCCTGGACAGGATGCCAGTCCATCGCAGGGCAACACACACTCACAAAGAGGGCAATTTAGAGTGACCAATCAACTTGCACAGCATGTCTTTGGAGTGTAGGAGGAAACTGGAGTACCCAGAGAAAACCCATGCAAACACGGGGAGAACATGCACACTCCACACAGACAGTACCCTAGGCCAGATTCGAACCTAGGACCCTGGCTCTGTGAGGCAGCAGCGCTAACCACTACGCCACTGTGCCTCCCTGTCATAGTTCTGTTTTCTTGAATAGCCAAAGTTTTTTTTTTTTTTTTTTACATTTTTTGTATTATTATTTGGGCCTGTATTTATAAAGTCACAAGACTAGCGATGATCGTCAAGTAAAAGATAATTAACATACACTGATTCAGCAATGTAACTTTGAAATATTTGGCTCACAACAGTGCCAATACACAAAACTAGATGGATCAATTTTAACACACATGAGAAATGTGTTTAGCTGATAGCTCCAGTGTAAAATCTTTTCCATAGCAATTATAGTACCACATAGATCTTGATATTTCTCAAAACTGTTTATTTTTTCATTTGAAAAAACACACCAGTAATGTTTCAAAGCTATTTTAAAAAAGCAATCTTTAGTATTTCTCATTGATTTTGTAACAGGTTTATTTCCTTTTCAAGAACTGTGCAAATTGTACACAGAAGTAAATTGATACCTAGTGTCCCTTCGTTTCCATGACTCCTTAACAAGTGAGAAAAGCAGACAGGACAACATAATGAATTTAAATCCCTCCCTTATTCATTTTATAAAGATACAGTGGCTCTCAAAAGTATTCCTCCCTCCCCCCCCCCTTGGACTTTTCCACATTTTATTGTGTTACAACATGGAATCAAAATGGATTTAATTAGGCGTTTTTGCCACTGATCAACACAAAAAAGTCCATAATGTCAAAGTGAAAAATAAATGTTCTAAAATAATTACAAATACAAAACAGAAAATAATTTGTAGATTTTAGTGAATACTTTTGAGAGCCCCTGTACAATTCAGAATCAACTACCCTGAACAAGTTCTAGGCAGTAATGAGCACTAATCATTATTTGTTAGTCATCTATTAACAGTCTTCAAGGATGAACAATGCAACCTTTAGTCTCCATCCACCCATCAGCATATTAAAATTAAAAATGCATTTTACTCCAGGAATTAAGTCATATTCTTTGTAACCACTCCCCACTCTTTGTTAACCATTGAATACAAACACAACATGATTAGTTTATTTTACACCAGGGCCAATCAAAATAGAATACATTCTGGGTGCCAACTAACAAATAAGGTTAGGGTTAGGATCAGTACTGGCGGTTCAAATTATTCCTATGTTAACTTTATTTTTAATGTGATTGTGCTATTCCTTGTTTTAATACTGTAGCGACCCGGGCACCGTTCTCTGTCTGCTGGACTTGTATGTTGTCCTGTTTGTTTGTCTCGTCTGTCTTGTCCTGTGTATGTGTTGCATGTATTGTAAGGGTGCCACCATGCCACCTAGAATGGGGAGAGGAGCGAGGGATGGATCCGGTTGGTCGGTCCGGGTAGAGTGGGTGGGAGCAGCGGGGGTGGGGGGGAAGGGTAAAAGTACCACCTGCGTGGGAGAGTGTGGGTTAGAGAGTGGAAGGTTCGAATGCTGAAGGAACCAAGCAGTCAGAACTCCAGTGAGAAACAGTGAGTGAAATTAGGCCTGTGAGAGACTGAGAGAGATTGAAGCTGCGGAGTGACATATAGCAACAGCCTAAGAGAGAGCGAGGGCCTGAGGAAACATTTCATGTTTTTGTGGCGTGGTCTTGGCCCAAACAGGGACCGTGTTAATTCTATCAATAAATTGGTTACTCATTGCACCTGGCAACACATTCTGCTTTCTGCTTTATCTTCCAAGGGCACAGGTCATTAAAACACAGTACACACCATATCATAATAGCTTTCACATTAATTGAACACATTCCTCTTGTCACTCGTGGACAGAAGAAATAAGTGTATTATTTTAATATAGTGTATATTCATTGAATCACAATCCAACTCCATCTCTTATTCTACCTTTTATTCTTGGAATGTTTAAATGTTTACTTGTTAAACCACTTAACGTAACTGTTTACATTACATTTCAGATGTATTGAGTTACAAATGATTCATAAGATCTTGATGATGATGTACTTATGGGATTTCAGCTTACACACCTAACATTTAATCAGTTTTGTTGAGTTTTTACCCCACAACAAGTGAACAACATTTTTTCTGCACACACTATTATTGCGTGTGCTGAATTCAAACATTGACATGGGCATTTCTCATTCTAGGGACACAGAGGTATAAAAATACATAAAATAGTGATCTGCTTTGAAAGCTATGACACTAAATCGTACTGTTTTATTTTGACTGTCAGTTAAATACACAGATTTGTTCTGTTTTTTTGTTTTGCAAATTATTTTCCTTGTCAGATTTGAAGGGGAAGACGGCTGCATAAGTAACACTAACATTTACAAATCTGAATAATGCATTCTGCCCAGTCTTTCTGCAAAGCTCCAATCCACCTGCCAATTGTGTATATGTAAAGCTTCAGGCACCACTGACAGCAACAGAATGTTTGTAAATGTAATTCTTTTTTTATTTCTTTTTAAACATCTTAAAATAGTGGCTATATTAACTGTCAGCAGATTCAGCACCTGAGTCTATCCTTTTTTATATAGCATCTAAAGCAGCTGACAATACAGTTATTCAAAGTGCGTGTGTGTGTGTGTGTGTCTATATACAGACACACTCAAGCTGTAAGGTATAAACCAATTTGTAGATTTTATTTTTCACTTTGACATTATGGATTTTTTTGTGTTGATCAGTGGCAAAAACTCCTAATTAAATCCATTTTGATTCCATGTTGTAACAATAAAATGTGGAAAAGTCCAAGGGGGGTGAATACTTTTGAGCCACTGTAAGCTTGTTTTTTGTTTTACTCTCCACCTGTATACTGGCAAGCATGGTATAATTATGATAATACCAGCATTAAACCCCCTTTGAGATTGCAGTTTCTGAATTTGATTTTTGTGAAATTAATGCCACCTTTCTAGACTGATTGCTGCACACAGAGTTCTGTTATTTTTTGGATGAAAAGTTAGCTTATTAATTCTAATATGGATTTGTGTAAGAAAACTGCATTCCTTGTCCCCCTTTTTTCGCTAGGATCATGAGATCTGACAGCTGTAGCATACTCTAGTGACAAAAAAGCATCGATCATTTACGGAAAACTTTTTTAAAGAATTTTCCATGCGCAACCATTTATAACTATAAGAAACTAAGTCAAGTGGGCAAACATTTCAGCCAATGCCATTCTCAGTTTAATATAGCTATTGCTTTTAAACCTCAATCAAGGAGTTAGTGTAGCAGGAGGCTGTTAATATCTAGCTCTCATATTCGCAGAAGGCTGCACACTTCCTTGAGCCACAGAAAAAGGTGACTAATTTGATTTCATGTCTGCCGCCTCTGGATTTGAAGTCTTTGATTTGGAAATGAGGACAGATTGCAAGGGGGTATTCAGGTCAATGGCACCTTGTCATTATCTCACCTTTCATGAGCACTAAATTCAGATTGACCCCCCCCCCCCCCCCCCCCCCACGAGAAAAAAGAGATAACTTTAAAAACATATAAGAAACTATAATGCTAACACTAATGAGAGGCATGTACAGCTCTAAGAAAATAATGTTGACACCTCTACAGATAAATCCACAAAGATAGCTCTTGAATGGCTCACTGCTATTATTCTTGTTTTGTGTTGCTCCAGTTTCCATGGGACAAAAGGATAGATTTCCTTTACCTTGGGCTGTTTTCAATTGTTCATTTTGGACCCTGAATGGGATTGTTCTCCACGAGTTCCATCTATCTACTGAAATTACAATGAGTTTACAGAGTGAGGGTTGGGGCACCTCCCAATTCTTTACAAAAATGTACAAATAAATCAATAAGCTGCTGAGACATCAGTCTGGAGGTTCAGTAGCTCAGATGTCTCGGAGGATGACTGTGTACAGGCATACTCGTAAGTGAATCTTTGTGGTTAGCCACGTAATGAGATATTTTGGTGCTCCCCTTTAGGGGGGATTACTACTTGTAGTACTTCTGTTTGTTTTCAATCCTTCATGGATGTTGTATTTGTTTCTCCCTCAGGTATTTGTTCATATCCCAAGCTTACGGCTCTGTCTTTAATCTTTCTTAAGATGATTTTACCAAATCCATTTCAGGTTTCCTTCCCTTCAAGCAGTTCTTTAAAAAGTATCCCGTATACACGCATTCAATGTGTACTTGCTTCTGGCATTGTGGAATCCATGTGTCTGTCTACCTTTTCTCTTTCCCTGAAATTTGTGGAGATTGAATTTTGAAATCCTGTACATCACACAGGAGGTGTAATGACCTCACAGAGCAGAGGATGGGAGTCAAGCTCATGGATGCTAAAAAAAAAAAACATCAAAAACTCATCAAAATCCACATTAGGATGGGAGAGTAACTCATTATAAATCTAAAATATTGAGTCTCTGTTTTGGCAAACGCACTGAAAGGCAGCGGGCGCACCATGTAGCCCATACAGCATGGTTGTAAAATGGAACAGCCCTTCAGGAGTTGAAAATGCGTTTTTCTCTCTAGAACTGCAGGTTAAGGGGATCTGCCAGTATCCCTTCGACAGGTCCAGAGTAGAGATAAAGCTAGCTGTTCCTAATCTATTGAGAAGCTTGTCAACCCTAGGCATGGGGTAGGCATCGAACTTGGCAATAGCGTTTACCTTACGGAAATCAACGCCAAAGTGGTTGGTGCTGTCCTTTTTGGCTACTATTATAATCGGACTGCACTACTCGCTCCTGGAAGGCTCAATCACCCCAAGTTCGAGCATCGCCCATACCTCTTTGCTAACACCACTCAACAAGGTTAGTTCTACCAGGCAAGTCAGAAAAAACATAATTTAACTCCTCAATGAACTTATACAGTTCTCGTTGCTGATCTGGAAGTAACTGTTCCCCCATCGAAATGTCTTTAGTGCTAGGGGTCTCTAGACAGGGGCCTAAATCATCCTCTACTTCGCCTGGGGCTATAAATAAGGCCTCCCTTGCCTGTCAGGGCTTTAATAAATTTACGCAATACATTTCCAGTTCATTACAGTGATCGGGCTGTCTAATTTCATAATTCACCTTTCCTATAGCCCAAATCACCTCATATGGCCCTGCCATTTACCACATAGTTTTCAACGAGGGAAGAAGCAGCATTACTTTGTCTCCTGGTCGAAAGGTTTGAATTCTTGCATTTTCGTTGTAATGCTGCTGTTGCCAGTGCTGAGCCGATTTGAGATTGTCCTGGGCCAAACGACAGACCAAATCCAGGTGATCTCTAAGTAGAAGCACATGCTGCACTACATTTTTTGACAAGCCTTTGTGCTCTTCCCACCCCTCTCTCAACAGATCGAGGATGCCGCAAGGCTGTCTGCCATACAAGAGCTCGAAGGGAGAGAACCCTGCAGCACCTCTCTCTCACTGCAAAAAGGAGGTAGGGGAGAAGCGATGCCCAATGTTTTTGCTCTTGGTTCACAAATCATCCAAATCATCTGTCTTTGGATGATAAACAGATGTTCTGATGGGACGTATTTTTTCTATCTTGTTAACTTGCTGTAATGTGTAAGACAGAAAGTTAGTTCCATGATCAGTCAAGATTTCCTTGTGGATCCCTATAGCCATAATCTGCACTAGTTCTTTGGCTATTGCAGCTGCACTAGTGGACCTCAATGGGGTGGAAATAATCGGTAGTGGGACCAAAGGGGCGGGGCGCACTTGACCCGGTGCTACTCTCTGGAAGTCTGGGCATGTGGCTACATATTTTGTCACTTCATTAAGAAGCCCTACCCAATAAAATCAAGCCAATATCAATTCCCTTGTTTTATAAGCTCCAAGGTGCCCCGCAAAACGGATATCATGCGCCAGCCTCATTACCTGGAGCCAACAAGGGGGAACCATCAATTGTGTTACAGGCAGTCCTGTGCCAATGGCAAGGTTTACCCTATACAATAATTGCCCCTTAACCCTTTGCGGTCCATTGTCGGACCTGGTCCGACATTGCAATTATTCCTATCAGGTCCATTGTCGGACCCTGTCAGACATCATTATAGAAACGCAAAAAACGTGTTTTAGTCAGGTTTTTTTTCCGGAAAAAGTTGAGAAAACCATTCAATGGCCGAGTGGGAACGACAGGAGCCGAGACAAGTCGAAAAAAAAAAAAAAGGCATATCTCATGATTAGTCATACATGGCCCTGGTATCAGATAATGGGGCGGTCATAAGTAAACAAGCTGGTCAGTGCACAGAGAACACAGACATTTGCAGAGCTTTTTTGAGATGTTTGGTGATAAAACGAGTGATCAGGAGATGATTGATCGGTATGTACGACTATTATTATTATTATTATTTATTTCTTACATAGGTGAAAGCTATAGCGAACGAAAGGGTGGGGCGGGGCTGGAGATGCCTAGTGAGTGCTTTGTTGTTATGCAGGGCCTTTTAAACCCGTTTGACTGTGAAAAAAAATACTTTTAAACAGCGCGTCTAAAATTAACTGCGCGTGTGAAAATAAATTAGACCTGGTGTGCCTGACGCGCATTTAATAAATGGACCGCAAAGGGTTAATAATGAAGTGTAGAAATACTAGCGCCCCAGCGCCTTCAACATCCTTACCTTCAATAGACCAGACCTGTCCCCAAGTGCACAGTAGTGAGGGGTCGTTGGTTTGGCCCCACACTATGTATGTGCTTCAGTGCCACATGTCTGGTATATTGAGAGGGGCTGAGGTAGTCTTCGCCCTAGATGGCCCAGTAACCTCACCTTCTCGATCACACTGTGTTCTGACCCCCTTTGACTGGCGTTTGTTACTCTCAGAGCATTTTCCTACCAGATCCCAGCCTTTTGTCATTAATGATCCCTCCCATTTTTCTATCCGTCTTTCTTTGTTAGTTTTTCTGGGATGATAAAGAGGGGAAAACATTTCAGTTTGAAAGGGAAAAACATCACCAATCGTTTCCCTTTTTTGTTTTTCTGCCACATTTACGTGTGCGGTCGAGACATTAATATGACCAGTTCTTTGTAGTTTGGCCAGTCTCGGCCCAGAATTACTGGGTGTTTTTAATTAATTAATTAATTTATTTATTTCTTAGCAGGCGCCCTTATCCAGGGCGACTTACAATTGTGTTGTAGCTTTTCCGCCACACCAACTACTAGGTGACATTTTACGGTGGGGTATGTCGCCGTGTCACCATGGATACGGGAGATAGCCACCTGACCTTGTGGCTGCCACAACACACCGCCCAAGAGAGCTGCTTTAATTAATGTCTGCCCCCACCCTGTGTCCACTAATGCGTGGGTTTTCACGTTTCCCAAAACAACATTAACAATACAAGGCCCCTCCTAACCATTTTCCCCTTGCTTACCCGCTTCTGATGCCCAATTGCAAGTCGCCAAGTTGGTGGCATCTAAAACAGGTAGGGGGGACAGAGGGAGCAGTGGTTAAATATCTGTCCCATTCCTGGTATGGCAACGGGGAAGGGACAGCAAATCTACCCCAGCTGGGGGCCAACCTTGGCCTCCATGAAGGGGAGGCAAGGTTGCCCATTGGGGTCAGCGGTCTGGGAGGTCTCGTTCCCGGTGTTGTGGGTGGCGTGGAGAGAGGAGGTGGTGCTCATCTGCTCCGTTGAACTGGAGCAGTGAGTAGGCTGGTGTTGGCAGAGTCCAGGGAGTCTTCCAAATCTTCAGCCAGTTTCACAGCGTCTTCCAGGGTGTCGGGGTTGTGGCGCCGTATCCACACTTGTGTTTCGGTGCTGACCACATGGCAGAACTGCTCCACTACTATCACCTCGCCCATTTGTAAGCTTGTCTTCTTGGAGGGGCTTAGCCAGTGCACCATGTGGTCACACAATTTCTGCACGACCACCCTGGGGCGTGTATCCGGGGATCTCTGGTACTCCCAGAACCGTACCCGGAGTGTTTCCCCCATGATGTTCAGATGGCGCAGAATGGCTTGCTTTACCAGGTCGTACTGGGTGGCTTCAGCATCCATGATGGCCTGGTAGGCTGCCTGAGCCTCCCCGATCAGGCAACATCATGATGCAGTGGTAGCCAGCCGCTCAAAGGCGACCCGGTAAGCTTCTGGGTAATCCTCCGCCGTCATTTTCTGTGCCATTGCCTTTGGCGCCATCATCATGGGTCCAGTTGATACATGGGGCGGTATCGCCAGACCAAACCTCTCGATCAGTGCAGTGTACCTTTCCTCTCTTTGTCTCTCCTCGATCTACTGTCTGCCATCCAGCGCCTCCAACAATGCCGACAATGAAGCGTGATCTATCCCTTATTTCTGATACCACATCTGGCAAAGTGGTGATGCAGTGCTCAAGACAAGGACAAACAACAAAGTACTGGTGAAATAACGGTTGATTTATTTGTAACCCACAGTCTGATGACAACAGTAAATAATAAGTGATAACATTATTGCTCTGTTTAATCCACGGGCTCAGTCCTGAAATAATAGTCCCAATATATAATCACCAACAATAAACACAAACATGATCACAAGTCCGGATCGTGTTAGCTGTCTAATAACAACAAACAAGTATTTTAGACATGACAAAACAAATAAAACATGATAACAATACATTTTCTCCTTTCGGGTTCACCATTAACCATAACAAAGGAACAGATCACTTCGCTACATCCCCTTATATATCGTCAATCACGCCCCCTTGGTTAACGATTGCAACCGCTCCTCCAATCCGCGGATGCCACATCGTTTCCCTTACAGGTTGATGATTTAGTGTACCATAGCTCCGGCCCCTTTCTAGATGGCCAACTTCCACCTATCCCTGGGAATGAATTGTCTGGTCATCCACTCTGTTCCCTTTACACAGCGCCCTCACAGGTCGGGAGGGAGATTTATCACCAAGAATCATTCTGTCTCTGTCACAGTATCATAGAACACAAATATGTTACTCTATATCGCACCAAGCAAACACATTTTTGAGGATCATGGTTTCTCAGTAAAATCCAAAATGATAAAATTATACTTATAAGCTGAAAGAAAACTGACAAAACAATACTGCGTCTCCGTGCTTCTTCCTCCTTGGTTACTGTCCCATTCCTGCCCTGGCTTCCATTGCTTTCTGCCAGGTTTATAAAGGCTGAAACACAGGAACAATCAATTCGCTAATCAGCCTAACCCACATGAACCTGGCATGGAGCATGTAATGCAAGACAAGAAGACACACCTCTTTTGCCAGTACTACCCCCCCCCCCCCCCCCCCCTTAATTTTTGGTGAGCGTGTCCTCATGGTCATACTGCCAAAATTACTAGAACGTTCCCTCCCTATACCTCACAAGGGGCATGCCCTGAGTGGTTCCATTTGATCATGCAGTTTTCTGGTGCCCTACTGCCAGTAGGCATACTGCAACTGCCTTTGATGATCCTGAACCCATTAATCTGAGAGCATTTCTCCTCAGAAAGTGGCTGTCCCATCATCTACAGGGGTTCTGGCATGACGACCAAACATTAAGAAGAACGGGGGTAGCTAGTGGAACTCTGAGCTGAGCTATTATAAGCGTGCACAAGTTCTGTAAGTACTCTGCCCAACGACTCTTTTTGTCCTGTTCCAGGATGCCCAACATATTCAGTAAAGTTCTGTTGAACCTCTCATAAAGTCTGTTCCCCTCAGGATGATAAGGGGCAGTGTGGCTCTTTACTACTCCATAGAACTTGCCCTTAATAAAGACTCAAAATGTGCATCGGAGTAGAACTTCATTGGGCATCCGAAAGGCTGGATCACATACTGCCATAGAATGCATGCTGTAGTCCTTGCAGTTTGATCTCTCGTAGGTATAGCCCAGACATACTTTGAGAAAAGGTCACTGATCACTAGGACATTTTGATAGACACCTACTGGCGGTTCCAGTGACAGGCCAGTAAAACCTCTGCCGCAAGGTCTCCATGGTTTTCTCCACCACAAAGTGTCCCATCTGATCATGACAAAGCTGAACAGTATTCTTACGTTTCCAAAAGGACCAGTTGAAACACCTTCTGATGCTGCCAGTAATCCCACCATTCTCAGTACAGGACCCTCCAATGCGCACAACAACAGTCTTCCTTTTGCCTCTCGACAGGAACTGGGAACTAACCTTGTAGCAATTCTACATGCTACATAATGTGGGTGTAAGTCTCACCCACCTGTCCGTTTAATTAGGGTCATTAGCCTGGTCAGGTTAAAACTTCATTTCCCACAGTTCCTTGCAAACACCCTCTGTTCATCCTCTCTCCCCATTGGCTCATTCAAATATCCACTCCTCCAATCTCAGAGCTCCTTAGAAGCCAACACCTGTACCAAAGCTGGCTGATTAGGCCTGGAGCGGGACTCCCTTTCTCTCAGGAATCCATCACAAACTACAGCATTAAAATATTAGTGAACCTGCACTTTGTCTAAACTCTTCTTTTTGAAATGGGGGACCGTGTGGGGCAGTACCTTTTAATATATCTAACTATTGAAAAAGGGAAACAAACTTGTGCAATTAAACAATGCAATACATAAATAAATCAATAAACCAATAATTAAACACATTCAAACAGAGGAGGAGGCTGTCACAGACTTAATATGCCAGACTAGGAACTGGAGGGAGAAAGGGAAAATGGGATTACAATAGATAAACAAACAATAATTTTAATAGATCTAAAAACACCTTTAATAAGAGATATTAAAATACTAATACAACCCATTAAAATACCAAGAATAACAACAAAATAAATACAAAATAATAAAACCATTTACCACAACTGAGAAGGAGGTACGGAGCACGTTCAGATTCACTATAACACAGCAAGCGGATTTGGCCAGAATCCAACACAGAAAAATGCGTGTCATAGAACACAAATGTGTTACTCTATATCGCACTAAGCAAACATTATTCTGCAGGATCACGGTTTCTCAGCAAATAAATCCTGAAAGAAACCTGACAAAACAATACTGCATCTTCATGCTTCCTCCTGGTTACTTTCCCATTCTCCTCCGGCTTCCATTGCTTTCTGCCAGGTTTATAAAGGCTTAAACACAGGAGCAATCAATTAGCTAACTAATTACATCAGTCTCAGACAAAAGGAAAACCTGACATGGATGGAGCATGTAATGCATGCAGTGAGAGGCAAGATGACACACCTCTTTTGCCAGCACTACATATGCAGAAATAATAAATAACCCTTATGCTATCTTAAAGAGGCCTAAAACTGATACAATTTCAATAAGCCGTTAGCCTATACAAAATAACAGGCTATTGAATGTATGTCTTACAGTGACTTTATAATACTGATAGCCTATATAGCCTAAAGTTAGCCTTTGAATTTTGAATGTATTCTTGTCTTTCTACATACTGTGTCTGTGCCTTGCTACATGAAGTGGCGACCGAGAACTGTTAATGTAGTTTGACACATACAGCGAGGTTTATTTAAAAGAAGACTGCTCGCTGGTATCGTCTGGCTTGGACATGTGGCTGTCAGTTATGACGTGCGAAGCAGCTAGTGATCTGTGTAAAAGCATAACTCTGAGAGACAGAAGTGCATCAGTAACATTCTCTTTCTGTCACTGCCAACTACCTCTCACAGCTCAAATTACACTGTGGCTGAGGCGGCGGTTGTCTGTGGATGACATCCACGGCGTGGGCAGTTCTCAGGACAAGCTTTTCCAATTTATTGGAAAGCATCAATGTCAAAAATGTATTGTCGATGGTTGTCTTTTAAAGATCGAGTCACTGATCTGCCTGAATCACCCCAGTGGTTTGATTGGCTGATGCTTGATTAGGTAGCTGCAACTGGCAAGATGATCTGATTGCTGTTGTGCTATGACACTCCAAGGCAGAATGATGTAATGTTTTTTCCTCTTCAAGGTCAAATCTGCAAATAGCAAATCTATCATAAAAGCAGTTCCCAGCATACTTTTATAATTAAAATGAACAGGCTCAAAACTGAAGATGTTTTAGGAGAGGTGTAGTCTAGTTGTAGACTATATTTCTTTTGATGGCACTTTAGCCTCTGAAACAGAATCTGCCCCAGAACAGCCAGAGTAATTTCATTCTCCAATCTCAAAGTCCTATAGTCTCATAGACCAGAGACTGCCAAATAAGTGGTGGTCAGGGACTGATCAGTCCTGATGGGTAGATCATTCCACCACTGAGGGGCAAGAAAGGAGAAGGAGCGGGATCTGGAAGCAGGGGAGTGGAGGGGGGGTACAGCTAAGCTTCTGGTGGCAGAGCACCTGAGGGGGCAAGAGGGGGTGTAGGGAGAAATAATTAAACAAACGAAAGTAAACAAACTTGGGTTGTTGGTAATACAATAATTGAAGTAAAGTTTCATGAATACTTTGTAATTGAATCTTTGTGAATAGGGCCTTATATCTCATATAACTGAAGTTATTACAATAACCGATTTTACACTACAAAACACATATTATTATTTGTTTATTTAGCAGACACCTTTATCCAAGGCGACTTACAGAGACTAGGGTGTGTGAACTATGCATCAGCTGCAGATTCACTTACAACTACGTCTCACCCAAAAGACAGAGCACAAGGAGGTTAAGTGACTTGCTCAGGGTCACACAATGAGTCAGTGGCTGAGGTGGGATTTGAACTGGGGCCCTCCTGGTTACAAGCCCTTTTCTTTAACCACTGGACCATAAGGCCTAATTACCTGAACATCGACTTAAATCGCTGTAATAATAATTTTTTTTGTCCTGTAGAAAAAACATAACCCATATACCAATATACAGTATATATATATCATGATGTTATTGATGGCCATTTTGAAAACAAAGGTGTACTAGACTGATGATTTGGATGGGGTAACCAAGCTACACACTGAACTTAATGCAGAAATCAACATGTGCAGAACTGTTATCTTACTGCCTAGCCGAAGCTCTATACTGTGCATCCTTTAGTTATTTATTATCAGCAGTCACTGCTGTGATTAACACTCTTTCCTGCATTCACACGTTTTCTAGTCTAATCCACCCGCTCATCTCACCTTTTGCAACCTTTTCTTCACAGCTTACTTTCATCTCCTCACACGAATATCTTTCCAGTTGCTGTTTTTTCAAATGATCTCCTCTGCTCTCCCCCAGATATCTCCTGAGAGGCGCCTATCTGCTTAAACATTGCTCTTTACCCTTGTTTTTGTTTGCACCTTGCATTTCATAACCTACTTTTTCTGTCATTTATATTCATCACATCACATACTTCTGTGTCTATTTAGACTACCCAAATTATTTTCTTTTCAAAATGTTCACTTTTAAGTTGACACTTTTGCATGTTTACTGTGGTGTACCATGAGGTGTGATCTATTCATTGACTTGACAGACAGGAACTGAGGGAGAAAAGCACATGGAGCTGCGAGAAGATCATGGCATGTGTGTGCTGGGAAGCTAAAACAACCAGAATACAAACAAATATGTTTGTAATTCTAATTATTACAACAATATGTAAAGGTATTTAACAATAATATTCAAAGTAGTCCATCTCCATATGCCAGGAGGCATTTTGAAGCACAGACAACCTAAAATTGACAACCAAGACTGTACCTAATTAGGTGTGGGAAGTGTCAACTCATCAGAGGGTGTTTCCTGATTTCCAGAATAAACGAAGATAACTAGATATCTTTGGCGATTGGGGTATTATGTTAAACATTGATTTGTGCCCTGAGTTCAGTATATAAATGAGTGTATACTTTTTCAATTATCAAAAATGTATGAACAAAGCCTAGGCAAGAATGTTATAAACGTATTCTCAAAAAAAAAAATCCTTTAAACAGCCTTTAAGATTTTGTGACTAGGACCCAGTGTTACAAAGCTGTCAACGTTAGTGCTGAAGATTATACAGTTGCACATTGTTGTTTTGCCCTAGTTTTATAAAATAACAGTTTTTTTTCTCCTTCCAATTAAATTAGAAGGTAAATAAAGTAGTAGGTAATTAAAGACTTTGAAGTAATGCTTTGAAAATTATGCCCCTTTACCTCAAAAAGCACATTCAATCTGTGGGCTGTAGAAAAATAAGCAGTGATTGATAAACTTCAAGGAACTTCAATAATCTGCAAGGAAGCAGATTATTATGAAATAAAATGTTTTTATGAAGCACATTAAAGTACTTCATTCTGTTGTCAACATCATAGCTTCAGTTATGTGTCACATTAACAAATCTCTGTTACAGGTATGCTGTCTCTTAACTAACATTTAAAAGGGAGTTTATCTACACATGAGCACAATTTGGCTGAGCTCAGATCCTCAGTTAATTTCAAAACAAGCCATTTTCACATTCATTAAAGTTCTTTATCTTAAAGCCTTCCATTATCGACTTAGAAGAAAAGCAGCTTATTCAGGTTAATACCTGTAATTGGCAATAACATGTCAGACCATTCTTCCTCTGCAGTGTGAATGGTATTGAAATAAAGCCAATACAACAAAGCCTTCACAGGTTTTTAAAGGCACAGTGTACAAAAAAAACGTTCTATGCTTTACATGATCTTGTCCTTCTCTCATACAGTATTTTCAGCTTTGAGGAAAATCTCATTCTTTAATGCATGAGCTATTCTAGGTACTTTAAACTGGAATAAAACCTGCATTACTAATTGCAGGAATTTATCATACATAGGACCTGGGGAAATTCACCGAAGATTTTATACAAACATTAAAAGCGCAATCTAAAAAGGGATTAAACGCCTACTTCACCAATAAAGTAGACTCCTGAACCAAGCAAACATTTTAGGCAGCTGGTATGGAGTTTCTTAATATCATCCTCTGTATATTGCTTTATTTCTAAGAGGCTCCAAAAAGGGGCTCTGCAATGTACACCATTTAAAGCCACAACTCTGCCTCTTTGCAATGCAGAAGATACAGGGATTGAAAGCTGTAAAATGAGTGTTAATTAAAGTCAAATATACAGCACTGGTGCAAAACTGATAACTAATTACAATCCTGATCAATGTGGATTCAAAGCCTGCTTTAATCAACCAGCCCATCTGTTTTTGAAAGCTGCAAGGATGTTTGACTCACAACAACTTTGTATATTGAAAAATACCCTTGCTTTGAAATTTCACAGACTACTTTTTTTGCAGAACAACTGAAAGAACACCATACTACACAACTAACAATTAATGTTTTTAATACTGTGTGGAAGGGTGGTGGGCAATTTACTGACACACACGGTAACCACGTTTTATTTGAAACGCCGCTTGGTACACTGATTTATTTTAGCCACAAGGTGGCACTGTGGTACTGCTGCAAAGCACAACCTAATACCAGCAATGGTAAAAAGGTTGGCAGGTCGTAGAGCACACACAGGTGCTCAAAATAGTAGTGAAAACAAAAGGCACAAAGAAGAAAAAGGAAAATAAAACACAGTAATAAAACTACAAAACAAAAAGTGCTGCTTACGCAGTGCCCCCACTGCCACTAAGCCGGTCAGTACGGGCCTCCGACCTACGCTCAGCTATTTGTTTCTATACACTGGGGTGGCAAGAGTTATTATTATTTTTTATTTATTTCATAGCAGACGCCCTTATCCAGGGCGACTTACAATTGTTACGATTGATATCTCAGGTCAAGAGTCCAGAGTCCTAACCACACCCGTATAACTACACATGCCCCCCTCGGGTACGTAATTATTTATTTTACTTTTTTCGTTTATTTTAAGGCAGGCTGTCTCCCTCAGCCGTGCTTGCCTGGCTTTGTCTTTGTCTTCTGCCAGCGTCACTGTGTATTCCCAATCACAGCCACCCGAATGCATAACCAAGCGCAGTACTTATGGGCCGAGCAATCTCCCAAGGCCCACCTCTCAGCCACTCAGAGAGAGGGAAAGCCAACAAACCCTCTTCCCCACCTCTCCGTGTCACTGCCATGACTGACAGGCTGCTGCCCCCTTCCTGCAGTACTACGCATGCGCCAGATAGTCAGCACAGATTTCCCCTGTTACATACTGAAATATAGCAGAATTGAGTGAGTTATGGGTGTGGAAATGTTTTGAATGGAAAAAAACTGGTTCTAATACTGTTCTATTCTTTTGGCAATTGGATTATATTTTTCAGACGCTGTGACACTGTCTCTAAAATATTATTAAATTATTAATTATCATTATTATTATTTATTATTATTGTTGTTATTATTATTCATAGTAGCAATAGCAGTGGTACATCTGTATAAATGACAGGAGTTTACAGCCTCATTATTTACAGCTGAGCAAACCCTGTAAGATAATAAGATTGCGTGTGATACCTGGAGACAAAATGATTTTATCAAAAGAAAAAAATGGGCCCTAGAGAAGTCATTGTTCTGTGTGGCGCAAGCGCAACCTTCTGAAATCACTACATCTCAAACCCTCTTAAATTGAATTTCATGAAATCATGTAAAACGGATTACTAATAAAATAAACCCTGTACATTTATGACTGTAATTCCACCTTTTGGTGGCATTGCTAACTCATACTAATAATACTACTACGACTACTACTGCGACAAATTATTATTATTATTATTATTATTATTATTATTATTATAATAATTATTATTATTATTATTATTGTTATTATTATTATTATTATTATTATTATTATTATTATTATTATTATTATTATTATTATTAATAATAATAATAATAATAATAATAATAATAATATTATTATTATTATTATTATTATGGTTAGTAGTAGTAGTACAAATCACTTAATTCACGACTCTTAGAACTTCTAGTCTAAAACTCAATTATCTATAGACCAGGTTTTACAAATGAACTGCATTGTGTGCTGGACTTTCTATAACCAATCCCAGCAACATAAGACAGCAGTAGTCTTTAAAATATCTGCTTAGCTAATGTAGGCAAACACATATGGAGCATCTACTAGGCAAGTGGATACAATAAAATAAAAACAAGTAAAAAAAAAAAAAAAAGCTGCTGAGCAATTTTAAATGTTTTTGAAATGCTTCTTCTTTCTCACAAGAAACCAAAGCATCTCTTTCTTTGCCATGAATCAATCTTCATTCATGTTTGCTCTGTACCAACACAATGTTGTAATTGTTGTAAATAACAGAGACCGTTCTTATGTGCAATTTAAAGCCAAGGTGCAAAGTTTTTGTTCACTGTTTCTTCTGGAATGGGAGCTGACTACATCTCCTATTGTGATTAATGGCTCAACGAGTGCGGTGTTAAGGTAAGAGCTATTCACACAGGAAGATAAATATACATTCCAATGCCAGGAGACAATCTGATTACAGCACAGATGAGCCTTTCATCTTTATTCTCCTGCCCACTCGCTGCCTTACAAAGTGCATCTGACTGCCACCAAAAACAGGGCTATCTTAATGCAAGCTCAATATCCATGGTCTAGTGAAAAAATCAACCTCAAACTCCCCATATAGTACACATATACATGTCCAAATATAAACAGTGAGTGATTAATGCTCCTGTGAAATAAATGTTAGTTTGTGCAGTTCGGGGGGCGTGGAGCTGGGGGCCTCTAATTTCCTGTCAATTAGTAACTATTTTCTATGTAAGCCCTGATCACTTGCACCTTCGCTGTCTAGTGTCTTGTTTTGTAACAAACGTTCAGACGCCGTCATTTCGTGCTTCACCGCTACATCTAAACTTTGTTGCCTCGCTCCTTTCACTGCAGGTCACTTCTCTGCGCAACGCTGGCGAGATATTATCAATTATTTTCTCAAGTTGATCGCGCAAGCACAGTAATGCAAGTAGGCAAAAGTAAGGCAGGGCAACAGTTTGATTAAAAGGGAGGTTCACTGTATGGCTTTTTATTTTTATCTGACCGTTTTTATAAGACTGTATGTTGGTGCGTGTTCGTGCCACTGTCTTTTCGTTTGAACTTTAAAATGTGTGATCGACTCTTTACATGGTAAATTGTTTTAAACCCCTGTCTTTATGTTTCTATAACATAGTTTCAATCAGATGTAGTTTATGTGTGATTGCGGAGATTTATTTATATATTAAATGATTTTACACGTCAAAATGTTGTCAATTTGTAATTATACAAAGTACTGTATGTAAAGATAAATGAAACAAAGCGCATAATACAAAATAATAATACTGTATAAGCAACATTTTTAAAGTACATCATGTGATTGATGTGCACCATGGCCTAGTTAGTAATCACAGCATGGAGCTCAATTTTTTCCATGACTAAAACTCATGCTTTAACTTGGAAAATCGCTTGCATGCCTGTTCATACAGTAATCAAGTCTCTGTATAAATGCACCTGCACTGTGATAGTCTCAGAGGTCCGTTTAAAGCGCAGAGAGCATCATGAAGAACAAGGAACACACCAGGCAGGTCCGAGATACTGTTGTGGAGAAGTTTAAAGCCGGATTTGGATACAAAAAGATTTCCCAAGCATTAAACATCCCAAGGAGCACTGTGCAAGCGATAATATTGAAATGGAAGGAGTATCAGACCACTGCAAATCTACCAAGACCTGGCCGTCCCTCTAAACTTTCAGCTCATACAAGGAGAAGACTGATCAGAGATGCAGCCAAGAGGCCCATGATCACTCTGGATGAACTGCAGAGATCTACAGCTGAGGTGGGAGACTCTGTCCATAGGACAACAATCAGTCGTATACTGCACAAATCTGGCCTTTATGGAAGAGTGGCAAGAAGAAAGCCATTTCTTAAAGATATCCATAAAAAGTGTCGTTTACAGTTTGCCACAAGCCACCTGGGAGACACACCAAACATGTGGAAGAAGGTGCTCTGGTCAGATGAAACCAAAATCGAACTTTTTGGCAACAATGCAAAACTTTATGTTTGGCGTAAAAGCAACACAGCTCATCACCCTGAACACACCAAGTGAGCAAGTGAGTCTCACTTTCCCACGACCTCAGGGCTAGACGTCCGCCTCCCTTACCTTCAGGGGGGTTCTCACCATATGAGCCAGAGAGGACCCCCAGCCACACTGTCCTTTCGCAGCTCCTGCGCTTATCTTACCTCACCTTCTATCCTGTTTCCAGTTGCTGGGTCCTTTGCCCCTGGGATGTGTCGGCATCATCGCCCTCAGTCAGCGACTACTTTCTATACTAATTTCCAAGTCTGGACCCACCGGTCTGCAACTAGTCAGGGCTTCAGTCCATTCCTCTATCCTAAGTCCGGTCCTTTCTAGCCAGCACCCTGTCCTACTAATCGCTCCTTTCTGCTTCTTCTGCCCTATCCTTACACCCCAGCTCACGCCCCATGAACTGTGCGATCACTTCCAACCGAACCCAATCAATTGTTTTTCATAAACATAAACAAATGACATAATATTATAACATTCTAATAGCCAGGTACTATTTGGATATTTGTCCAGCAGGGGGGTAGACTGCTGAAAGTGACACTGCACACAACCTTTCCAAATTGTATAAATGTATTCCCTGCAGAGGCCTGCTAGAGACAGCACACTTGTGACCTGAGTGCAGCCTATCAGGGTACATTCTTTTTAACTTTGAATGTGTTTTACTATTAAAGTTTGCTATCAAATTGATTAAAACCATGTAGGTTGATTTACCGTGATTTTTTTGTAGTTAACAAAATGTTCAGCATTTCTGCACTGTTTACTATATTTCACACTGCTATTAGTTTGTATGAATAGCATGTATAAATGAAATGATTGATATTTGCACTTATGCTTGTTCTTAGCATTGAAGTATTTGATGTAGTGTATTTTCACACAGACAATGAATGTGCTTTTATATTTCTTTTATAGGAGGCCACTGAAGTCGTAAGTGCGTACGTGAGGTGAATACTACTTGAATATTACTAGAAAACTTGTAACCAAGCTCTCTTTTTTTAGTCATTTTTCCACTTTTTGTAGTGCAAATAGTAATAAGGGTGGCAATAAATCACCCACAGCTGGGGGATATTCCAGAGGGGTTATTATAGGGTTAAAAGGTAGAATAATAAAACAGACCCTAGTCTTCATATTGAACTTGACATTATTATTATTATTATTATTATTATTATTATTATTATTATTATTATTATTTATTTCTTAGCAGACGCCCTTATCCAGGGCGACTTACAATCGTAAGCAAATACATTTCAAGTGTTACAATACAAGTAATACAATAAGAGCAAGAAATACAATACAATTGCATAGATAATTGCATAGATAGACATTGCATAGATAAGTTAATAGACTGGGTACTTGAATAGTTCCAAAAACTATTCCAAAAAAGATTTATCATACTTTATTCATAAATGTCAGTAAACACGTGTAACATGTTTGGGATACTACTTACAGTATAATTCCCAACCTCGTGAAGCTGCATGGTGTGGTATGGCATGTGTCAAATTATTAACCTGTATTGATGACTATGTATGCCCATTTATCTGCACCATTCATCATGTTTGTGTAACAGCTTCATTAGTTTGAACCCTGATACCACTTTCAATTTCCATTTGCTGCTGAGTGAAAGGCTTGAGCTTTAGATTCATCTCAACTTTGTGCTAAAGAGCTTTTAACCTGTAAAGAAAGGAAGGGCAATGCTGCTATAAAACAATCAAAACAAAACACAGTGTGAATTCAATTTAAGAGGCTGCAAAGGCTGTGAGATGCAAAAACATTAAAGGTGGTGATTGCAGTAGGCCACATGGGCAGTAATCTCTCTGGTGCCCATTTTCCTCTTGATAAAATCATTTTGTCTTAATGGAAAATATATTACTATGAGTTCTGTTGCAGAAAAAGAAGGTACAAATATGAAACTCTTGAAGGAAAAAAAAAACCCTTCTCCCTTTATGTTTGATAAGGGCTCCAATACTCCTTGAGCTAATTTTCATAGGGCACACACCTGTCTTTCAATGGGAACATCATCGATTTTGTTTCTATCTACTAGACAGTAAACAGGATTCATATAAGCAGACAGCTAGCCATTTTATGCTTTCATCTAGGCTAAGTGAGCCTGGAACAGGACGTAAGACCTCCTAATCTGCATATGATACTTGCCATTGGATGGTAAAACAATTTCATGATATATAGGTTACTTTGCTTGTGGTTTGTGACTTTATTATTAAAACTCAAGTGTTGTTAAGGTGTCTGGAATATGCTGCAGTAACTTAATAGTGCTTTATAAATGTAGGTAAAATACAGAAATCAGTGGATGAAAAAATAGACTGTTCGTAATCTATAAAACATATTATGGGGCTCCCAAGTGGTGCATCCAGTAAAGGCGCTCCGCGTGGAGTGCAGGATGTGCCCCATAGCCTGGAGGTCACCGGTTCGAGTCCAGGCTATTCCACTGCCGACCGTGGACGGGAGTTCCCAGGGGGTGGCGCACAATTGGCCGAGCGCCGCCCGGGGGTGGGGAAGGGCCTAGATCGACCAAGGTGTCCTCGGCTCACCACGCACCAGCAACCCCTGTAGACTGGCCGGGCGCCTGCGGGCCTCCCTTTAACCTACCCAGAGCTGCGTGGTCCTCCGACTCTGTAGCTCTGAGGTGGCTGCATGGCGAGCAATGCAGAGTGAAAAGAAGCAGACGGTTGACAGCACACGTTTCGGAGGACGCGTGTGTCCGTCTTCGTCTCTCCCGAGTCGGGGGTGGCAGCGGTGGGCCAGGTTGAAATAAAAGTAATTGGCCATTTCAAATTGGGGAGAAAACAAGAAAAATAATTAGCGATTCCAAATTTATAAAAAAAAGTAAAAAATATTATGCAGGTTTATTGTATTATGATGCTAGGATTTGATAGAAAAGAACACAGATGATACCCAAAGGAAAAATATAGGTAATGCTTATAAACATAACTGGTGAGTTATTTAAATAGCATTTGTTTTGATGAATTAATACAGTTTGATATTCATGAAACTTTCATAGACAACAACAGGAAAACAATGTCCAGAACCTGCTGTATATTACTCCTCACCAGAGTGAAATGTCAAAGGGCTAATGTATTTGTTGCCAGCCATTCTGACGGTAAATATTACACGTTACTAGTCATTTATTTCTGAAGTCAGGTTTCATATTGAAAATACACAATGCTATGAAATATATTTCTCATCTCGAAAATGTGCACATAAAAATAATGGATGTTCTAGGCTGCACCTCCCTATTATTAATCCAATAAACATGTCTAATGAGAATATATTGGTTTATGTATTGCATACATCGCTGCTCAATGAATTTGCTTTGGGGATGCATTTTTTAAGAATGGTGGCTGGCAACATGTAGTTGATATATCTTGATTGTATAAACCATGAAGATTGGTTTAGTTTCACAAATCTTAAATATGCAATGCTAAATGTTCTATGACAGTAGCTATAAAACTATCTCATTCAAAATTTGCAAGATACTTCCGTATAGTTAGCGTTACACTCAGCTGTACTGTACAATTAAATCACACAGCATGCAAATGCAAAAAAAAAGGTAGAATGTGGGGTGATCTCTTTATTTTTTATATGTAAATGCTGCTGAAATGCCAAATCACTTACAGACTTCTCATTAGATTTAAGTATCTTTAATTCCCCTCAAGAGATTTTCATGCGTATAGACGAATCATCTTAATTAAGCAGCCCACACCTCTTCATGTAATCCCTAGGTAAGATAGTAGTAACAGTTATTTTAAGAGATGATCAGACCTCAATTGGGTAGGGAGTATTACATTATTATTGTAAGAGCAGTATGCTAAATCATCTGCGATTAACAGTGTGTATGTTGAACAGAAGGGTTTTAGATTATGTTAACTCTGGCTAAAGCACACTACATTAAATCTTCATTAGAATTTATGCCCTAACACAGGGTCTCAGTCGTTTTCGTGTCACCATTCCCCCTCTGTGGTATTACAGACTTGTTACACATATTGAGTGTACATGATCTGTTATACTGTGCTTATATCATTATTATTAGCACCACAACAGAGAATTCTAATGTTTGGTAAGCCTTTCGACAGTCTCTGTTTGCACAGATTTTAAATAAAGAATGCAAAGGACCAGTTGATAAAATGTTAACTTTTTCTTTATTTTAGAGTGTTTGTAAAATTTCTTTCAGGTTAGAAAGTTTGTTCAAGCACAAGTTTCAAGAATACCAAAACATATATAAAGAAAGAGTTACAGACTGCAGAAAATTGATTAAGGATTAAGCTGCTAAAGATGCAGCTTTAAATATGTACATAAAATAGTGATAAAGATAATGACAATTACGCTAAATCTGCAAAAGTCACCAAAAACATAAACTATATTTCTCACAGTGATTTCTTATTTTGTTATTTGATACTTTAAATCTTCTATAAGGATAGACTTCCAATGATTACAACTTAATCAGCCTCTGTGTCTTTTGGGAGTTTTTAAAAAAGTGCATTAAAGTACACAAAGCACTTTGGCAAGAATATGCTGTAACATAGCTATTTCACTGCCTGTGTTTCCATCAAATTGGTATTCTACCAGTGTATGAACTGTAGGTAAAATAAACAAAATCCTTTATTGCTATTTGGCATTAAATGATATCTTTCTGTGATGCTGGCTGCAATCATTCACTTTCATTTTCAGATCAACTGTTTTTGTTCAAATGGTGCCACTTTGTGGTGGCCTAATGTATAACAACCAGCCCATAAATCAAACAGATATGTTGCAACATGCACTCAGGGTGTTATAGAGACTGCATTGCTTTCCAGCAACAAATGTTGTTATCGTGACATTAAAACATATTAATACATGGAAACATTATGAGCAGGGATTTATACATTTATGAGATTTATTCCTGAGTTTATTTGGTCTTAATGTTACTATGTTAAATGAATCCCCCTTTCTCCCATTAGAACAATACTACTCAGTGTGAAACAAAGGGCACAGCATTCATTTCAGCCCCACATATACTCAAAGTAGTCTTCTTTTAAGACCTTCAATAGTGCCCAAGGCCCAGTTGTTGAAAGATGTGTCACAAATAGGGAAAAAAAGTAATGATAGTCTCCAAATGCAGATCGTTTAAAGGGAATTACATATCTCATATATTTCTCATCCTTTTCATGTTGTAAATGATTATGTTTCATAGCTAGCTGCCTCACATTCAGAGAAAGACCCACAATATGCCTTTCACGTTTACTTAACTTGAAGTATCTGGGAGCAGTAGGAGAAAAAAAAGCTCTATTTATTCAAAAAATATTCTTTTTGAAGACATGGTTCATTTTATTTCATCTCATGCCTCCCACATTGGCCAGATGGTACTACCCCACTATCTGGAAGATAATTTAAGCAGTCTTTAAAAAAAAAAAAAAATCGGAGCCAATATATGTTAAAGGGGCAGAGACATTCACGTCTCAGGCATTTTGCTGCTGTTTAAACATGATTCAGAGCACAGTGACAGCCACTCACCTTTTTTTGTTTGTTTGTTTGTGTTTTTTTTTCTGTTTGAACTTAATTTAGCGAAGGGAACCAAGTGCAAACATCCAGGTCAGATTTCATAAACCTTTCATCTAAATATATTCCTTAAAGTGATGCATGTTTTAAGGTTGTGTAATTATTCAGATTTTAAAAACCTCCAAGTTTGTGAAAAGACAGGACAGTCAACTGCCTCCAGCAGCACATAGCTTGAAAAGTCAGCCTCCTTAGGGATCTCAACAAAAGACTTGGATTGAAGATAAGCAGAACCACCATGTAGCCACTCCTTGACAGCAAGCAATTATTCAAAAACAGAAGTAGCAGCACAAATTAAAGTTTCATAGCCTCACATTCCTTTTTCTATTCACTGGAAATATCAGTAGCAGTCACTGAATCCTGGGACACTGTTGGTTCATCCAAGCATCTATCGGCAGCCTCTAAACATCTGCCCCTGGATAGCAGCATAACACAGTCTCCAACACAAAGAATTCATCATTCACTGTACAAAGAGATTTTCAAAACTTTCACCTGCAAATGGGATTACAATGCCTAACATTAGTGCAGAATACCAGAGAAGCTTTCACAGTATTACAATTAGATTTCCCATTCAAGCAGCATCTAAATCAATATGATATGATTAGTTACTCCCGTGGATTACACGCTGATGCACAAAACCTTCACAGATGGAAATCTGTGTAATTGAATCTGCCGCAATTGCATTCCAGGAATCTTAAGGCTGTCCTTAAAATGAAAGGATGCAGGACCTCAAAAAAACATGTTGTTCAGCTTGGAGCTTGAAAAAAAAACATGAAGGGCAGAGGGATTACACTTTCAAATGGGTCATTGCACTCGAGAAAATAACAAGATGTCTGGACTGAAACAGGGGTTTAACAGGCCAAGGGGTATTTTTAAGGCTACGGAAAATGTAAACATGAATAAAAACAAATAAATATATAAATGAATGTAGAATATCATGATCTACATTCATATGCTGTTTTATACAAGCTGTTATGAACCTTCCTGAGAGGTCTTTCTGGCTTCTCTGAGCTTCAGTGATATGAAAATCAGCTTGTATCTTATAACACCCTGTACTATATATTTTTTATAATATATAGTTAAATAAGGACAATTCAAACAGTAAAATGTATCTTAATGTGATGTCATTTCCACCTGATACAAATAGAATATTCTATAGGCTGCTTTGCGATATCTGTCATACTAGGTTAAAGACAGTTCTCAGTCTGTCTGCCTTATCTTCCAGGAAGTCTGTTACTGCTTTACTTCCTAGGTCATTTCATCCCAGCAGTGTCTTTGGGATAGCAAAGCATGCCAGTCATTAGAGGAAGCAGCTGATTGCTTACTGACAGGAAAGAAAGGCCCTGAAGGGGGTGGTGACAAATTCACTCTTCAGGTTAAATGACCCAGAAAGTGCAAGACAATCTGATAGCAAGGCTTGCAAAAAGAGGTTTCTTTATTCTAGAGATCATGTATGAGACCTATATAATGAATGGTTGTGCACAGCAGTGAAAATGTATTGTGTTAGCTAAATAGAGCCCAATGTGTTAACCCTACAAGCCACTGAATAATATAATATTGGCAACAGATTACATGAATGAATTGTTATTTCTGAATACTGTAGCAGTTTCCCATTTTTTTCGTAAATGCATTCATCTGGGCCAATTGTAAGAATACGATATACCTCAATTTTGCTCCTCCATGATTAAAGACATACTGTACTTGTAATTGTATTAGGTGGTTTCATGAATTTTGATTGTGGGTTGTGATATTTTGAAATGTGTATATCTCTGTGACAGAAATACAATGATTCTTGGTTGTAAATCTCCCTCCCGACCGGTGAGGGCACTAAACAGCGAGAACAGAGTTCTTTGGACGGGCTGGTCTGACAGTTCTTTCCCAGGGTCGGGAAGTCGGTCAGTCTGGATGAAGGCAAGACTCCGTTGCAAGAATGCATTGACCCGGAAGGGAAACGACGTGGCAGCTGCAGATTGTGTGACGGCATAAAAGGGGGCAGAGAATCACAATCTGTTCTTTCGCTTTGGTTTAAATGTGAGTAAAAACCGAGAAGGACAGTGAATATTATTACGCAAACTGAAATCGTGAGTGTTGTGTTTTGTTTGTTTGTAATTGTCTTGTCTTGTCTTGTACACTGCTAGACGGCTAAACACGTTTCCGGAGCTGTCAGCCAGCACTAAACCGGAACATCACTACGGATATTTGTGTTTATTGTTTGGAACTGCAACCCTGTTGTTATATACTCCTTGCACTACACATTGTTGTGTATTGCCGGGGATTATTATTTGGTCACCAGACATGGATATAAATAAAAACTGTTTCCAAACTGGATTATAAATCTCTGTGTGTTTCATTACTGCACTGCATCACTCCTTCACCTGCATCCACTCAGCCACTTTGCCACAATCCCTAAAGAGTTGACCAAGACAAACCCACATACAGCTTATTGGGGGTGTTAGTAGAGGGATTTAGTTCTTAGGGGACACAAAAAAAAATTGTTAGTCACACTCTCATGGTGATGAAATATGAGGATTTTAAAAGCAGCATTTCCATTCTTTTAAATAGTTCTTATTAATAAACACAATGAGTCCCGCTGATAACAAAGCAATTCGTATTAAGATGCAATCATCTTGCCTTCATTTAGAAGATATATTTCACAGAGTTTCTAAATGACAAGGGTTCTGTGGTATTGTGCTGTTTTCAGCAATTTTCACTACTCTCTAATTTATCAGATCTTTTATAGTTTTTTCTATAGCTACATAATGCTTCCTTTTTATATACATTGTGGTTATTTGATGTACTTTTTAAATTGCTAAAGGTATTTTCTATTTACATACAAAGGTCATTGTTATGTGGCATACTTTGGTGAACTAATTGCAATTGGGGCATTTGAATGACAAAGCCAATGGGGTCATAGTTCAAATTGGGAACCTAACCAACATGTACAGTGATCAGCAAAACTTTGTAGCATACCGGTTATTTCTATTATGTATTCATAATGCAACAAAAACGAAAACCTCTTTTTAATCATTATACTTTAAAGTAAATACTGAATGACATGAAAGTTTTGCTTTGTTTTGTGCAAGTTGGGGGGGGGGGGGGGTTATTAACAAGGTTGGAAAATATACAGATGAAGCAAAGCTTGGGGGAGCTGTTGACATGCTTTCAGCCACCCAGGGAATCCAAAAAGATTTAGACTGCATACAGAACTGGGCAGAAATGTGGCAAATAAAACTGAATGTCAACAAATGTAAAGTTATACAAATGTAGCATGTTAATAGCAAATGGATGGTGCAGAACCAGAACAGGCTGTATGGTGAAGCAATCAAAATGGCAAACCGAATGCTTGGATATATAAGCCAAAAGTGTAGAGTACAAACCAAAGCAGGTTATGATAAGACTATATAATGCACTCGTGAGACTGCATTTAAAGTACAAAAGGACAATGTGGTCCTGGAGAAAGTCCAATGAAGAGCAACCCGACCAGGACTTAAAGGAGTGAGCTATGAAGACAGAACTGAATCTGTTTAGCCTACAACAAAGAATAATTAGTGGGGACATGATGGAAGTCTTTAAAATTGTAAAAGGAGTTGACAATATTAACTCAAACCAATACTTTAAGTGCAACACACAAACCAGGGATGGAGATTGGTGAGAGTATGAAATGGATTACCAAATTATGTTGCTGATGCTGAGATCCTTTAAGACCCCACTTTTTGAGATCAATCAGCTACTAGGGCCAGACGAGCATAGACAGTTATTGCACTGGCTGTAAAAGCATTGATGAACTTGAAGGACAACAACTTTTAAGTTAACATTTATAACAGTAAAATATACTGTATTCTAATACTTTATACTGGGTATGGACGAGTCTGACACCCATTTAGTCCTCCACGTTTCTAAGGCTGAGGGCTGCTTACTTTGCAAGAACAGGGAGAGACATAATCATTCTTTCACCTGTAAAATTGTCAGACCTATAAATATTCACAATCAATTTTTAAGAATTAGTTTGAGAATTTCAGTGTTTACTTACTCCCCCCCCCCCCCCATTTCAAATTCCATCAGCACAGAATAGTATAAAGTCAGTATCGATAAAGCAACATAAGTGGGCCTCATGGATGGAACCAATCAACCTTTGTATAACATTTCAACTTGGCTTTGACTTTGCCGACACTGAACTAAACTATCTTGCATTTCAAAAGTAGTTTGACTAATCTGTTCCATTGGATTTTGTAATCAAGAGAAAAAAAACTCAAATGCAAAAAATAACAAGACCAAATTGACACCTATACCTGCTGTGTTACTTTTAGTATTCAGTAGAGATTTGATGGAAATGTTCCCAGCCTTCATCAAGCATTTGCATAAATTGACAACTTCTTCTTCAAGTACCTATATCAAGGAACTAGATAGAATTCAAATGTGATTCAATTTCTTTTGCTTCTTGAACTGGAAAGAAAAAATATATTCTTGGTGGTAGAAGCATGGAATACTAAAACATTACACTTCCTTATCAAGTAACTGAGCACCTAGGTCATATTTAGCAATGTAAAAAAAAACAAAAAAAACAATCAATCAGTTTGTAAGAAATGAAGAAAAGAAAATCTTAGAAGGGTGGGCATAAATAAAGAACTGAAACACAAGGATTCAAAACCTCCGGGGAAATTGTCAGAACTGACGAAAGATATGCATACAAGAGAAAAAAAAAATACGTCATTAAAAATTGTTCCACCTACCATGTTTGCATACTTGCTGAACAAGGGGCAAGACCTGTTCAGATTTTTGACAAGAAATTAAGACTTTATGGTACACTGCACACATCTGCACTGAAGCTTTGATAACACTTCAACATCTGGCACTTAATGAATCCACACTCTGGTGCATTGTGAAAACAGCAAGACTATTAAAACATGAATGCACAAACAAACCTGTTGGGTGTGCATCGACATAACAAACAGAGCATATTTTCTACTATTTTGACAGTTTGATCCTAAGCTAGAAGGCGCTAGATGATCAGCATGCAAATTAGTATAGAATCTAGCTGGACTTCAAGATGGAAAAGGCATTTAAACCCCTAGTTTAATTACTAATGGTATATGCTGTTCTCTTTGATGTGTTTAACATGTCGGTATCTTAATGCAAAATGTAATAAGCTCCCCCCAATAAAGTAATGTAATACCAATTTGTATAACAAGTTGATATTACATTACTTTATTGTATCTAATGGATTTTATGTTGTATCCATTCAACCTCTTGCGTGTTGTCGCAATATAATGGCATAGTAAAGAATCCATTATAATGTTCCATAATATGCACAGAAATAATCAATATGTACTAGAATGCAGAAAAATAAAACCTTACAATGTAGCAAAAAAAACAAACACAGGTTTCAAATGCAGAAGCACGACTCTAGAGAATTGAAATGAACTAAATATTGGAATGTGCTTGTTAACCGAGTAATTGGAATACCTAATTGATCTTGGTGCAATCAGAATTCCTGCAGATATCTTTGACGGTTGGCTCACATCAAGCCTCACAAGTGCTGCTGCCTTACTGCATAACATGTGTCTCCAAATCCTGAGTGTATTCACAGTTTGAAAAATCTTTGTAAACAGAAAGAAATGATCTCATAAACTTAACTTATTGATCCTGCCACCGCAGAGCATTAAGCAAGAAACTAAATAGACATTACTTCATTCTTTGTATTATCCAATGCTGTTTTTATAGTGTTTAAAATTCAATATATAAGGCTTCAATTTCTCCACATTTCTTTTTTACAGCATAGCAGTTCTCTGTGTGATTACAAAACATGTTAGGACAGCCTCCCAGGCCTTTTCTCAATATTCTCATTATAGAAACAGTGAACATCAGTGCAGCACTCATTGGCAAAAATGAATTTCAGCCCTGTTCTAGGCTCCAGAGAATAATATTCAACAGAATTCAGGAACCCTCAATGAGACCTTCTAAATAGCAAATCAGAATCTTAGATTTAAGAAGCCCTACAATAGCTATGATGTTCCTGTGAATATTCTACCTCTCACCTTTGGAAAGTGACAGAGTCTAGAAATCATTTCCCTCTGTGACGCTTGCTCAGGGCCCACTGGAAATACTGAGTGATGAGGGAGAGGGTTGATTGATGAGAAGGCAATATTTAAATGTCCCCTCGCATAACCAAACTGAATGAGAGCAATCATGAGAATTTATCAGCCAGGGAGAAGCCGTGTGGTTACATGGCTACAAGGGGATGTATTCTGCTACATCAAAGCTGTAGGAAAGTGTCGCAAGTGAACAAAACATTCCCAGAGCAGGTCCATATGCAGCATCAATTGTACAGCTCTGGACCTATAGGGACTGGGACACGAGGGACTTCTCAGGCAGCATGTTTCTGTTACAAATGACTGCATCCATGATAACTTACCAAATACAGAAATACATTACAACTTTGGGACCATAATGTTTATGTGAATTTTAGTAAGTTTATCCATGCATTTACATTTAGAAATAAATCAGTTCAATGTTTGAAAATTTAAAGAGTGCCTTGATGAGTTCTAAAACCTGTAACCTGTTCTTTAGAGAGCTAGCAGGTAAACCATTGGTGTATAATTACAAATATTATCTGTCAACGTCATCTCCGACATGGAGATGGTAGTCATCAGAATGTGTTTTTTTTTGCAAACTTCAAGTTTTACCACGTGGGAGTTGCACAGCTTTTGAATGCACATGACACCTACTCAATCATTTTCTCCCTCATGTGGTTTGTGTGTCATCAACCACAAATGGAGGAGACAGAAAACCAGAATTCCGTCCGCTTGAACTTGAATGACCCTCCTGTTTGTTTTTAGTCTCAATTCCCCAATGAAACACTATCTGTTTTGGATTTGGCCACTGGATAAGACTTGTAATGGGCAAATGCCATCTTAACCTTCCATGTAGGCAGAACATGTATCTTGGGTATCTCACGAAGGCAGTACTTTTTGACCCTAATGAAAACCATAATGTGAGAAAGAAAGTGAAAAAAATGTCCTAGAAAAGAGAGAAATCACAAACAAAATGGACACAAAACCAAGTGAATAAAGATGTGTGTATTCTCTGGTAACTACTAAAAGTATGAAACCGTCCCTGCATAACACTATAACATTTTAATCATCAGCATATGTTGGCTTCCTGAACCACTAGTGAGTTTAATCACCATCCTCCTCATTTACATACCAGTTAATGGTAGTACCTTCCATTAGGTTAATGTCTTTTAATTAGCAACAGAATATCATGATGTGTGTAATGTCTTTATTTTTCTAGTAGAGTCACATTAATATTTGTTTATTGTTAAGAATACAGGACATAATGCATTTACTTTTAAATTAGTCAACAAAATATATTCATTAATCCTTAACATGCAAGAAAAGGACAATTTATTTTAATCTTTATTAATCTGTTATATGCTATGCTTTGGACCATATACTGTACAGTTTTGAACCAGCCATTCACTAATCAAACTAAGACCATTAAACATTATAGTTTAAATGTTCAAATTTGAAAATGTGGTAATCAGTGAATTGTATTGAAGGACAATATAGCCTAAATGGTAAACCCAAGCACAGATAAGTATTTTTTTTATATTGCAGCCTGATTAGTTTTGAATATAAATTATATTTAGACCCCCTTATAGTATTGGGTATGATACTAGGCTTAAAGGTGAGTTTTACTAAAAGCTGGGGTTGAATTATTGCTTATATTCAACAAACAAATACAAATAAATAAAGGGGGAAAAGCCCTAGAATGTTTATTGCAGCTATCTTCATTTATCCTTGTTTATTATCTGCTGTCACCAGCAGTAAGGAGATGGGATCACTGAGGCCTGATTGCTTTGTGATGCAACTAGGCAAATGTGGGTTATGCAAAAGTGCTGTACATTTAAAATAAAAAGGCATTTGTGTCATTTTTATCTTGGTAGACATTTACAAGCCTTATAAAATTGCAGCCACAAAAACTCTGGTGTAGACAGACTTCAAATTCCAAAGGCCATACAGAATGCCAAGAAATAACAATTTTATTAATTTAAAATATTTATAAAGGTTATCACACTTTGGTGCAAAATCCATGACTAAATTGTAAACATATAATAAAGCTTCTCACAAAACAAGAAACCTATGAGAAGGTTTGAAAAATGCTTTGCATCATTAAGGCCATTGTTTGAAACCCATACTCAGGCCCAGATTTATAAAAGGATTACGCATGTTTTACGACCATAAAACATGCGCTGAGGGTTCTGAATTGTTGGATGGGATTTATAAAACACACACAATGGCATAAACACGCAATTAACACATGATTTGCGGGGCAATGTCGCTGTGTGCTTTAGCCCTTGATGCATATGTAATTCTGTATATGCATATGTAATTCTGGGGCATTTCTGAACGAAACCGCTAAAATTGGGAGGGGATTTTGCAAATGAGGTCTATTAAATATTCCATCTAATTTATTAAAGCTGCTGGTAATTGTGGGCCTCATATTTGCTTGATTATTTTAAGAACTCTGAAAAGCAGGCCTTAATTTGCCGCAGTCAGACAGTAGGCTATATAAAAGGTAAGGTGATGTGGGAGATCACTCTGCAGCAAGGAGACATCGTTTTCAAGGACAAAGAAACATTTTGCTAATTTTTTAACCCTTCTGATCAAGTCAGTTTTTAAATTGCAGTTTATAATACCGTATTGTTTTGCAAACTCCAATTTTCAATACATGTTTCATAGCTTACATGACAAAACAGAAAGTTGCAAATAAAGAATATAGAATCCATGTAAAAAGAAAAAAGTTTGTTAGAAGCACCTAAAAAGGTCTTCCCACAGTGGCAACTAACAAGAGCCTTTACTTCTAGAGTGTAGGCATTATTATAAGAATGGTGGAGGAGATTAAGAAAAGATGGAACAATATTCCGAGGCGCACAAAAGAAAAAGTCTCATATAATACAATGAGGGCTCATCCTCCACCGTTATTTTAGTAATGCCTACAGAATGTATGTTTTGTGATATGGCATTCTGGTATTTAACAATAGTGGTTCAGGCAGTATTGTTAAATTCGAGTTTGAAAGAAAACGGTAAAACAAAACAAAAAAAAAGGACAGAGAGACAGTTGACACAGTTAGTTTGTAGCTAGAGCAAATACAGTACAGCTGGTTGTAGGCACATCTGAATAATGTAGCTATATTATAGAGTGTACAGATATGCTTTAACATCATACATAGAGTCAGAAATACAGACATACATAAAAAATAAGAGAGTTGTAACTGCATAAGAATTAAAGAAGATATAAGTCGTAGTTAAACCTAAGACTGTTCGTATGAAGCTGTATGGAGTTATTGTTGTTGAACATATTGCTGTACAATGGAAGGGTTTTCCACCTGTTTGACAACCATGGATGTAAGTAAATAAAATGTATTGTTTCTGAAGTTTGAAAAGTCTATACACATGGAATTATTCTATACGAAATAAGAAGTTTAACTAATATGCGAAGCACAGTAACTGGATGATGCGTAGTAATTTATAAGCAACCTAGACTACAAACTCTGAAGTGGTACATTTGTTTATTAAGAAGCAATCACACATTCCATATTTTATTCATTTGTCCTGGTGATGTATTTTGAGCTTGAGCTTGTAACACATCTTCATGTGTTACAAGTACTGCTTGTATCTCCACTTCCATATTGGTAAATTTCAGTTTTCACTTCTGAGCATCCTCATCACCATGGCTAGTACCAGGCTGAGGTCTTTGTGTGCCATTCATTTTCTTTTGGAATGTGTAGCCTACACACGCAGGGTTGACCCAAACCCGCTATTTATTGTGAGAGGTGTGTAATTCTCCACCGCTAATTGCGGTGAGGGGTATTTAAATTGTTTGATTGCGGAATCATGTGCTTCACCTAATTAGTCTTATAAAATAGGTTGTTATTTTGACGCTGAGTGCGGCCGTACTGAAGACACACATTACGTGGCTTTTTGCAGTCGGTTTTTCCCCTTTATAAATTTGGGCCTCAGTGTCTTCTCATTTTCTTGATTCAGCATCATAAAACATTAAAATGCAGCTGGCAAACTGTTCGTTACACTGTGTCATTTATCTTTGTCAAATAAAGTGTTGCTGTCAGTAAAACTGGAGTTGATAAAACAACAAGATACAAAGGTTTAATAAAAGCTGTCTGTAAAGCTTTTAAATAAATAAATAATAAATAAATAAATAAATAAATAAATAAAACATTTTGACAAGACGTAAAGAATACAATTTCTTTACAAATGTCTTCACTATCTAGAAAGCCAGAGGGCACTAGTAAACCAATTCCCTTAAAAAATAAAAAACAAAAAAAAACACCCAATGTCCACAAAAATAACTCAATGACCTTGGTTGTCTTGCTTATTGACACATTTGCTATGGGTGGTAAGTGTAAATTTACTGGTAAACAGTACTTCCTTCCATTAATAAACTGTCCATTTGTATATTTTAGCTATTGAGACTCATTTACTTGCATCTTATTAAGTAAACAAAAAAACACTGTCTTTTTAAATGATCTAAATAGTGGCTGACTGAAATAAAGTTTTCCTAAAACTCTATTTAGACTTCTTTTTGAGAACCAGCGGTATCTAGATCTTTAAAATAGTGGATGGGGTTCAACAAGACTCCCAGACAACTATTACAAGGAAGCATCTATATTATTTTTATTTCTCTGTCATCATACATTCGATTATCTGTACCTCCAGAACCATGACGCAGTTTCTTATCCCTAGCCAGTTAGCCACTCATGAGCAGAACTCTAAGCAGAACTCTCCAGGGTTTCATTAATATTTGCATGTGTAACTCCAGAAAAAAAAAACAATCTTGGGTCAGTGAGAGAGTTACATGTTTTAAATATATCAGTATTTAAAAAGAAACAGAAAATACATTAAGTTTATTCTGGACATCAATTATTATGAGACAAGACAACGTTTAAACAGCAAGGAAGCTGTCTCAGCCCAAAAAGGAAGCTAAATATCCTGCTAGGCCATTTAAGTTTACCGTTTAAACACCTTAAGAGAAATTTGATTTTTTAGAATTTCCATATCCTTGTATGCTACTTCACAACTCTCACTTCATGCAAATGATGACAGCATTGAATCTGCTTTTTGGATTCACTTTCTCTCCCCTAACATTTTCATTAGGGATTTCCAAAGAATATAGAATAGAAATGAAATTGAAAATGTTAGTTTGTAACATAAGCCTTGACATGGCCTATATAAACTCAAAAATGAAATAGTCTCCTATTACTGAAAATTACACACCATTAAAGGCTATATTAAGAGGAAAATTTAATTTCCTGCAGTAAGTTCATATATTTGAGGTGTACAATTACAAAAAGTGTGAGTTACAGAAAAGGTCGAAATAATTCTGTATGGTATATAAAAAGTGCTGAAATATAAAGAACTGCACTGTATACTGTATATTGTCTTACAATATATGCAATATAAACATTTGTATAAAGGCATATACAGTACTCATGTTTACATGTCTTATTTGATCAGATCTGACCGCCATAGGCCCAAAATTACCTCTTTTAGCAGGCAGATGGCTATTTTGTATAACTGCTCCTCACTGAACAAAGTGGCCAAATGCTGAGCTAGCATATTGGAACTCTCCAAGTCTCTTCCACAGAGCTTGTCTATGATTATCCTGTTTCACCCCCTGGGGAATCCATAATTTATTCATAAGGCATAACTGCATAACTGAAGGCCTCTCGCTATAAAGCATTGTCCTCTTTGGAAAACTGCCTAGGGACAGATGTGAAATTTAAACAGACAATCCCACCAAGCAGTCAATCTTGTAAAAGCACTGATATTACAAAGTAAATACAAGAGATCTGTTTATTTAAGGTTATCACTGTGACTGACAAGGTATTAAAACAGGCTTTCTACTATTACAAAAGATATCACGGTCTTGAGTCCCAATTGATGTTCTTAGACACGCTTCTATCTTTTATATTTTTTTCTGTGGTGCTGCATTGGGGATTGGTGATTTGATAGATTTGGAGATGTTAATGTAATGCTAACTGAAACCCTGCCCATCTACATTCAAATTCATTAGATGTATAATAAAATCCTGACTGTTCATATTGATTTGACTTCTAGGTAGCAACCAATTATTTTTTTTTCAGCAGGCTATTTTTTATACATGGATTTGCTGTAGTAAATGTTAATCCTGTCTAAATAGGACCCTGATCATGTAGCATTCTTTAAACACAATATTCTCTAGCAAACTGTATTTTTTATTTTTTCATTTGCTAAACTCCTTTTATAAAAAAAATAATAATAATAAAAATAAAAAATATATAAATTCAACAAGTGTCTCTTTATTAAACAGCTATATATATATATATATATATATATATATATATATATATATATATATATGGTTGTTGTAAATCAGTTGGAAAGTTTACACCTGCATTGATTTGTTGCTGCACAAAGAAACCAATGAAACTCTGGGGCCCTCCAGTGGTACTCCAAAGGATTTGTAGTTCCTCTAAAAAATATACATTGAAAATTGAAATACTCAATTGCTTTATGACAACCTATTTCTGTATTTGTTCAAATAAACAAACAGATTGGTTTGTAAAATGTGCAATACCACTACAGTATTCCATGGAAACAGAGATTTAACACACATTTAACATATCATTTTTTTATTTTTTTGTAAATTATTTATTTATTTATTTTTATTTAGTATGGTCCACGGCCACATCCTTCGGACCATAACAGCAGTGCCACCTCTCCACTGGTATAAAATAAAAACAGATAACAAAATTAACAATTAATATAAATATATAAATACCATTTCAGCAGGCTGGTTGCCACTGGATGATCCTGCTGCAAGGTGGGGTAAGGATAAGGAAGTATGATAAAGGAGGCACTTAAAGCATTATAAAACATAGTAAAACATGTTTACTGAAATTTACAGCATCTTTAATTCTCACATAAAAATTCTAAAATGCCTGCCAAGATTGTGTTCTTTCCCTTTTCAGTGTTCCCATCAGCATGTTATTCAACACAGCTGCATCTGTTTGCTAGAATCTCAGCTAATGATTCAATAAGCTTTCAAGTATCCTGTAAGTAGATACAACTTCAGATTGTGCAGAAGTGCACGGAAGTGTAATTTTCAAAAACACAAATACTCTATATAAAGGCTGCAAATACACAGTTATAATAAGTACCAGAATATCTTCAACACCTTGAAATGAGGAAATATCAATGTTTTCTCCAGGATTTGTCTTTTGAGTCTGCAGAAACATGGAACTGTCAACACTGAGGAAACAGCACTGGTAGCAGTAATACATATACAAGTGCATTGCCAGGATTGTAAACCATTTTAAAACATAAACAAATGCAAGTGCCCACAACACAAAGTAAAGTGTTATTTTGGTGCTAATGCAGCCACATGTCTGTGAAATGTCTGGAATTTTGATTGAAATGTGTCATAAAAAAGAATTAACACAGGTCATTAAGAAAACTTTGACAATTTTCTTCTTCAATGTCTAGTTTTTTCCTTCTTGTGATGCGTCTGTACACTGTATTTTATAGCCCCTGATAATCCACTGTATATTGCACTAATAGCCCTTTTATTTGGAGGAGAATTCCTCCCAGAGATGTCTTTTAACAGCTAAAGTTAAAGCCCTAAAGTAACCCTAAAGGCTTAACATCTTTTATTTATTATGTTTGCTTTTCTTGGCCTTTTAACTCATCACCTGCTTATTCCCTTATGCTACTTGCTTGCAGACTTTACTTTTTATATTAATATTTACTTCTTTAAAAAAAAATATTTAACACAACTCAGCAGCTATATATTTTTGATGAAAACGTTCAACCTTCTCTGCATTTGGACAATTATTCAAACAGAATAATCTGAATACTCAGTAGAATTTCAGGTTAAAACATATGCTTTTACTGCAGAATGTACAAAATGTACATTAAGAACTGAATAATAACGGTGAATGAACAAAGCGTTATGATTATGATCTCCTGAAATCGGAAATCTTTTTTTTTTTCAAAACGCCATGCCAGCCTGTTCTTTTGAATGTCTGTGAAAGAAAGGTCATTAAAAAGCCACCAGCTGCCTCCATATAATGGAGTTGCATTGAAATATCTTCAATACAAGAAAAAGGCAACCAGTTTGTCAGAAAAAGGCTTTCAGCTACAAAGACAAATATTACATCTTACAAGGTTTTAATAAATTCTTTTGCATAACCAATATTTTAAAATTCATGTTCTTGCCTCTTTTTAGCACTAGCAACTGTATCACTGATATTTCTTACATAATTGAATATCTTGTGTTTTAGAATTTAAAATGATTGTTGCTTCTATGTACTTACAATCGTTTTTGTAATAAAATGGACAGCCTGTGTATAATGTGCATGACTGAGCAGCCGTGGGCTTGTAGAGCATTTACCTCCTGTGTAACATGCACCTCTTGTATATTA
The DNA here is from genome assembly GCF_902713425.1 of Acipenser ruthenus. Classification (NCBI taxonomy): domain Eukaryota; kingdom Metazoa; phylum Chordata; class Actinopteri; order Acipenseriformes; family Acipenseridae; genus Acipenser; species Acipenser ruthenus. The sequence goes on from NC_081195.1 coordinate 48,314,222, forward strand.
GTGTATCAAAATCCATAGCATACTACAGCAGGCTATAAAGAGTATTGCAACAGAGTGGCGCTAGCACCGTTTAGGGCAGTGCAGTCAGAGACAGCAGCTGCAGGAGGAGCAGGGGTCGTGGCCCCTGGAATGTGGACTGAGTGTGTTAGTTCCCATTGGGTGTGTTTTCTGTGCTTAATATACATAAATGTATTACTTTGTATAGTTTACTTTGGGCCACCAGATGGGCAGCGAGGGGATCCTCACCGACACAGAGAAGATTGCCGCCATCCAGGACTGGCCTCTCCAAGCTGAGGTTCCTGGACCTCGCTTCATACTACTGCCACTTTGTGGCTTGGGTTCGCTGACATCGCCAACCCGCTCCAATGGCTGCTGTTGAAGGGAGGCCTGCAACAGCACCTTCAACACTACTATTTCTATCCCTAATCTCTGTGGGTTACACTTCACCCTCCACGCCGCACTCCAGTGGCTGCTGAGCTTCCATGATGGTGGTGGTGCATCGAATCGAGCTGCTGCAGTCCTGCCAGTGGCAGGAGGTCAGGGAGCAGGAGCTGAGAGTTGCCCAGGACCTGTGTGGCGGTGGGGGGCCAGATAACTCCAGATGGTTTGGGGCCCCTCAGGAACTGTACTCAGGGTTGTGCTGCCAGCTAGGGATCAAAAAGACCCGCACCACACTTCTCCACCCTCAGAGCAACAGGCTGGTGGAAAGATTTACTAGAACCCTCTCCACCCAGCTCGCCACCGCCGCGCACTCCTGATGCTTAGCCAGGAACTCCGGACCCCAGCTGGGCTGCTGTTCGACCGTCCCCCCGGACGCTGCAGCGGATGTCCCTGGCCTTGAGTATACCAAGGTGACCCCTCGTGTGTTAGTTCCCATTGGTTGTATTATGTCTGTATCTGTATCGATGTGCTTTATGTGCTTAATTTACATAAATGTAATGTAATGTACATTATAGACTGCTCAGGGTCTTTCAGCCTTCAATATTCCACAACACATCACGGATAAACCCTGTTCATGAAGTCAACCATAAGTTTTTTCCATAGCTGCATGATTGACGTCATCTGGTTAAAAAAATTATACCTGAGGCTCCTCAGAATTCTATTCAACTGCAAAGTCAATTCAAAACGATGACATCACAAACTGCCACCAACCCCAGTTATTTTCTCTTGCTCAACTTTTCATTCTTTTCAATGAAAATGACAATAGACTAAACAGAAGTTCTTAATGATTATAAAACAATACATCTGGATTTATAGGGCTAGTTATAGGTCAGAGCATCTGTGTATGGGTTATAGCAACACTCTCAGCATGTAAAACAGACTTCAGTTTTCAGCCTCGGTCCATTCATTTCTCCTTACCCACATACACAGATGTTCACCATCCTATAACCCTATACTATTGTCTGAGTATACTGAGCACCTTGTTGTAATGCTTCACACAAACAGTGGTGAACTTAACAGAGCTCTTCAGCAGTTTACATATATACCCTAACCTTACTTAAGCAGGTACACATTGAAAGAGCAATACTGCTAATCCATCAGATGTTTAATTTTACTGCAATACTCTTTACGTGCACTTTACATCCATTACTAAACCACACTGCTGTGGAAGCTTGAAATGTACAGCTCCTACTGTGCAAATTCCTTATAGAAAATTCTCTGTTGGAAGCTCCCGTGGGGTGCCTAAGAAATTTCCTAAGAAATGGCCCTTTAGAGCATTTAAGAAATATGCATTGCCACTGCATGTGTTTAGTAGCACAATCTCTGCAAAGCACTTTGAAGATGAGTGATTTGCAGAGATTGTTTTCCAGATTCATTCTGAGGCAAAGCAGGGAATTCTGAAGATGTTTACTTGCATTGTAATAATCTGTCTATATGTAAATGCACATGTAGCACATGCCTGGTATCATGTTCAATAAAATGAGTGATTTCAGTACCATTCAGCAGCATAGGCTCAGAGCAGTGAAGTTCTCCTGTTGAGATCCAAAACGATTTATAATGCTTGTGGCGCCAAGGCTTGCCTCCTGCTCAGGAGACATAATGTTTGTTGAGGAAGCTTTTAAGCAACAATATGAAACAATAACATAGTACCATGTCACAATAGTAAATGTTATTTTTCAGTGTACATGGAAACTCCAGTGGAGCTGAGGGGATGCTACTGTATGTGACAATGTAAAACTACCATATGAGGTGGTTTTAAATAAGGTGGTTACATGTCACTTCATTGATAATCTACCCATCAGAAAAATCGGCAAGATCAATTGATGTTTTATAATGGATTTAACTCAGTTAATCAGTGGCTGGTGATCACACTATATTTTAAGGGGCATTTTTAATTAACCACTAACTAACATGTCAACAAATACTGTGATTTTTTTTAATAGTGCCCTATTTGTTAACTAATTCATACACAACTACTAAACAACCAATGGTAGTATATGTAGAAACTTTAATTACACGTTATTCTCAATGTCACTTTAGAATGATCAATTTCAAGTCAATTATAACAATGAAACAGAGTTAAAGCAAATTCGTTTTATATAATTATACGTTTTTTCTTAGTATGATGGACAATGGACAATGGGATGAGGGTGTAAATGATTCAGATTGGTGGGGGTGCACACCCAACATGTTACATTACATACAACATAATGTATTGGTAAGATAGATGTCCTCGAAGAATGACTAAATTATCAATCATGTTACTGTTACTATGTCGCTTATATAAAAACCTTAAACTATATCAAGGTCAACAAGACATTATTGCATTGCTGCCAAAGGCTACAGCAGGAGCTGCATTTATTAGGTTGTATCAGAGACATTTTTATCTTTGGTTCAATTGGCTTCCTAACCTGTCTTCTTATTGATAAATTACTTTCACTTATGGGAGACATTGCTTATTTTCCTGTGTATATATATTATCTAAGCTTTAAAAATGAATCGCTGTCTACAGTACTCTGCAAATCCTTTTTTTGTATCTTTACATAGACTGACACCCAGTGGTCATTTGTAAAATTACAAATGACAAATGAACAGGGCAGCAGTATAATTATTGGTTTACTAGTAGTTATGAAAATTGCCCTATCTCTCTCTCTCTCTCTCTCTCTCTCTCTCTATATATATATATATATATGTTATATACAGTATATATATAAAATTCAGTGAAGGATATTACTCTATCATGTTTTACATGGCATAATCTCATCATATATTAATTTCTTTTTTTACACCTACAACATCACACAATTATTATAGTGCATAATTAAGTACAATCAAACTTGATAAATCTATTTATACTACTTTGCTGCTAATCTTTATTAACTGGGAATGTATTGAAGTCTGTGATCTGATACCAAAGTTGCTCTGGTGGTTGGAGAAGTTGGCATCCTGAGGGGGAAAAAGGGTATTGTGTGGCAAGACTATGAAGGGTCTTAAATGTAAGAAGCTACATTTAGAAAACAGAAGTAATGTGGAGCTTGTTACTTGAAACAATAAGCAGCCCACGAAAAAGGGCATAAAACTTTTTTTTTTTTTTTTTTGTTTGTTTATGAATACATTTTTGGATAGATATTTTTTAATTTGTGTGTTAAGCTCTGGTACTTCTGTAAAAAAAATTGTTTTCTGCATAGTCATGTTGAATCATTTAATATGTGAAACAAAAATAAATAAATAAAAAAATCACCAAAAAGGTGAAGCATGAATTGTAACATCATATATATTTCCTACAGTAAACCACCTGTAAAAATACGTTTTCTCAGTTTAATATGAAACACAGGTTACAAAATAAGACCATGTTCACATGCATGTTCCCCTCAGCATTTCAAGAGACAAGTATATTATTAGCATTATTCTATGTGTTATCCATTAGTGATTGAAAATATATATCATACCATACCATAAATCCCAGCTATGTCCAATTAATTACATACACATACATATACACTACCAGTCAAAAGTTTTAGAACACCTCAATTTTTCCAGTTTTTATTGAAATTTACGCAGTTTAATGTCTCAATGTACTCTGAAATTAAAGCATAGAACAAATAAACAATTAGAGATAAAAAAGAAATCATGGAATCGTTTTGTTTAACAAAATTTAATCTAAATTTTTGACTCATCAAAGTAGTCACCTTTTGCAGATATAACAGCTGAACACACTCGTGGCATTCTTTCTACAATGGAAATCAAATATTGTTCGGAAAGTTCTTCCCAACACTGTTGCAGAAGTTCCCACAAATGTGTTGCACTTGTAGGTTGCTTTGCTTTCACCCTTCTGTCCAGTTCATCCCAAACCAGCTCGATGGGGTTTAAGTCTGGAGACTGTGCTGGCCATTCCATGATTTGAAGCCTACCGTCTTGTTCTTTTCTTCTAAGGTAGTTCTGACACAGCCTGGAGGTATGTTTTGGGTCATTATCTTGCTGTAGGATGAACCCCTGACTAGGCGTATACCAGAGGGTATTGCGTGGCGCTGCAAAATGCTGTGGTAGCAGTTTTGGTTCAGGGTGCCACTCACTCTGTGCAAGTCGCCGACTCTGGGTCCAGCAAAAGAGCCCCAGACCACCACGCTTCCTCCTCCATGTTTGACAGTTGGTGTCACACACCGAGGAACCATCCTTTCGCCTACTCGACGGCATACAAAAACCCTGCGTGATGAACCAAAGATTTCAAATTTTGATTCATCGGTCCATAAGACCTTCTTCCAGTCTTCAGTAGTCCACTGGCGGTGCTTCATGGCCCAGGCAAGCCTCTTTTTCTTATTTTGCTATCTTAGCAATGGCTTTCTTACTGCCACTCGACCTGTCAAACCTGCAGCTCGACGTCTTCTCTTCACAGTTGAAACTGAGACTTGCTTACTTCGACCTGTGTTAAGCTGTGCTTGAAGCTGTTGTCCTGTGAGCCGCCTATCACGCAAGCTGTTGACTCTCAGAAACTTGTCTTCTGATTCTGTTGTGGCTTTGGGTCTGCCAGACCTCTTCCTGTCAGAGTTTCCTCCAGTTTCCAAGTGCCTTTTGATGGTGTAGGAAACTGTACTCACTGACACCTTGGCTTTCTTTGCAATTTCTCTAAAGGAAAGACCTACACTTTTAAGGGTTATAATGGTCTGTCTGTCTTCCTTTGTTAATTGCCTTTTTCTCACCATTATGAGAGCAATATACTACTTCCTGCAGTACAATACTGTCCAAATAATGCTTAAGAGGGTGTAGTAACACAGTCTGTTCCAACACTGCTTTTATACAGACAGAGGGTTTGTAAGTAATCAACAAAAGTTGGGACACCTGTAGGAATTTTTAGCATCAACTTTCAAGGCTTAATTTACTTCCATTGCTGCAGAACAGCTGTAAGTTGTTAACCCATTACTTGTTCCCTGAAAAAGGCCTTTTTGTATAACTCTGAAATGTACATTATTTTTCAGTTTTTGGTAACCTAAACTTTTTTTTAACCTCTGGCAGTTTACCGCTTACCTTTGTACCATTTCAGGTTATTCACTGGACTTGAACTGCTTAAATTTCAATAAAAACTGGAAAAATGGGGGTGTTCTAAAACTTTTGACTGGTAGTGTATATATAGTACATACTGTATATATACATACATATATATATATATACACACACATACATACATATATATACATACACAGTATATATATATATATATATATATATATATATATATATATATTATATTTGATATATCTCCTCCTTCATGCATTCCTGGAATTGATTGTTAGAGCACAGCCTGGATCATGACAACCTCAAACCACCCCACGTAACCTTCAGAGAGGACCAAACACCACTAGGATCATCTGCAAAATGAACAGCAAGTGCTTGAGGCAGATTGGATTGGTTTTCAGAGCTTTGTAAAGCAGTTGAAAGGAACCAGGCGGCTATGTTTTGATTAGTCAGAAACTCCTACATTTCCAAATGTTTGCAGTGTCATATATCCTTCTTGAAAAAAAAGGTTAATAAATATTCTGGTCAACAAAATGTAGGTACATCTGCATTACAGTGATAATAGATTCACTGGAAGAACCTGCCCTACACAGTATACTGTACTGTACGTATAACCCAATGGGGGGAGCCGTAGTCTAGTTTTGTGGCATGTAATATTTATATGACAGTCTGGCTCTAGTGGTGCGTTATATTTACTTACTATATATAAAATGTTATCTTAAAAAAAAACAGTAACTACAGTGTGCATTTTGGGGTGAATATGGTTGCAGAAAATCACCAACATTACAGAACTTCTCTGTTCATTTAGCATAAACCTCTCATTGCTGTGCTGTTTTAAAATTTAAAAATGCTTTTGGTGGATATTTATAGTGCTCTGTATGTTGAGGTTATGCAGCAAAAGCCAGAACTGATTTTGCAAAGGATTTCTGTTGGGTGCTCAGGGATTGCCAGACATACAAGAACAAGGTACAGTACCTTCTACCTGCAGGTGTTGACATGCTAAATGGAGAAATACCAAGTGAAACTAATATGCTGTCTTAATTAAGGTAGTACATGGATATGTGGATTGCTAAATGTTAACTGTAATATATCTATGATTCCAGCACTTTAACTTGTATTATTGCCATGGACAATCATTTAGGTTCAGTCTATATAATTAGATTACATTTAATAATGACAGCATTTAAATACATTTACTGGTATCTCACCAACTAGGCAAATGTTCCCAGTTATTTCCAGTTATACAATACATCATTACTTAATCAATGTGTGAATCACTTACATTTACTAGGATTAAATATGTTGTATGACAAAATCTTCACATTGCTCTACTATTGAAAGTTGATGGCTCTTAAACTTTTTAGCACTCAAGACCAGCAATAATTTATTCCAGCAGTTCTTAGGCGGTAATCTCATGTACCAATGCAATAATGAATATGTTTTCAGAGACGGCATTACTTAGTTTACATCATGCATTAAAAACAAATTAAAAAATCTTTTACATGTACTGCTATTTACATTGAGAAGTGTCATATAACTAATGTTTACACCAACATTCTCTATACTTACTGCTGTTGCCTCATTTGATCTGCTCATTGTTTGAATTTTAAATACCGCCCCCCCCCCCAAACACCATTCTCATTAGTTTAAATGTGTAAATGTGTACATCGATTGTTTTACACTGATATATCATCACAAAAACATTCCTTTAAGATAATCACTGCCAAAAACTGTAGATACTTGCATTACTGGATACCATTTCTGGTTGTACAGTAAAGGCTTTAAGAGTATAGGCTTTAAATTGTAAACACATTGCCCTTCACCAATTTACATTTCTTGGAAGAAAATGCTGATATGGTGTTATACAATTTTAAAGATTAGATTTGTACTGTACTTGTCAGAACAATTTATGCCAAGCAGTGCCTCTTAACTTTTGCATCCGATCTTTGAAAGGCTGTCCTTTTATTCTGACTTGCTTGTTTTTGCATATGTGATCAGTATAAACAGCTTGTGAATGTATTCAGTGGGAATTTATACCCCAACCTGCTGTTCACAAGCTGTTGATTTCAGATGCCAACATCACTGGTGCAAACAACAGTAGACACAGACCACTGATAACTGGCAGTAGTTTGTATGTTCTGACAAATCCCAAATTTATATTCTTCCAGGTGTGTGCATGTCCATTACCTGCTGAATCTCTAATCATTATGGTTGAAGACGGCATTCTGTAGGCAAGCATGCACAGGGTCCACCTCGTACATACAGGAGACAAAAATAATTTTGGCCATGTTCTAACTATCCCCAAGATGATGGTGTCTTTCGGGATACTGCACATATAAAATAGTTTTTTGATATTATATTCCTGCATATGGACTAGCCACTCCAGTCTCCTGAACTATTGATTAAGTGCATTTTAAATCACTGGTGTGGAACAAGCCTTTAGGAGGCGCAGTCACAAGACAGTGGTAGGCTTGTACCTACAAGAGAGGATCAGCATTGTTTCTAAGTGGGCAATGCAAAAATAGTCAGTGAGCGAGGGAAGACTAACAGAGGGACAATGTTGCCATTCTGGGGGTACTCAGAGAAAACGTTATTCGCGACGGGTTTCCTGTCTGGCAATTAAAATGACTACTACACGATTAGTATAAGTACGTAGAGTCCATACAATAGTTTCTAGAAGCCCATGAAGGTTTCTGTATTATCAAATATAAATATGTAATTCAATCTGAAATGCTTAAAACTGCTTTTCCCCTACTATTTCTACACCATTACTAGTACACGCATTATTTACCTGTTCCACAGGTGTATACTATATTGAAGAATGTGTAGCAATCAAAATCATGCAACTAAAACGGCTTTGGACCCCTAATAACAAAATATCACACTGGTTTAACTTTAAATTCATTTACTTAAATTAAAAAAAAAAAAATGTACAGCACAGTTTTTATGATATAAATCATTCTCTTTAAAAACTTTACAGGGGAAATTTGTACATTTTTCAATATAAATTTTAACTTCACACCAGCTACACAGATTACAAACACGTACTCGCAACTCCTTCAAATGACTGATAGAAACGTTTCCTTCCGTTCTTATATACCAATTGGGAATTTTACAAAAATAGTTAGCAAACATTTACACACAAAGAACTAATACATTTGAACACCAACAGCTTGATTTTATTTTAATTGATTTTTTCTTTATTTAAAAACATTGCAGTAAAATGAGACACCTTCTTTCTGTATGGAAATGACACTTTTTCTCATCTCCAAGTTTTAGAATTACAGTCATAATTAGTAAGCTGCCTTCTACTCGTGCTGTAGAACTGTGGAGAAAATATATACAGTATGCATCCACTGTTGTGCAAAAAAAATATAAATGTGAACATCTCAGTATCAACTGAACTGAACTAATTCTTCCTTAAATTTAAACCAAACCCTTTCACTCACAGAAACCACAAGATCTGCTGCAGAAGACCTGCTCAAAGGCAATTCGCATGTTTCTCAGTCTCTGTCAATACTGCTTAAAACAGTTGTGGATATGTGGTTGTGGTGGGTTAATCTATCTTCAAAATGTATATATTTGTACCATTATACATTCTTAAGACATATCCGTGGGTTGTCATGTGACCATTCAGATGGGGCACCAATGTTCAAACGTATGGTTTCATTACAAGATATATCGCTAGTTCTCATATCCCATTCCACAAAAGGGATTCAAACTGGCTTCTTCACTTCCATTTTTCAGAAGTGGAACATCATGGAGCTTCAACCAGCCTTCTGCAAACATTTCAGCTCTTAACTGTAAACTAAAATAGAGCATTTCACATTTGGCAGCAAAGACTTTTATAATACATTCTGTGCTTCTTTAGTATTTTCATGTACACTGTTTGCATTCTATTAATACAAAGGCAGTATGCCACACACTTGGCTGTTCTGGTATTCATGTGACAAAAATCAACCATAGTGGTATTGTTAATGTTTCAGTTCTGAGCTTAAAACAGGATAGTGGACAGTTTTTCTAAGGTTTAGGAATCTGAATTACAAAAATGTTGTCATACTGTTTAAAAACAAATACATACAAAAAAAATTAAAATAAAAAGCATTAAGCAATTCTCTGGTAACAAAATGGTACAACAGGAAATGGTACAACAGGAAAAGGCTAATTAACAGTGACATGTTTCACTGCTTCTTGATGGTCTGCTTAGTATCTAAAAACATTTGGACACAATTATTTAAAGCCAGAGTTAATACACTGAATTCTTGGGAGGTGGTGGCCTGAACTACAATATGGCAATTCATTCAAAATTGGCCCTATCACCTATTATGTTTTACTTTGTTCCTCCAGCACTGCTCACAAACATGGTTTGAAAATTAAACCTGGTTAAAAAGTAAACAATGTATTAGAATTCTATCAAAAAGCTAAAAAAAAAAAAAAAAAAAAAAAAAAGCACGTAACAGACCAGAATACTGTTTAAAAAAGAAATTAAATGAAAAGAAAAGAAAAAGCCTGGTCTGTCATTGATGCCAAAGTTAAACCAGAATTCATTAAGCAATTAGTTTGGATGAACCACCGCTACAAACCCAAAATGCTGACCAAGTATAGATACTTACACTACCTGGCCATTACCATCACTGCCCTTCCACAGAGTGCCTTTAAGCAAGTGCTTTGGTATTATGATTGGGAAATGGTTTGTGCCGTGTTCACATGAACTGTGTAACTTGTATTGAATAGTAGAAACGGTATTGGTCATTCTGTATCTTGTGTCTTAATTCCTTTTCTTAAACACTTTCTGGTCGGGGCTACTAATCAGTTTTATGAAAGATTTACTTCTTGAGTTTTTGTACAGTATAAGGGTGCAATAAGCTTTGTGGTTAAAAACAAAGACAAACTTCAGTGCAGTCTATACAGTAGAGCTGAAACCCAGCAATACTTTCTATTGTCTTCTTCCAGTTGTGAATAGAAGCCTTTTGTAAAAACAAGGAAGTTTATTACAGGCACCTCTCTCCTTTGAAGGATTTCACCTTTTTTAGATATACAACAACTACATATAGAACATGCGTATGGTGTAGGTCTATGCATTAGCTGGCTAAAGGCAGGTGAGGGGAGGCAATTTCACTGAGGTGTTAGTGTGCACTCATCCTGGAATGGATAACAAATCTGCTAGGAAAACTACACAGAAACCCTATCAATGATAATCTAGTGAAATGTAAATAGCCTAAAATTAGAGAGTCACCTCTGGCCTTAAAGCACTTTAATAAACACTTTTAGTTATACTGTAGGGCATATATGGTATTACATATAACTGACTGAGTAAATGTTCTGGAAGTACAGTATAGTGTAAATAATGTTGTCATTATTTTAGCAATAACAGTAAACTATGTGGTTATTACTGCCATGTATAATGTAATAATCTAATTGTGGTATAAAATTCAATTTTAAATGTGAACTAACAATCTGTTAAAATGTAGTAATTACATGGTTACTACTACTCTAATGTATGAAAATGCACTCTTTGTAACTCCTTACTTACATGGTAACACTAAATTAGTTACCCAGTAGTTTTTATACCAGTACTGTAGTTACCAAATAATTACTTAGCAATTACTATGCAATATGTTTCTTGAAGCGTTGTACAAAAAAAAAAAAAACATTTCTAGGAGGTCAAAACTGGTGATAATCTCACAGTTTATTATAGACTACTCCTTTCACCACATATTTTTAAAATCCTTTGTTTAACTAAATTAATTCATTTTAAAAGGTAAAATATTGGCAGGCATTTGCACTATCCAGTCCATTCCGTTTAGAGTAAGGTTTGTTTTATACATGGAATTTATGGAATTGAAAAAGGCTTTGATTTGTCTTTCTCCAGGTCAGTCTCAACTTCTATTTTCGCACACTTTCAAAGCACTTGGAAACAAATGCAACAAGTGCTTACTGTGCAAGGCTTACAGTAAATGTGAAAAAAAAAAAAATCGGACAAATACAAAAAACACAAACTGTACAATACAAATTCCCATGACATGAAAAAAGTATTGCGAAGCAGGTAAAGCAGTCCCTGGCCCACCCGCCACCGAGAACAAAAAAGACGAGGCGACAATTTCCTTGCTGCTAGGTTTCACTGATGGAAGCTGCAGACATTATTTTCATGTACTGAGTGAAGATCATCTCAAAGGCCTCGTCTCTGTGTATCATGGCACCAAACACTAGTGGCTAAAAACAGTAAAGAAACAGAAGACCCATTTTTGGTTATTTATTTGTCTACTTAAATCAAGCGGAGATGATACGCATTACATTACCCCCCTCTCTAAACTGCAGGAGACTTTTGCCTTTGTTAAAAGAAAAACAGTTATATTATTACAATATACACTTATGGCTTCCAATTTTTTTTTTTTAACTTCTAATTTTTCAGATATACAGAAAATTGGCAATGTAGCTTTCCGCTCATTTAATTAAAAGCAGGTGTTAAGTAATAGAGACTACATTTACACCAGGTGGAAACAGGTGTAACCACTAAATGTAGAACAGCCCAACACCAGATGTGTAAATGCTTTCCAAATCACAAGTGGGGCTGTCTTAGTTCACTGAACTGGCTGTGCATCCATTAAAACAGAAAGATGACAATAAACTGCAAGTGCCTGGGAGCTCCTTCATTCATACTAAAAGGCACCTGTCTCCACGAATGAGTACACCGCTTACTCACGCATTAACCCATTTGTATATGGGCCCTTTGTGTATGGTTAACTCACCTTCTGTGTAGACGGTGTTGCTATTGAAATGCCCATGCCTGATCCTGGCAGGACAGACAGCACTTTGTACTGGAAAAAAATACACAAGCTTTTAAACTGAACAGGTCCTGTCATGCTTTATTATTATTCATTAGCCAATATTTTCATAGTAATTGTAAAAGGCTAAAAGTATTTCTGATGATTTTCCAAAATGTATAATTTGTTTAACCATGTATAAAAGACATCTGATTTCTTGGGGGATGTTACTTGTAATCCCGCAAATATGTTTACCTAACTTGAACAAAAACATCCAAACATTTAACTCAAGAGGCTGCATATAACATTACATTCAGAGACTGCTTATACCTCCGGCCTCTGAGTACCATACTGAACATTTTAATGAAATCATGTCAATTATCCACAAACTGGAACACAGATTAATTAATGTAGTATTACCAACAGCAAAACTGAACCTCTAACAGTTTTTTTTTTATTCCATAATGTTTTTCCAATGAAAAGGCAGAACAAAATGACAGATGTAATAACATTAAATGGAAGCAAAACAGCAAGGCACACAATTACAAATGTTAACTTTGACAAATTGCAAAGCAATGGCCAGATGAAAGCGAACAGAAAACAAGCACACACATTGAGAACATACCTTCTGAATATCTGTTATGTCTGTTAGTTTTATGACTTTATTTTTCTTGGATGATCCAGACTTGGAGCTTTCAAAGCATAAATAACTGGAGAAGAAAAACAATAAAAAGTTGTTTTTTCAATGTACAGTATCTTCTTATCTTTATAACAATAACTAAAGGAATGCATTTGGAAGCTTTTGTAATTATCATTATATGCTAAATATCGAAATACACACACATACAATTCTGTCTAGCTATAATACAGACAATAAAAATAGTTTACAAAGTTGAACAGACAATTTACAAAATAAGTTCTGTTGTAATTATTAAGTCACTTTGATAGTCTCCTCCATCTATACAAACTGCCTAGCACCACTTTTGCTAGTCTACCTGATTAGATTTGGCAGCTCCCTCTGATGCAAATTAGATTGATGATGTGATGTGACATGTAATTCCCTACTGCACCATAAAGCTACTGTAGTTTACTTAAGCACTGCTGTGGATCAAGTCAACCCAACCCAATTTGTTCCCATGATGGTGAAGGCTTCATTTAATATGATATTGCACCTATCCACTGTGCAGGAACTGCGTGTGCATTGTTTGAAGATCAAGACAGACTTCTGGCATCTTTCATAGCCACCACAATCCCTGGGTCTCAATCGAATTGAGCATGAATTTGAAAGACACATTCGACATGACAAAAATGAATGACTGACTGGATCCCTCAAGAGCACCCTGTGGAGTCTATACCATCTTATGTGTGATCTGTGATCAAGGCAAATGGTGGCCAAACTCCATATTAGGTCCTAATGGTGTATCTGACACTCTTTTCAAAGCACCAGTTAGTATTGCATGCAACTCACACAGTTGTTTATACTGTATGTGTAGTGGCCCACATGGCATTTAACCGCGTGGATATGCATACATTTACGACAAGGAGATTGTCCAATTGTACTTCCAGTTTCAAATTATTTGGCTGCCAGTCTAATTATTAAACAGTTTAATTGTGTTCATATTGGTCAAGAAACTGGAATTTTTTTGCATTTATTTTATGACAAATTTCCCCTATGAATTAACCCTATTACTACTATGAGTGTTTCGGTGTCACAGCTTAAGACTTCCCTGGTGGTGACAGCCGAGGGGTTTCCAGGCCTTACTATAAATGATATACATTTCCATTGCTGGCTCTCACCAAGACCAGAGGGGTGTGGCTCTTGCCCTCAAGTGTCTGGACTGTGACCAAACGGTGCAAGATGCCAACTGCTGACCTTTAAATAGTGCATCAATAAACACGATGTCTAGCAGGCTGGGGTTCTGTGCTGCTGCTTTACTATTATGCCTTACATTGGATTTATGTATTAAGTATTATTAGTTATTCATTGCAGGAACCAAAACATAGAAATAATGCAAAGAAAGCATGGGAGAAATGAAGTAGCAGTAATTAATTTAAAGCAAAGAGATAATCAAAAACTAAACAAAATGTCAGCATTTAAAACATTGCATGTTAAGATTATTCTACTTTACCTTGTCAAAAAGAGGCTGCATCTATCTTTATAAATATACACCGAATACATAAATAAAATAAATAAATAAAAATAAATGTCATACTTTATTACTACAGAATCAAACAGCTTGTATGCAAGTCATATTCCAATACTGACCAAAGAACTTGAACCTATAGGATGCTAAAAGTCTTGCTTACTTTTCTGTTACATAAAGGACTCCATTACGAATGTAGTCAGTTGGCATCTTTCTGTCTCTATTTATCAAGCAGCAACGCCATCCATTTTCACAGGCTGCAAAATATATTTTAAAAAGTTATCCTACATCAGGTTTACATGCGTCAGGTGTAAAACAGCAAGTGGAAAAAAATCTACTACCTTTGGGGAATGTTTACCATTGCGTCGGACTGTCAAGATAGTCTGCTTGCTGATAAAGTAAAGTTTGTGGAAGGATGTAGTTTAAAACAGATAACAAGGAATTATAGTTTAATAACCGAGCTGGATTGTGGGACACAGCTGCTTTAACGTTAAATGGGAGACAGATAAACACACTGTTAATAGTGTTTTTACAAAGGATGAAGTCAGCCATGCCATTACATAAAGCATGTCATCTTTTAAGATAATAAACAGAAGCAGGCCCATCAAATAAACCCACATACATTAAGTAATAGAGAAACAGATAGAGTCATTATTACTCTACTCTTGTAATTACAGCATGTACCAATATTTAAAGCAAAGGTGGGATTTTAGTTTTGAAATTACCATGTCAATACGACATTCTCCTGCTGGGCACATTGATCCAGTGGAAAGAAGAAAGAACAAGAGCCAGTGGCTCAGCCTAAAGGAGGTTAACCTCGACAAAGCGATCTTGTAAATAATCAGATACAGAAGACACACACAGAAAAAAAACGAAAAAGAATGTTCTTTATTATACTTATCTAGTTAAATCATGCCTAATTTAGTGTGAAAATACTGGAAATCCCAAAAATATCTCTGCATTGTATGTTACAATACATACCAGCTAGAGGGCGCTCAGTCTCTGATAAGTTGAAGATTTCATGGAAACTGCCTTTTTTGGTGCTGTGAGATCGCCCGCCTTCATCTTCCCTATTGATCACTGAAGGGATATTTGTCCCAAGGATGCTTCGGGATGATGTAACTGGTTGAACCTATAAATGGAGAAACATTTTTTTATTTATTTATTTTTTTTAATTCCTAATAACACAGGGGGGTTCTTCTAACTGAATACCAACTCAAAAGACCACTTCTGTTTTATGCAACAATGGAGGATTTTTCTGTTGCATTCTCCAGCATTGGTTCAGCACTTAAACCTACTGTATAGGCATAACTGCTTTATATAAAATCACATAAATCAGCAAACCAAATGCACAGCCTTTCAAAAAAATGCTAAATAAATCTACCAAAGATGTATTTAAAATGATCCCAATTTTAAACATTTTCTGGCACGCAGGGCAGGCAAAGACTTTACTAAGCTTGAATGTCTTAAAAGAAAGTGCGCTTTTGCTTTTTTCAATCTCATGCAAAGCATACTGCAAGCTGAAGTGATGACAAACCTACTCCTCCCTCAATTTCTTTCAGTGTTAACAAAAAGCAACCCTGGGCAGCCTATTAAAGCAAAACACAAAATCAAAAGCAAAACACAACTAAACTAGATTCATAGTTCACCCAAAAAAAAAACACATGCTGGATTAAGATATGAGCAATACCCTATGAAATCATAAAGTTGGACTGTCACATTTTATCAACTCTTTCATTGTTTATAGTTATAAAAACTAAAACAAACAAACATTTTTCATTTAATCTATTACAATTCTAAAATTAAATAAACAGGTATGTACCCGTTGGAGATGAACCCGATTACCTCTATATTAAAATACTACTACTACTACTACTAATAGTAATTTTAAAAAATCTAAAACAATGCCTGAAATATTTTTGTCTTACTATTTAATATGAAATAAAGGTCTCTCGGGGCCCATTTTGTTACCGCAACTGTAATATTGTGTTTTGTCATATCGCTGGACACAAAAAACGTTGGTATTCAGGTATCATTGGGAGCTTTGACATATTTTCATTTGATCTGACAAATTAAAAACATAAGTAGAGGTTGCAACTATTTCATGGTTTTTTTTTTTTTAATTTACAGTAAGCCTTTAAAAGCAGATGAAAATGACAGGGTACCTTTAATCCAACAAAAATGTGTGCTTCTATAGTCAGGGCCGGATTAACGCACAGGCAAACTAGGCACCTGCCTAGGGCCCAAAGTCATGGGGGGGCCCCAAAACTAAAAAGTTTTTTTTTATTTTTAAAACAGATACAGAATTGCGCACAAACTGGAAGAACTGACTGACATTTCAACTGAGGCCGTGTATCTCACTTGTGTTCACGCAAAATCAAACTTGCTGACCCGGAGCTTACTGTCTTGCTCACTTTCGCGAGGCAACACAAGTAAATTCCAGATCAGTAAGTTTGATTTTGCTTGAATACAGCAAACAATGTCTCTTTCATGGGAAGCAAAGCATAAACACAAGAAACGGGAAGAACTAGAATGCAAGCAGCAAAGGGGGGCATTAGAAATATTTTTACAAATCTGTGCTGAAAGCCCCGAACTGCTGAAAACATTATCCCCGACCCTGGAGAAAGAGCATTTTCTTTAACGAAGCGTGTCAAAAAACACCTCTGAGCAACAGTACAGCAAGGAAAGCTGACTGCCTTTGCTGTATTGAAGATTGAGAAAGAAGTAAGCCATGTTAAACTGCATTTGGCTTAAGGTTGCCAACTGTCCATTAAGGCCAGTCAGTAAAAAAAAACAAAAAAAAAAAACACATTAACACTAAAACGTAAAATAAATAAAAAAAAAAAAAAGTCTGTTATTTTGAATAAAAATAAATCTGGTATATTTGGTATTGCTTGCGGCATTCCCAATCAGCTCGAATGACATATACCTGCACCTTATGTGATGGCAGTGAAAAGTATCAAAAGAAGAATGCCAATTAACAACACTGTGCTGAAATTAGTATACGCGTTCTTCAACCAAGTAAGTAAACAAAAGCACAGTGAGCTCGTCCAATTTGCAATGCTATTTTGTTATTGGAAATATGCTGGATAGCCTCGATGGAATTTATGCAATAACAAGTGACTGACTGACTTGACGGATCTTAGACGTGATCTGGCAGCTGAAGAAAACTGGCACAAAACTGCACTCTTGTATATACCTAGCGGAGAGCCACGTTCCTACACTTGCAAAGGTTGCCATTAATATGTTGACTTTGCCACACAGATGAAACTTGTAAAAACAGATGTAAGAAATCAATTGTCTACAGACATTCTGAATGGAATTCTGACAATCAAAACTGCTGTTAAAAACAGCACCAGCTTCAGACCAACGATCTATTCTACAAATGTGTCCATGTATGACCACAAGACATAAGTAAGACCTAAAGAAATGCAAGTACACAAAACTAGACTATTTTATAATGTATTTTGATTTATTGTTGCTATTTGTTTTTTAAATGTCAGTAAAAAAAAAAGTGTCATTTAAAAAAAAAAAAAATGCCACTGTAAATCTTTATGTCAGTAAAAACAAAATGACAAGGTTGGCTCCCTGATTTGATGACACGGCAATGTGCAGGTGTGTTTGTGCATTTAATATATATTTTGTGGACTATGGGGGACCTACAGTTAGTGGACAAAAATGTGAGCACCCTCATATATAGAAGTATCATGTTTTTTTTTTTTGGTTTTTTTTAAATTAGATAACAATCAACATGGTACTCTTGTCCATATTTGAACTGTTGTATTTTTATTCAGTAAATCGTGAATGGGATCTATGGGATCTGACGTAGGCTTCAGGTTTTTCCGAATTTATTTTGAAATGTATTTAGCACACCGCCTTCAATTGAACTGTTTCTGGCAGATGCGGTCAGTCATTCAGTTCAGAGCAGTGTGAGAAATTTGTGTCATAAATAATAACCATAATTGACCGTTTCTGATCAAAACCATGTATAATAGCTTAAAAACGGGTGGGCTCCCTGGAGGTCGCCGGTTCAAGTCCAGGCTATTCCACTGCTGAACGTGGACAGAACTCCCAGGTGGCAGCGCACAATTGGCCACGTGCCATCTAGGTGGGGGAGGGCTTAGGTTGGCCAGCGTGTCCTCTGTTCACTGCGCACCAGCGACCCCTGTGGACTGGACGGGTGCCTGCGGGCCTGCCTGTAAGCTACCCAGAGCTGCTTGGTCCTCTAACGCTGTAGCTCCGAGGTGGCTGCATGGCGGGCCTGCAGAGTGAAAAGAAGCAGAAAGCTGAGGCGCATGTTTTGGAGGACGCGTGTGTCCGTCTTAGTCTCTCCCGAGTCAGCGCAGGGGTGGCAGCGTTGGGCCGGGTTGAAATAAAAATAAATTGGGCATTTGAAATTGGGAAGAAAATCAGAAAAATAATCGGCGATTCCAAATTTTCTTAAAAAAAAACAAACAAATAATGATACCTTTTGCAAATTGGTGGAGCATGAGTTAAGCAAATATATACATACATTATATATATATATATATATAGTATATACACACAGTACTGTGCAAAAGTTTTAGGCAGGTGTGAAAAAATGCTGTAAAGTAAGAATGCTTTCAAATATAGACATGTTAATAGATTATATTTATCAATTAACTAAATGCAAAGTGAGTGAACAGAAGAAAAATCTACATCAAATCAATATTTGGTGTGACCACCCTTTGCCTTCAAAACAGCATCAATTCTTCTAGGTACACTTGCACACAGTTTTTGAAGGAACTCGGCAGGTAGGTTGGCCCAAACATCTTGGAGAACTAACCATAGTTCTTCTGTGGATTTAGGCAGCCTCAGTTGCTTCTCCATGTAATCCCAGGCAGACTCGATGATGTTGAGATCAGGGCTCTGTGGGGGCCATACCATCACTTCCAGGACTCCTTGTTCTTCTTTACGCTGAAGACTTTCTTAATGACTTTCGCTGTATGTTTGGGGTCGTTGTCATGCTGCAGAATAAATTTGGGGCCAATCAGATGCCTCCCTGATGGTATTGCATGATGGATAAGTATCTGCCTGTACTTCTCAGCATTGAGGAGACCATTAATTCTGACCAAATCCCCAACTCCATTTGCAGAAATGCAGCCCCAAACTTGCAAGGAACCTCCACCATGCTTCACTGTTGCCTGCAGACACTCATTCATGTACCGCTGTCCAGCCCTTCGGCGAACAAACTGCCTTCTGCTTCAGCCAAATATTTCAAATTTTGAGTCCTCAGTCCAGAGCACCTGCTGCCATTTTTCCGCACCCCAGTTCCTGTGTTTTCGTGCATAGTTGAGTCGCTTGGCCTTGTTTCCATGTCGGAGGTATGGCTTTTTGGCCGCAAGTCTTCCATGAAGGCCACTTCTGACCAGACTTCTCCGGACAGTAGATGGGTGTACCAGGGTCCCACTGTTTTCTGCCAATTCTGAGCTGATGGCACTGCTGGACATCTTCCGATTGCGAAGGGAAGTAAGCATGATGTGTCTTTCATCTGCTGCAGTAAGTTTCCTTGGCCGACCACTGCGTCTACGGTCCTCAACGTTGCCAGTTTCTTTGTGCTTCTTCAAAAGAGCTTGGACAGCACATCTGGAAACCCCTGTCTGCCTTGACATTTCTGCCTGGGAGAGACCTTGCTGATGCAGTATAACTACCTTGTGTCTTGTTGCTGTGCTCAGTCTTGCCATGGTGTATGACTTTTGACAGTAAACTGTCTTCAGCAACCTCACCTTGTTAGCTGAGTTTGGCTGTTCCTCACCCAGTTTTATTCCTCCTACACAGCTGTTTCTGTTAATGATTGTGTTTCAACCTACATATTGAATTGATGATCATTAGCACCTGTTTGGTATAATTGTTTAATCATACACCTGACTATATGCCTACAAAATCCCTGACTTTGTGCAAGTGTACCTAGAAGAATTGATGCTGTTTTGAAGGCAAAGGGTGGTCACACCAAATATGGATTTGATTTAGATTTTTCTTCTGTTCACTCACTTTGCATTTAGTTAATTGATAAATATAATCTATTAACATCTATTTTTGAAAGCATTCTTACTTTACAGCATTTTTTCACACCTGCCTAAAACTTTTGCACAGTACTGTAGATAGATAGATAGATAGATAGATAGATAGATAGAGATAGAGACAGATAGATAGACAAATAGACAGACAGATAGATAGACAGATAGACAGATTATATATATATATATATATATATATATATATATATATATATATATATATATATATATATATATAAAATCATATATTTGTTGTTATTCATATAAGAAGATAGGGGCCCAAAAGTGTATGTTTGCCTAGGGCCCAGCCCAGTGATGGATCAATCCAGCCCTGCCAATAGCAGTAGTAGTCGTAGTAGTAGTAGTAGTAGTAGTAGTAGTAGTAGTAATAGTAATAATAATAATAATAATAATAATAATAATAATAATAATAATAATAATAATAATAAAAACTGTGAAAAGCAGTGCACAAGTTCCAGATACAAACTAGTCAAACACTGGAACCATAATTTAAAACTTGTACCTATTTAAAGTATTAGTAATGGTGAAAAAAATGTATGGAGGAAACATGCCATATTTTTAATATTGAGAAAGCAGTTTTGTACAAAATGTTATCAATTTTGAAAAAGGTATATATTCTTGAAAATTTTTGTTGGTCTAACATAAAAAGATGGGAACAAATCTGAGCATGAATGGTTTGAAATGTTACAGAACAGTTGCGTTGTCTATGTTAGACTACCTGCAAGCTGAAGTAGACTGTAGGTACACTTGAGGGTGTACAGGTCTGAACAAGGGGGAAAAAAAAGTTCTTTTTTTTTTTGTAGTTTTAAATCACATTATCACCATAGTCACCAAGCCTTTTCATACATAGGCGTAATATGAACTGAAATTTAAGCAACTTTAGCCATTATAAAAAACAGATGCATGAAATGAATTGTATCTTTAAGCAAAACACAGAATCATGCCACAACCATATTGCAATGATGAAGCGATCAAAATTATACAGAATAGTATTAACACAATATTCTGCTAAATGTGCTTATAACTGCTTAATACGTTGTATACAAAAAATACCCTTGCATAAAGTAGACCGAAAATAAGTGCAGGAAGCCTTCACACACAAATTACAGTCCCATTAAAAAAAAAAAATAAACAGTTCCAAATATTTTAAAATACAGAATAATGTCACTACTCAATACTGTTTTGCTTCATACCAAAAAAAAAAAAAAAATTCTGAGCAGCTTTTCACTCAAACCAGTATTGGTTATCAAACACGCATCTATAATGAATGGCACCACTAGCAGTTTCAAGTGTCTGGAGGACCAAGATTAAGCATGGTTAAATTTAGGAAAAAAAATTAAAAATCAAATTAAAAAAAACAAAGAACCCTATGGATTATGGATTTGTGCGCCATCGTTTGGTTTTCTTTCAAACCCTTGTTTAACTGTTTCAGATAGTTACCTTATAACAACCTCTATTGCCACCATGGATGAAATTAATATTAAAAAGAAGTAACGTTTATTCATGTTGCTAAATCCTCTTCCTCTTTGCCTGCCTCTGTTTTGAAGACACACTCTCAGAGCACACACCACAAACACAGGAGACAGCTCCATCAGAAGAAGGTTCCTGCTATTTCTATTACACACGCCAGAACTATGGATGAAAATGTTGCCACATAGTTAAATAAAAACATCAGATAAATTATGGGATGATTAAAATACATAAATCAAACCAAGAATATACATATGATGATCCCCAGGCTGTACAGCACAGTAATGTTTCTCAAATGGCAGCAAGGAGGTCAACTAGGCTCATTTTGCATTTGGACTAATTTGTACCAATCATGATTTGTGTATACAGTACACACTGTAGTGTATGCAGTTAGTGTGATATATGAAAACATATGGCACACATTTTACTCCATAAATACACACACTAGACTGTGTTAACCAGGCATGTGTCTAATATACACACACAGCATGTCAGCTTATCTTGCACACAAGCACTTTCAAACTAGTAAACTGTCGCACACATGAAAGTCCCATACCTTTTCATGCCCTGACAGCTGGCAGGAAAAAAAAATAACAGAACACCAATGTGACAGTGACAAAATAAATGCCATGGCTAGGTTACAGTAGAAGAAATGAAACAAGAACCATACACTAACAGCACAAACAGTGTTAAAAGAAAAGGGAATATAGGTCAAGAAGTCTTCAATATTCTTTAACCCCCTCCCCTTCCTCAGATGCCACTGCAATAACAGGCTGTTCCTTAAAAGTAATACACTTCATGAAACATACTTCAGAAATATTTAAATAGTTTTAAAATCCAACCATTGTTTATCTGTGTGAATAGAATATAATTTAGCATGCAGATATAAAATGCTACATTTAACGTGATACTAGAACAGTATATTAATTGGGAAGTATTTTTCTAACACAAACAGTTCATATAAATTGTAATAACCCTTTGAGCCAATATTTTCCCCTCAAGCCCCTTTCCTGCTCTAGTGCACGGATATTTTTATTCTCCATTTCACTCCATTAATTTGGTCATGGCTGCATTCAGTTTATACACCCCCTTGTTTCCAAGTAAGCTTCAAAATTGAAAGCTCTATGAATCATAATCAAAAAGAAAATGAACACAGAGCAGAGAATAAAAAGAACAATGCAGGAGAGTATAATAAACCCAGCAAAATGTAAAACACACATAAAAAAACTATAGGAAGCAATTAAACAGCAGAGACAACAATATTAGCTGCTTGGTAGACCCTGCAGCTGTTTGTTTCAGAGTGAATAATACATTGTAAACTGGATTATGAATGGCTACCTGGAGACATGAAAATCTAAAGGATGTAAAAGGGTTAAGTACTGAAAAGTATTCAGTCAAAATGACATGAGTTCTAACCACCCAGCAGTTCAGTGGAAGAGTAGAGGAAAGGGGATTAGTTACCCGTCTCGATACTGTTGCATTTGTCCTTTCTTTGAGCTGCGGGTCTGTAGGCAGGTTCGTCCACACAATGTAAGGAGTATCATACTTGTCTCGGAGCTTTGGGCAACGTTTGAAGATGAAATCGATTATGAAAAACTTGATTCCAGCATACACTCCTTTTCAGAAAATAAAAAATGAAGGACACCGTTTAACAATATATAAAAAAAGGACAACAAAATGTTCAATAAATGTTTACTGGTAGGTACATCGATCCCTAATCATATTCAGAGAAATAAATATATTGAGAGTTTTTGAAAAAGGGCAAACACCTCTCTAGAGATATTAATAAGAATCCCTTTTATCTCGTAGCAATGATTATTTTAGATCTAACGTTTACAGCAAGGCTTAAAATCAGATCCTCATAATGTATCTATCATAATATATGTAACAATATGGCATAACCCCCCCCCCCCCCCCCCAAAAAAAAAGAAGTTTCATACCCATGAGAAAGCCCACCAGCTTGAAGGGAAGGAAACTAGATGCAATAAATGCAACCCAGAGCCCTATATATAACTTCTGTGTTATTTCAGGCTGGACCCACATAAATAAGCTGCAAGAACAGAAGTAACAAACATTTGATTAAAGGCAATCAGGAAACACGTACACCTAAGTACTACTGGAAACTATATTAAATTAAGAACTGGTATTTTAGGAGGTCAATCTACTTACTTTTTAATTTTTTCCAACACATCCGCCATCTTGCCAAACAAATTCTGTATTTAGGAAAGGTGAATGTCAGTTATAACAATTAAAATACAAACATATGCAGAGGTTTAGTAACAACAACAACAACAACAACAACAACAACAACAACAAAAGATAAAAGTTGTTACATTCTCACTGCTGGGCCAATGAGAATTTACAACTCTCTCAGGCATGACCTGGACGTCTGCCAGCTACAATACTAATAACTCCACCCAGAGAGTTGTCTGTGAGTATGCATGTGTGTGTGTGTGTGTGTGTGTGTGTGAGTCATGAGGTCTCTTCCCTACTTGCTGGATATTAGAGAGCACGTAATACATCTTAAAGAAGATGAACTACCCTATTGATTCTGATGCCCTGGACTAATGTAGACAGTGTTGCAGAGGCCACTGAAGGTCAGACATAAACACAGTAGCAGTGCAGGACTGTGCTTTGACTTTGAACTCCATTATTTTAATGCATCCGATCACAGCTGTTGCTGCTTTTGAGAGCAAGAACAGTGCTGTAGCACAACGTTCCAAACCTAACAAACAGCTCTCAAATACACAGATGTAACTGGCTACCAGTTTGTGTCCCAATACCAAAAAAGCTTGTGAGCTTGACCATTTATGTTTATATATAAAATCACAAAAGACAAGCATAAACAAGTATTTAAGAGTACCTGTGCTTTCTGTGCAACATCAAGAACAAGCTGAAACTTTTCTGATACGGTAAGGTCTTCTTTTGGAGGTTCCTAAAGTATGAAAAAGTGCATTTAGCAAAATTATTGCATGTAAAAAGCTATTTTTATCATTTTGTGGTGGAATAAAAGCTGTGTTGCAATATTATACAGACTAATGTTAAACAGTTAACAAAAATAACACAGTTGTCGGACATCAATTGTGTGTTGTATTTTTCAGAAAATTTTAAATCTTACATGCTAAATGAAATACTGAAAGAACAGTTGTACTTTAGATTTAGAGTTGCAACAAGCCAGGAGTAAAGTAGCTCTCGTGACATGTAACAAGTCACAACTTCCTGTGTCTCATATGGGGCAGCAGTGTGGAGTAGTGGTTAGGGCTCTGGACTCTTGACCGGAGGGTCATGGGTTCAATCCCAGGTGGGAGACACTGCTGCTGTACCCTTGAGCAAGGTACTTTACCTAGATTGCTCCAGTAAAAACCCAACTGTATAAATGGGTAATTGTATGTAAAAATAATGTGATATCTTGTAACAATTGTAAGTCGCCCTGGATAAGGGTGTCTGCTAAGAAATAAATAATAATAACAATAATAATAATAATAATAATAAAGCAGGCATTACCACAGGTTCTGAAACTTCAGGCACAATACTCCATTGTATCCTCCAACCCCTGCAAACAGGAACACAAAAAAAAAACAGTAATAGAACTTAATTTTGCACAACAAATGTAACTAGACATGAATTGTAATTCGCACTCAGTGAATTAATCCTTAGCTGGATTATACTACAGTACATCCTACTATAGTATACTTTTGTGCTTAGTATATCAGTTTCTGAGAAGAACCAAAACATGATTAAAGTGAGACTGCTTACCTTGCAATGAGGTAATTTAAGGATAACCTCAAAATGGCTAAAAAGAGGAACATAGGGATGGCCCAGCCATGCCACGCAGCATTCATGTAAATCTACAAAAATGACAAAAACAACACACTGTTGCACTGATATAAAAAGAAAAAACTAAAAAAGTTAACCAATATATTAATTACAGCGTAATTGAATGGCAAAGTCTGAGTTTTGGACTGAACTGCAAGCACATTCCAATATGCTTAATTTTTGTAGCACTCATTGACTTAAATTTTAGCGCTGTAAAACAGCAGCATATTTTAATACTGCCAGTGGGAAATATTGCAACAGAACTTAGTCTGGTTTACCCATTTATTGGGCAGCCTGTCCTCCCCAGTGTTTAGTAAGATCTATGCTATGCAACCAAACCCAAATCCAAGCCAACATTCAACATTTACTCAAAGATAACAGACATAATGCAATACAAATATTAAAACATGTCCAGAAAATAAAAAAAAAAAAACTCAGCAAGTCTCTATTGTTTTAGGCTTAATGCCAAGAAAATAAATAACACTGTATACTGAACTAAATTTCAAATCATTCAAGTCTGATTAATACTTACAATGAAGGCAATTGCTGAAGTGTATACAGAGTGCCAATTTGATAAGGCTGAGAGGTTCCTTAAAAAGTTAGTGACAGGTTTGGCACCTCGCTCTGAAATTAAAAGAATTATTTTCCCTTTTACTCACGAAACCTTTAGTAGCACGCTCCACAATAAAACCTGTCAGACTGCTAATGTTCTCCAAGGCCCGGAATTACATTGTCAGAAAAGACTAGAAATATGCCCCTTAACTTCTTACAAAGATGCATCTGGCTATAAGTCTTTAAGTCATTTAAAAAATATATTTTATAAGTTAATCTTTAAAAAGCAACTGGTGAGTTCTGTTTACTTACTTAATCTCCTCATGTTTTCTGTCAACCTAGAAAACAAAATAAACCAGTCGAGTCATTAAATACATATTGCTTGTACGTACACAGGCAGGAGCTTTTTTGGTTCACCCGACAGCAGCATATCTCAATATATAGTACAGCGCCATTGGCCACATCTCAATTGTATGTGTTTGCTGTAAAAGACAGCAGACCTTCCACAAGTTCAGTATGGGTCATTTCACATTAAAATAACCCACAGCGATAGAACATCACTCCAAAAGTCAGCCTCTCATCAGAACGCTGTGAGTTTAGGGAATGTTAATGCTTAAATATTCAATAGTGTTAGTACCAAACACCCACATTCCAATTTTTGTAGGAAGCTATAAAGAGCTCAGGAGAAACCTGAAAGCATAGTTTTCAGTGCATCAGGCAATGCTTTAATATGTGTACCATACTCTAGTGCTACAATTGTGAAACCAGGAGTGAGGTTTAAGCTTGTGATACAGAGAAAATAGATTCCTGACCTCTATAGCATAGTGTGACCAACAATGGTAAAGACAAAAAGATATAGGGGAAGAGTTAAGTTAGGAACAGCAGAGTAAAGAGCCCAAGAAACACCTGGTCTTCACCCACTGGTGATTCAGTATGCAGGTAGTCAAAAGTCTACCCATAGTTTTGCAGTTACAATCACCAGCCTGAATCAATTAATATGTAGGTCACCAGGACTGATTATGATACTGTAATGGTAAAACGTCCACAACAAATTTCATTACAATTGGATTACCCGTTCTCTATACAGTATGTATGCAACCTCCATTGGGGATACTAATGTGTACAACCTGAATAAAGCACAACCATTGGGCATGAGATAATCAATTAGATAGAGTAGGTTGCAATCTGTATTTTCTTTATTATATAACGTTTAGCCTGGAGGCCAGCTTACCGTTTAGCACTTAGTGGTTCTTCTGTCTCCACAGTGTTTTCTTCTGGCTGAAATCGGAAGTCCTCAATGTACACCCCAAACTTATCATAAAGCCACTTCTGAAATCTTGAATAAACTGTTTCAACCCTTTTCTCTATAAAAAAAAGCTAGATTAAATATTGTATTCATCCCCCCTCCCTCCATCCAATGTGTCGCTTTTGAGAGGGTGTTGACATGACAAGAAACTCATTTAAAAAAGCAATCTTTAATGCGTCAATCCTTTGTACTTTAGGTCCCAGTAGGAAGTAATTCACAAAGAAAGGATGCAGAATTCTCACACTTTACATTAGTTTGGTGGTTCACATATTCCCTAATGGAGGTGTGTGGGGGGGAGGGGGTCAGACTTAATGGATAACTGACCTATACAATATTAAAATAGTTTTGCAGATGGTGCATCTCCTCCCGAGCCAATATTAAAATGGACAAAAATACAAATGTGAGGAACAACAGAATATTATTTTTTATGTTAGCGTTGCTTCCTTAACTATAACAGAGATAGCATTTAAAACTGCTGTGCTTATGCCACTGCAAGTAATAGCAAGAGGATGTCCATGACACAATACTGGATCTTAAATTACCTTAAGGGCATGTAATCAAATAGGATAACAATAAGGTGAAGTTATTGCATGGTTTCGGAGTGCACAGACAAGTAAAACTACTACAGGTAAACTGAGCAGGTGTGAGGAACACAGACATCTCCTCAAACCCAGCACACACTGCTGAATGAGTAAACATGATATACTTTCCACATCAAGAGGTACATGTACATGCAAAGTATCAGCCATATTCAAACAGGGTTGTTATATGTTTTGTTACCTGTTCCATTGACTTTCGTAGGCTGCTGTACTGCAGATTCTTCTGCTCTGCATGGAGGGAAAAAAAGACAAATATGATCATGTACAACACAGGTTTGTTTAAAATGGCAAGACATTTTACGTATGGTTGCGTTACTCCATGCATATTAATAAAAAAAATAAAAAATAAATAGGATGTGTGAACTAACCAACATTACATAGATGTTGTGGTCAGTTTTAATGATCTAAACAATGGTGGATCTTAATGATCTTAAGTATTACATACAATAGAAATGCAGTGAAATAAGGTCTTGTGGTGGGGGGGAGGTGGGGTGAAGTCATGGTTATAAATTGTAGGGGTCTTCCATGGTTTAGAATATTAAAACTTGCTATGTTTTAGATACTTTACTTATTGAAATAAATAAAAACACTAAAAAGTATAGTCCAACAGTAAACTACTACCAGCAGGAAACTTTTCCATATTGATTTGTACCTCATAGTACATGTTGGATTGTTGGTGTCAGTAGCACATATTTTGCATAAGTATACTGACATAAGTTTAGCCACTGGCATGCAGAACTGCTCCTTGAAAAAAATTAAGGTCGCTTGCCAAGTTGTTAGTAAGCAATTCTATTTTTAAAAATGTGTTCTTGACTGCATGGGATACTGTTAACAGTTGCAGTGTTTTAAATGTTAAAAGTAATGGATGTATTTTTTATTGATTTATTTTAAGTTTGGTACTAGAAAACCACCAATGTTTATCATATTCTTTTCTGTACAATTTTAGGCCTGTCAATAACATCCTACATAAGTGCAAAAACACTACGTTGCAAGGTTCAGTATTATCATAGCAAATGGTAATGCAAACAGTATAAGTCATTCCTAGGAAATAGACTTAATCCAGTGTTAGTATTGTGAAAACATTTACAGTACAGTCAATAGAACTTGTTTTATCAATGCAAAATAATGAGATTTGGGAAAGTGGTTCTGAAAACGTAGCCATTCTTAGCTCAACCAATAAGACTCCTGAAAAAGTCCCTGTGACCTCAGTTCTAAAACCCCCAATAACTTATGCTAAGGGAATAGCCACACTTGGATGAAGAGCGCTCATGATCAGAAATGTAAGTATGAGTCTACACTATATCCCTGTCACGGGGGCGAGATACAGTCCCATAGGGCTAATAACAGTAATCGTATTTCACAGCGCCCGCTGTTATATAACGTAAATGGAAAATGCTGGTTAACAGCGTAAGCTTACTCAGAGTTGTTAAGCAAACATTGAGCATGTAAAAAAGCAAGTTTAACAGTTGTGAAGACTGAACTGTGTAAAAGTTCAAAGTGATCAGTATTGTGAACTCCTACCTTGTTTTCAGAAGTTCGTTGACTTTTTGTTCCAGTTCTATTCTTTTTATTCTCTCTTTATCAAGTTCCTGCTTTAATGTTTCAACATTTGTTTCTTCTCGCAGTTTTCTTAATTCTTCCTCTGCAACAACAACAAAAAAATAATTTGTAAAATGTCTGATGCACAAACAACCTATACAACAAAGACTTGCATACTGTAATACATTATCTACAAAAAACTGAAGTAATTGCTCAATTAACACAGTGGCATCAACAGTTTGTAAATATTTTTTGATTAGCTATCGAAAGTAATACATCATTTTCTCTCAGAATTAAAAAGCATAAATCCTTACCGAATCTTGCAAACTAAACTGCATTTTTCAGTATCCTATTCAATTTAATTCTGGGATAAACCAGTGAATTTGGATCATCACATGTATTGTTTAAATGGACCCCAGAGGTAACAGATGTACACAACCATGTTTCAAATCTACACATTATTCAATTCTTGAAACAAAATCAAATATCGCTCTGCTCCAATGAGTATTACTTCATATTCACAGGATTGACAAAGTTATGTTGACAAAAGTGGGTTGTCTCAAGTTAATTCTGGTGATTACTTTAAAAAGATAAATCTAGTTGTTATGTATTGCTAAGGTGTTCATTAAATCATTAGTAATAATATTGGTAATAATATGGTTTATATTTATTCATTATTATTTATCAAAATCATTCATATATATATATATATATATATATATATATATATATATATATATATATATATATATATATATATATATATATATATATTCATACATATATATATATATATATATATATATATATATATATATATATATATATATATATATATATATATAATATATATATATATATATATATATATATATATATATAATCCCTCCTTACGTCCATCTTCCACTGCCTCAAAGTGGCAGGAGGGTGACAGCGGGGTCCCCTGACTCTGGCAGGTTCAATCATGCTGTGAACGCTTGAGTAACATACTTGGCCAAAGTGTAAGGGGCACTCACCAATCCGCCTGGCCATAGTGGTGAGTTATGGCCAAACCCCCCCATGATGAAAGCACAGAACAAAACATGGCCCTCATTCCCTGTAGAATCACCGCGTTATGATTTTAGGCTGCCACAGAACACTGACCCTAGCCACATACAACTGCAGATCTCTTTCAGGTGATGCAAGACTTCAATGAGTTGGAAGAAGAACTTGGAAGAATCAAGTGGGACATCGTAGGACTAAAAGATGAGGGACTACTAGAATTCAAGAGTGGACATCTTCTCTTCTATCGAGGCACTACAGAGGGACAAACAGGAGGCGTTGGATTCATTGTCAACAAGAGAATCAAGAATAACGTAGTAGAGATTGACAGCGTGTCAGAGAGGTCTGCAAGACTGATAGTGAAAGTTTCAAGGAAGTATGAACTTCAGGGCATCCAAGTATATGCACTAACAACAAGCTATTTGGATGAAGAAGTCGAAGATTTTTATGAAGAAGTACAAGAACTACATGAGAATCGGAAGAGCCACTGTAAGTTTATCATCGGTGACTTCAAATGACAAAATAGGAGCCCAGCCAGAAATTGAGAATTCGGTCAGCAAATTTGGATATGGCGACAGGAATGATGCATGCTGGGAATAACAAGAGGAGACAGGAAAAGGGAGGAATGGATAAGAACACAAACAGAAGTATAGATACTAGACTGGATCCCAAGAGATATAAAGCAACCAAGAAGACTACCTCCAGAAGATGGCAAGATGAAATTAGGAAAAACACGCCGGAGCAACGTGGATGAGGGACACAGCAGACAGACTTTTGTGGAAGAATCTTGGGGAGGCCTTCATCCAGCAGTGGATTGAAAAAGGCTGATGATGATGATGATGATGATGATGAGATAGATAGAGATAGATAGACAGATAGATATTTAGACAGATAGATAGATAGATTAGAAACCACAAACAATGTAATATTGGGTGACTGTGGCTTAAGGCAATGTCATTTTTATAAATTGCGATGATCTTTGCCATAAAACTCTGGGTATTTTTTCACAGTAAAGTATTTTTGGATCCTGCTTCACCCTGCTGGACCACGTGCCTTGAATCTGTTCTGATTGGCCAATTCCCTAGTTGTTGAACAACAAAAAATCACAAAAAGTAAGATTCAAATTATTTGTTTTTTCTGTCGCACCCGTGTCGCCTCTGATGTCGATTGTGGTGTGAAAGCTACTTATTAAAAGTATAGATTCTATTCATTTTGTCGCATTGCGTCTGGTGTAGCCGCCTTTAGTCATGCTGTAAAACAGCAATAGTGTGCCCACCATGAATCCTAATGGATGGTTATTTTAATAGGGGCGATACATTTATAAAATTATATGACCCACGAAGGAGCACAGAAAAAAAAGGTAACATAAAAAACAATTCTAAATGAAAAGTAGTCCTCAAATATCATCCTCGATATATCCTAAAAATTAAAAGTTATGCCACCTTTGTTGTAGCTAATAAAGACCCAAAATGCCTCTCTCAACTTGTCGGTGACTTATATAATCAGCAAGACTGCAACGTGCAAAAAATTCAAACAATTCCAAGCTCACCCTTTATTCATTAGTCTTCAAAAAGACTCTCTGATGTTTTCAAACGTGTCCAGAATGAACTGGTGTTGCACCCAAGGTGATTCAGGCTTGACACAGTGTAATTACAGTAGAGTAGTAGTCCCTGGAGGGGCATAAGCACTGGTAAACTGACTTGACCAAGACCGTACAGTGATTTGCACAATCACTGAATCTATTAGTGTTGAGTCCTTCTAGTTCGGAGACCTTTCCTAGAGCTTTTTCAGCATAATGTAGCAGCAGAATTATGGCATTTCCTGCAGGAGGTTTTTGTAGATAGTTACTGTAAAATGCTATGTGGGTCTCAGTTTATTTAAAAGAGTTTCAAGTTACAATTATACCCCAGCTACTGTTCATATTAAAATTGTGAAAGCAATTAAAAATACCAACTAAACATCTTGGGTTTGAGTTTTATCAGAAATCCGATACAATTATTTCACTGAGCACCTTACGCATCAGTCACATATGCATATACAATAAACATGAGAAATAAAATGGTTAGCAAAGTTTCTAAATAAGAAAAAAAACAAAAAAAAACAAACACAACTGTTGATTAAAAATGCGCTATTGCATACCTAATTACTTGCTGAAATACCTCCAAAACAAAATGAATGTGGTAAATACATATACTGAGGATTTAACAAGCTTAAGACTTATGGCCTAGAAATGAACTCTTGTTATTGACTGCTCCTAAACCAATGTTAAAAGTGAACAAGACACAGTTGATTCAGTCAGCAAAAATGTATTTTCCCAGGGAAAAGAGTTTTCACCACAGGTGACATGCACAGTTCTTAGGTTACAAAAAACAGAAAGAAACTTAAATTAAGTAGAAACTAGAAATGTTTTGAACATTATATCCAGGAGGTATAATGTTAGTGGAATGGCATATCTAATGAAATAAAATAGATGTGAAAAAGATCTGCATTATTAATTTGGCCAGTGGAATATAGAAAACAGCTATGTACCAGCTTAAAAACAATGGACTCTATTCACAAAACGTCAAGGACTGTTTTAACTCCTGTTTTGCTATGGACTCTATAGTCCTTAAAAGCTTTGTGAATTGGGCCCAGTATTGTATTTCAAAGCATGTGGACTGTATCATTGATATGACTAGATGTTAAAACAATGCGGCAGTGAAATGATTAATATTTACATGCCAACACTCGTTATCACACTTAATTGAAAAAAAAACAACATAGCATAGAGCTGTGTACTAATTAATAAGACAATGCTATTGTTGAAGTGCTGCTAACCCTCAATAAAACAGTTGACAAAAGGTTTCATAAACCAGCAGTGTGGAGTAATGATTAGGGCTCTGGACTCTTGACCGGAGGGTCGTGGGTTCAATCCCAGGTGGGGGACACTGCTGGTGTACCCTTCAGCAAGGTACTTTACATAGATTGCTCCAGTAAAAAACCCAACTGTATAAATGGGTAATTGTATGTACAAATAATGTGATATCTTGTAACAATTATAAGTCGCCATGAATAAGAGTGACGGCTAAGAAATAAATAAATTAAAATAATAATAATAATAATAATAATAATAATAATAATAATAATAATAATAATAATACCAGCTTGATTTAGTAATGAGTGTTAAAGCCTTCACAAAACTTTCCATGAAACAGTCCTTAAAGCTTCGCGACTGTTCTCTACACCCCATAAATTAAAAAAAGAAAAGTGTGGCCGGTGGTAGCTAAGGGAATGCTTGATAAACATATTGCAGCTTTCAAAAAGGTGTGAAATGTAACATTAGTAAGCACATATTGTTAAAGAAACAATTGTAGAAACAGAATAAAATATTTCTATAAAAACTGACATTTACCAAGGTGATTTATTTTCTTGGCTTTTCACAATGAGTAACAATGATGAATCTGGCCCCGTGGGATAGCGCTTTGCTTTAACAGCAAATGAAAAACAGTATTTCTTGTTTGCCCAATCAAGGTCCAAGGACAGGACACCAATATCTTACTGTACAGTTAAATGTGTGAAAATACATCTGGTACAAGGAGCTATTCCTGTCTTATTTAATTGCATCAACTTCACTCAAGCAACATTTAGGACATGCAAAAGACTGTCATTACTGTAACATGCATCCCCACCATGGCTCTACATTCAAAATTAGAGCTATCGGTGTGATGAAAAAGTTGACGACGATGACACTCTATACCAGTATTTACAGAACAGTACAGAAGAAGAATTACTACGTTTCACACTGGGAGCATTTACAGTTATCCCATGGTCTGCACCTCTGGAGGCCTGGGCTGCATTCAGTAGGCAGAGTGGTGCGTTGTGGCACTACGTAACATAAGTTAGCTCTTATTGAACGATGTGTTATGGAGAGAGAACTTTCAAGATGGAAGAAAATACAGCTCTAGCATGGTTTTTTTGATGAATTTAGGGAAGATTGCGCAGACAAACTGCTGTTTAATGCCTATACTGTACTACATGCAAAAGAGTCCTGTACAGATTGAAAACTACACTGAGAGCATTGTTCCTCAATACTGTGATTGTTGCATGTTTTATTTACAGGTGGCTACAGTGCAGTTTATGCTTGCACTTAAGAGGTTTCTATTGTATGCAAGTGTTGTTGTACAGCAAAAAAAAAAAAAAAAAAAAAACTTTCCAAAAATCAATTAATTTTTTTCAACAATTCCTTTTTTTTTTTTTTACAGCAAATCAAATAAATAAAAACTTTCCAAATAAATTATTTCTTCGACGTTTTAAATACATCTGTGAATGACTTTAGCAGTTAGTTTCTTTGTTTTGCAACCTTCTGCATTCCCATGAGCTCCTGCGTCTGCTTTTTCTGTTCTTACAATTGAAGTACTACTGTTTTAAGTCTTATAGTACATTGTATCATTTTATTTTTAATGTGCTCTTGGTTAGATAGAAATGTAACACTGCAAAAGTACCTAAGTTCTTATTCTAACGTCCCCTTTCTGCCACGAAAAAAAAAAAAGGTTTAAAGTTTTCTGTGTAGCCTATACTGCTGTGTTTTTTCAGCCTTGTTTGTGAAGCCTAATCTCGCAGAAATAGCAAAACTATAAAAAAAAAAACAGCTTTACATGCAGTTCACCTTTAACACAGCGCTATTTGTCCATTATTTTTATTTTTAAATGCAGTTAAGAAAATATTCCTTAATGTAAGGCCGACCTAACAAACAATAACAAGCTGAGCATTTCGAATGTTGCGTGCGATGCTGCAGATTCACTTCGTTTAAAAGGAAAAATAATTGTGCTGTTAATTTAAATAAATAATTTTTTTACGAAAAAGAATGTACACAGATATGGACAAAAAATCCAAATATGTGGGGAAATTACACCACAGTTGTCGCACTGGTATTGTACAGTCGCCATTTTGAAATGCCCACCGAGTAAGCTCCTCAGAATGTTAGCTAACGTTATGAGGCGCTCTTGGCGTGCCGGTCGTTCAACAGAAAGCGCCACGTAATGCACTGGAGCGCTCTGCCTATTGAACTCACCCCTGGATTCAAATTCAGCCCTCAGAAGGCATTTAGTCTCTGGCTAGGATTCAATTTTAATAATGGAAGCTTGTTTGTCAATATTAGGAGTAACTTTATCAACACATGTATTGTAATTTAGTATTCCTTACTAGAGGTCTTCACGGGTCTACCCGAACCCGAGGACCCAAGACCTGACCCGTACCTTTTTCGGGTGCAAAATTGTCACGCAACACTCGGGTCGGGTCCAATTTTGTTTACTCAGTAATACACAAACTGTCGATTACTATTGAAGAGGCTCTCTTTGGTACTAAATATCATTGTTTATAATTCCTGTTGCGTGGATTGGCTTCCCCCAGTAGCACATGACATGGCTTGCAGAGCACAGCAGCAATCAGATAATGTATTTCTTTGTATCTTTTACACAAACAAATTATATATTTAATTTTATAGTCCTCTGTGTAGGTTCATGATGGAATAAACACTGTCTGTAGTTCAGCCAGATTTCCAAGTTGACTGGAAAAAACACTGCTTTAATACTGTAGTATTACTCTAGTCAGTGCCTATACTAAGCTGGGGAAAGGCAAAGCATTCCACTGTTTTTTCAGGCCGCGTCGGATCTGGGTCTAATAAGAATTTTACATCGGGTCGGGTCGGGTAAATAATTGTCAGTTTGTGGTTGGGTTAATTAATTTGGACCTGTGAAGACCTCTACTCCTTACTAACACTTTAAGGATGGGGCTCCCGCGTGGCGCACCCGGTAAAGGCTAAAACATAGGTAAAATATTGTTCCATATTCATTTAAGCAAGCAATTACAGTAATGCATGTAAATGTTTTGCGAGATTCAATGTCTTGAATGTTATAGGATAATAAAAAGTACACTGTTCAAAAGAATCACAATCTGTGAAATGTGAATGTGTTGTTTTGATAACTGAACTGTAATACAAGGAGGTATTAGTAAAACCAGTAGACACACCTCAAAATTAATATAATAAGTATACTGTGATTTGCCATTTACCTTTGTCTGGACTTTAAAATGACCATATTCTGTAACACGTGCCTGTTTAAAGCTTATGAAAATACAAATTTGAAAAGGACTACACTGCTGCTGTCCTATGTATAATTTACAAGTATGCTCCTCGCTGTTCTAGCACAGCACTCAATTGCAGTGTTTTTAAAAATGAAGATGCAAAACTCAAGGTGCACTGCAGTCAATCTCACCAGCTGCCACAGGCTTTACTAGAATAACAATAAAGGTACCATTTTGTAATTGTGGCACAGCAGTAGACTTCTATTTAGCTTCTATTTGGGTTAATCAAAGTACATGGCATTCTACAGACTATTCCATTAGCTTTCTAAATAGCACAATGACTGTGCTGGCAAGCTATATTGTAGTTAATGAGGTTAGGTGGTTAAGTAGTCTACATTGTACACACAAGCCTGCAACTTTCGGTCTTTCAATAAAGTTCAATTTGCTTTTTTCATTATTGTTAGCTATGGTATTGTGTTACATGAATTAGGAACAAGTGAACATGACACCCTGAAAATTAATTATTTAGCGCGCCTTTTATGTCCTGATCACCACCTACGTAGCATGACATACAAGGAAAATAAAGCTAGTGCAATTCAAGCAAGAAAATTATTCAAGACTAACGTAGAATGATCTACCTATTCAAAAGACAGGCACTTTCTAGTAAAGTTTTAAATGTTTCAGCCGGAGACTGCTTCAAAACCTAATGGCCATTATGGGATTTTCAAGCACAGTAGGTTGAAATTCTAGTAGGCAAATACTATAACTCTGAGTTTAATCACATGAAATCCTTTCCTGACCCCAACGCATTACTCCAGATCAAGCACACTGTTGTATAATTGGTATTGAACTGACTGGCATAATCAGTAAATCCAGGTCACACTGTGTCAAACTGGTTAACATCAGCAGTTAACTTGACTGTGTAGTAAATGTTACATACTGTATGTAGTGAATGAAGCCCAATTCCAAAAGGTTATTGAGGACAGGAAATTACAGTGGGACAATCAAAAGGCATTGAAAGTCCTGTTACACCAAAGCTGTA
Organism: Acipenser ruthenus; assembly: GCF_902713425.1. NCBI lineage: Eukaryota > Metazoa > Chordata > Actinopteri > Acipenseriformes > Acipenseridae > Acipenser > Acipenser ruthenus. The sequence continues at coordinate 48,352,065 of NC_081195.1, forward strand.
AAATGATATCTACAGGAACAGCTGTATTTAACTGTGCAGTGTGACAGTCTACAGTGGAAAGAAGACATTTCAATGGTTTTGTTCTGGCTCACTGATGAGCCAGTGTAATTTACAAGAAAACAATGTATGTCTGTAATGCATATCCACCACCAAGGACAAAAAAAACACATTAAAAGAGACAGTATCAGGTGAAAGTAGGTCACTATGACCTACTTCTAAAGCATGTATCTAGTGGTACTCACTTGTATCTACTTGAAATACCACTGCCCCCACCCCCAGTTATTCAACACTAACAAACTTCCTTTATTCCTGTTTTAAAAAGTTCTGCCACAAAGGTTGGCACAACATAAGGTGAACAGGAATGTCATTCAATAGTGCAAGTCACAGCCAGGTCCTTGAAAATTAAGAACACAAGTCTACAGAATTTGAATTAAGCCGAGCCTTTCTGAATACAAACAGTTCAATAAATATTAATTGAAAAACACTAACACTAGAAGGACTGGAGATAGACTCAACACCTGAACAGACCACTTTCGGGAGCCAGCTTTCACGGAATACTTCTGATTACAGCTAAACACATTGCGGACTGGTAAATAAAAATAATAAAGTAGAATACCGTTCTGTATAATGAAAATGCAATTGTTTTCTGTGTGGCCGTCAATACGACTGCTCCCGGGGCTTTTAGGTATAATGTAATATATCTCCTTTATGCTTTGTGAGAATATTTAATACATACGGACAGAAAGGTACATGAACGCACAGCCCCATATGTGTTACACGACTGGAGAAAATTACATTTTAAAACAAAAAAACTGCCAAAATGACTGCCGCGGGGCTCAAGGAGCTAACAAAATAGTTCCCATAAATATCACATTTTACTAAATTGTACTATGAAAGATACACACACTACGTTAAACAAGCACAGTATTACTTTGAATTAATAATGGGCATTTATTTAAATTGCTAAAAACAGCTGCGGTACTTATTCAAGGGTAGCAGTAATTAGAAGTACTGCCATTTTTTATTGCTTTTTTACAGTATTTGAGGGAGGCGTATATTGAAGTTTATTTCTGCGGATACAACTTGATCAGGATGGCAAAGAAGTCCTACAACAGCTTTTAAACTGAAAGTTGTTGAGCTTGCAGATCAGAAAGGGAAAAAAATGTACATGTTTCATTATTGAGAGTGCTGTTTATTCAAGGGCGGCGTCTTTTACTAATCCGATATCTGAGTGCGGCGCTTATTCAAGGGCGGAGGCAATTCAAAGCAATACAGTATTTGACATTTGAACTATTTTTTTTTTTACAACATTTATAAAAAGAAAAAAAAAATGGTGAATGCCTTTTGCACTCTTCCATTCTGCACTTCCTGTAAAAAGGCATAAGCAAGTTGCTTCTCAGAAGCATTTCTTCAGTTAAAAGAAAATATATTACGCATGTTACCTGAGCAGCAATATGTCACAGAGCGCTGGCTTTAGTTTATAAAAGGGTGTGTCTGCAGGCTGTAACAAGCAGGCATACAAAACGTTCCTTTCCTTGTTTTAATGAACACATTCTTTTTTTTTTTTGGCAGCCTAAAGAAACATGTCTACAAAATATACCTAATAAAATAATGAAATAAATATTACAGGATTGGCAGATTTTGTATACTGCCTATCCTGCGGATTACATAAAGGTTTTTTGTGAAATTCTACTTTTTTATAATACAACAGCTAAGACCTGTAATACCACTAGATGAACAGTTTTGTTGAAGATATAAAATGATGGTGGTGCACAATTAAAGCAAATTAATTCAGTATTCAAATTATTTTGCATGCATGTGAAATTATTACACTGCTCTGCATATCAGTAGCAGTATCTCAACCCATCTCTGGTGTGGTTTACCACATCCTGCATTTTAAATCATTCATACAGCAAGTACAAAACAAATAAAATGTGATTCTTAGGCCTAAAAACCAGCTGGGTCTTAATTTACCATTCACGGTCATTCATAAATACACACACACAGACACACAGACACACACAGACACACACACACACACACACACACACACACACACACAGTAAGCTAGTAAAAAGTAGGATGAAAATACTTGGAAAAACTAATACTTAAGCCGGCATTAAAGGATTGTGAACAGGCTGTCCATTCAGGAAAAATATCTCTGTGCCTTCAATGAAAGCACAATAAACAGGCTGTGCTGAAACTCTTCCAACTCCCAAACTGAACACTATTGGGCTTATAAAAGATAAGGCAAACAAAAGTAATTTCTTCTCTAAACTCAATTTCTATCAATTTTGTTAGTTATGGATCAAAACAATTAACATATTACTTTATAATGCCACAACACATTTGCACATTATGTGAATGGTTAACCAAGCTTGTCTAAGCTGCATCAAACTGGTGACTACAGAGATAACATGCCAGAATGAAAGACAGGGAGATTATCCTTCATTATGTGTACTTTATAATTGGAAAGAGTGTGCATTTCCAAAGACTATAGGAAGCACTATGTGTTAAAAAAAAAATCCTTAACTAAAGCAAAACCATTTTTGTACATCTATGCATGTCAGCTTCTGTCTCGATGGCTTATTAACCTTTTTATGAATTTAACCAGAGATCATTATCCAGGAGTATAAAGTATGTGCAAGTCAGAGATTACTGCAAGACATTTCTTCTTGAACCTTCTTATGTCTTTCATCTTGGCATGCAGTGATGTTAAGTCATCTACGATGACATCTGAAAAAAAGCCTTTTGCTATGTGCTAGAACAGCTCATGTTTCTGACATTCAACTGGGAGCTGGAAGAAATGCACTACTATAAATGGGATGAAAAATAATATCCTATTGCACATTTGTTAAAGTGAAAAATGAAATAGCTGCGACTGAGGTATCGGACATTATAAAGCAGTTACTTTTTGGAACAATGTTAGGCCAGGCTTCTTCTTAAGAGCAATAAGTATATTATGTAACTGTCCTTTTCTATAGCGAAGCTGTCAAAAAGAGAATTTAATTTAACCATACAGATTCTGACCCATAAAAAAATGCTGGCGGTACATAATCATGGCAAAATGTTTTTTGCCTGCACTATTTAGAAGTTGTTTTTTTAAACAATGGGTTAAAAAGCAGCATCTCTGCAAGGATATGGATTCGGTTCTCCATCAAGGTAAAAACCAGGGGGGTCAGCTTGGAAGGTCATATTGCTGTGAAAGTCCAGATGTAAAAAAATGTCACATTTAATACCAGACAGGGAAGTATGTTGTAATACTATTGTAAATTAGCAAATATGGAAGAAAGAAAAATAAATAAAAATTGACCTGACATGGCACTGATAACAGGACAGCAGTTTCAGATTCAGTGTTGTGAGGTTGGTAAAACAGTTCTGATAATACAGTATTAACTGGATATGAACCTAATATTAGACAGTCAACTAACCACTTAACAAAATATAAGGGATGTTTATAGGAAACTGCATATAATAGTACAAAATATAGGGCATTTTTATTGTTCTCTCAAAATCTATGTAATCCTGTATGTTCCTTTTTTAGCACCAAGCGCTCAAATAGCAGCATGAAATGCTACATGCATTTCCTGCCTCGCCTCTTTACTAGAATCTATACCAATGAAAAGTTTACAAAAAATAAATCAAAAAGGACTTGCCCGTACACGCAGTACAGATATCATCATTCAATGCATCATGCACTCATTTGAAAAACAATTAATGGGTATGCAAGTTTTGTCACACATAAGAACACTCACCTATAACAATTCATAAATTTAGTTATACATTGTGAGTAAAACAGACATTGAAAAGACAAAATTAGCTTCTGTCTTTGCGCTTCAAATTAGAGATCATCATGTTTAAAGTATTACTAGTGAATAACTAGCAAATACAATTATTTAAACACATTGCTTTGAGGAACAGTTTACCTAAACCAGTGTTTAAGGACACTACGCTAATGAAACCAATTAGAGTAAATTAAATAACTTGTCAAGCTATTTTCAGGGGTGTCAGTATTAGTAATGGCCAAGAAAAAACATACGTTTTAAGAACAAATATGAGAAACATTAACCACTGTGCTTAACCAACATCTACCCTTTTACAGAGCAAGATCATAGGCTTGATTCATGTCCTGCCTGGCCCATCCAATCCATAACTTCTCTTTTTGAGACCTGCAATGATGGCTAATTCTAACAGTGGCAAACTGTGGTGGTTTTGTGTTATGTATTAAGCAGAATCTGGATGAAAGCTGTATTGTTTCACTATGAATACGATTGTTTCCCTATGAACATAAATGTTATATCATTTATAAGAGGGTATGGATCATGCAATGTGAAGCGGTATACTTTTTTTTAATAGAACTGTGGCTTTCCAACAGGGGTTTGCTTAAACAAAAAATGTGTACTGTGACCGCCAATGTCATCAAAATTGACCATAAATGGCATTAACCAACATTCTACTCCAAACAGTTCATTAGATAGGGACAGTGCCCCTGAGGGCCATTGTTAGAGGAATAATTCCATACACCAGGTTTGCCATGGACAGCAAAAACGACGACTTCTCAAGCAAATCCCAGTCCAGTTATAGTACTTGACCCAATCTTAATGACAATTGATTAGTTTTATTTGTTTTAATTAAAACAGTTCAGAATGTAATTATTCCTACAATATAAGACCATGTGTGGCACACTGCCCTGCCCTTTGGTGAACAATTGAGCTCTTAACCCAGTTGCCAGAGGCTTCCTTTTCCTGTCAAACTCTTGTTCAAGCTGAAAAACATCTGACACTGATTTATATGCCTGTGTATAATTAACAGAGGGCAAGGCGTTTAACAACAAGAGAAGGCTTCCAAAAGCCAACGTTCCCACGGTTCCAAAACAGAGCCCAAGACGACATGCGAAAATAAAACTCTGTGGATGCATTTAGAGAGATTATTATTTAAAAGTCGTTATCAAGAACTGACTGTAAAAACGGGTTATTATATATACACAAATGGTCCTACATGTACCGTGACTAGATATTTGTGCCTGCTTAACCCTTTCATGCATAGTGACCACATATTGGGACGGATCAAAAAAAAAAAATCATGCATGATCTCATATGAGGATGCCATTCCCCAACAAATCTACATCTAGCATTCATGTAAATGCACTGCGTTCTAATCTGTGCTCATTTTACTGCTTGTGTTCACTGAACTAAAAAATGTAATCTGGCTGTCCCAGCCTATTCGCTCGCATAAAAGTAGCGTACTGCAGTGAATACTCCTAACTCGGTATGAATAACTAAATAAAAAAAAATAAAAAAAAAAAAAAAAAAAAACCAACACACACACACATGAAAAACACAGTTTTAACTTTTCATTTTAAACAATATATTATTATTCTTCTTCTTCTTATTCATTTCTTAGCAGACGCCCTTATCCAGGGCAACTTACAATTGTTACAAGATATCACATTATTTTTTACATACCCATTATACAGTTGGGTTTTTACTGGAGCAATCTAGGTAAAGTACCTTGCTCAAGGGTACAAACAGCAGTGTCTCCCACCTGGGACTGAACCCTCAAACCTCCGGTCAAGAGTCCAGAGCCCTAACCACTACTCCACACTGCATGTGCTAGTGTTGCCAGAGATATAGGAATATGCCATTATTTCAATATGTTTTTGGATAGGTTAGCTGCATTTAGTAACAGAAGTTAATGTGAAACAAAAAGAGGCTATATTTGTAGCTTGACTTGTGAACTGTACCGTAGTGTGAATGATTGATTTCAGCTCCATGTTATTATATGGGTTTATTCAGCTAGGTTTAATATCTTACAAGACTACATGCCAAAAGAAAATTCTATTAACGCTACTCCTGGAAATAATGTGTACAGTCTGTTCTTGACGCTGTCATGTTTAACCAAAATTCTATAAAGCCTATCAACTGTGTGCCACCAATCCCGTTACAGACCACCAGAAGTGGTAAGTAACATCCTGTACACTCTCCAATCATTTTTTATTTTTCAAATTGCTTTCCACCCACCTCGTTTTCTTATTCCGTTTTTTTTTATATGTACATCGAGTGAAGTTGGCGATCAGTGACTGCAATAAATTGCATTAGAAATGGATAGCTTAGAGGGTCCCTGAGTGGCTCATCCAGTTAAAGTGCTGGTGCGGGCAGCGCAGGATGAGTCACACAGCTTGGACGACACCAGTTCGCATCCAGGCTGTGCAAAGAGGCCGAACTTTGCTGGGGACCCTGAGGGGGGCGTCACATTGGCTCTGACGGGATGGGAAACCGGCAGGGATTGCTTCTCCTCATTGTGCAACAGCGTACCCTCCTGGCCAGACACCAAGCACATTCAGAGTGGATAAGAGGCAGGGCTGGTCTCTGTTCTCCGGGATCGGTAGCCCGCCCACCGTTGCTCTGGATTGCTTGGTATAAAAGCGATTCTGGCTTTAGGCTTGTGAGATCGGAGGATGCTCACACATCCTCAGGGAATAAAAATAATAATTGGGTCATTCTAAATTTTAAAAAAATAAATAAAAAAATAAAAAAACACACAACACTGGATAGATTAATTTGCTACACGGGGTAACGGTGGAGGGGACCAGCACCAATATTTACATTTACTGGATCCGAGGATGACCCAAGCCCCAGTGCATTATTTGTCAGGCGGAGGTTTTGTCAAACAAAACTCTTAAACCTGCCAAATTGAGATGTCATTAATCTACAATGCATTCAGAATGTGAAAAAATAAAACAAACCACTTTAAACAAAAGAAAACAGGAGCTTTTCCATCAGCAACTTTCAATGTGCAAAATGACAACATTCCTTGCTGACCGGGTAGTGAAGATTCCAGCCCATGAATCTCATTAAGTTAGGTACTTTATATAAATACTTTACTTTCTACATGTACTTATACATATACACATAAGAAATGCATGGCAAGTAGTCTGTGGGAAAAATCCAAACACCAAGGTGGTCCCTACATTGCAAAAGGTTGGGAATCACTGCACTATAAAAGTTTATCCTGTCTCTGGTAAACTCATTCCAATTAATACAAACTATTCATTAAAATTGTTGCACCAGTTTAGGTGCTTTGCAAGAGCATTCATATTTTGCCAGTACTTAAAACTAGATAGGTCTCTGTGCAGCTTTCAAGGCTCAAATCAGATGTTTTGAATCATTAACGGAAGTAACAAACAAAACAGAAAACAAAAACAAGGATAAGTCCATTTTGTTAAGCTGATTAAGTGAATTAGCAGTAGGCTGCAGGATCTGCTGATACTTTGCTGGTATGGCAGGATACGCACGCTTCATAAACATTAAGATGGTTTAAATAGCGATTAATCAACTACTTACGCAAAAAGTGTTTCTCCAATAAGGCAATTTCCAGATGACCTTTGATCTCGTTTAGTCTATCAGATTCCATTCTTTGGAAGTCCTGTAATGCTGATGCCATCACCAGATTCCCTGGACCAGCCTAAACACAAACAAAAACATTACAAATCAGGGAGGAAGAATGAGGAAAACAAATGCTTGAACTGAACTTTAAGATGAACGTAGATTTCCAGACATCCCAGATAAAACATCCCCAAATCCTCAGGGGGGCCAAAAAAATTAAAACCTTTGTAATCTGCTTATCGCAAATAAAATGAATCGTTGGTGCAGAAGCAAGCATGATTCAAATTCTCTTGACAGCACTGTACACTAACCAACGCATGTACAGTACACTTTGAGGAAAGTGCTGACTGCAGGACAAAGAAACTCTGCATCCCACACTGTTACCTTTGAAAGACGGCAGGGCGTGAATTATAAATATTCTGAAATCAGAGAGGATGCATTCCCCCTTCAAAAAAGACCCCACTTTAACACATTTAGCATATCATTTTAAACCAGTAGCATTTAATAAGACTGTTGTACCACTGAATCCATTGTTGCGTCTCCCAGCTACTTCTCAGTATAATGCACAGCCCTTTATGCCTCCTTGCTGCTTCAGAATGAAACAGCAATGCAACGCACCGTGGATATACTGTATGACAGGCAGGGGAAAAACCCAATAGAAATACTGTAGGGCCACACCATAGACCACATGGTACTTTCTAGCACAAATAACCTCACCAGGCAGGATTTTTCTTCCTTTAATTGAAACCTGTAATGCAAGTTTGGTCTACTGTATTACAATTGGTTTGTTGTAAAATGAATGGGAGGTGCACTTCACAGCAGTTGGAAGGAATAGCATCTTAAATTTAGGCACCAATCACATGGTTTCTTCCAGCAGGGAGCTGCATTCTCTCAAATCCTTTAGCAAGGAACCAACGCAGTGCAATCCACGCCTATCAGATTGAATTGAACATTGTGTGCGTTTTGAATGACTTATTCTAAACATGCCATATTAAGGTACTGCTTATACTGAATGTTTGTTGTTGGACTACGATATAAAAAGTTATTATTCTCTACATATTATGAAAATAAATTCAGACATTTTGAACCACATACCCTAAATTATATTGTAATGCAATTAGACATGAATTACATACTTAAGAAAATGTCTTGTCAGCAATTTAATATAGAAATTAATCTTGTTTGAGTTGTCTTAGCTTGTTCCGTTTTGCCACATGGTTTTAGTAAATATTTTTTTAATTATTTTTTGTACCATATTATCACTGCACACTAATAAATAATTGCCTTCCAGGAAGCAGAGAAACTAATATACACATATGATTATATACACACACACACACACACACACACACACACACACACACACACACACATATTAAATTACTGGCATTTGTATGTTAACGCCCCTGTGTTTAGATTTGTCCTGTACTGTAACTTGAAGTCATTAGGGGCCCTCACAGTTGTCTCTGAGTGTAATATCATAGTTTAAAATTGAGCAACAATAAACCCATCATATTAAAACTTTCTGTTCTGTACCTCAATTTTCCAATGCTCTGTAAATGAGTATCATTTATGTGTGCCATATTGTGACAGTGTTTTTTTTTTTTTGTCGGTTTCCCAAGTTTTGGGGAATTATTATAGTGGAGGCTTTCAGTTTTTATTTTTTCAATGGTGACATCACTCCAGTTTTTTTCATTTCTACTGTAAACATGGTGTATAAGAAGCCTAGCAAATATCTATATCGTTATATCTTGTAGGTTCTGTTTGCAAAGCACTTTTACCTGCCACCTGACACCACAAATGTTTGCCTTGTTTTAAAAAAAATGCATTACAATATGAGCTGCCGATGCCTTTTCTGGTGCCGTATTACCAGATATAGTAGGCCAACGATTTACAGTTGTTAGTCTAGCTTTACAGTACAGAAGTCAATCTATCTGTTTATCTTCTACCATTCTTGCAGTCAGTCTTTCTAGTTAGTTAGTTAGTTAGTTAGTTAGTCCCGAGTCCGAGGTAAGAAGAAAGCTTATCAAATCAGAGAAAGCACACTTAACTAACTTTCACACTGGTATGCTCTACCCGGGTCAGGACCCGGTGTCATGCGGGTCAGGTACGTGATTTCACACTGCTTTTGCTAAAGCAGGGTCGACCTGGGTGACAGAAGCAAATACACAATGCGAGTATCAATGCCCCGGAAGCAGCTTGTTACTGACGCTTCCATCCAAGCTTCTCTGGATTGAACAGTCAGCCCAAATGTTGACTACAGCAAATGTTTCTTCATCCCTGCTGCAATCTGAGATGGGTTGCTGGGTACGATCCAGGTACGTGGTTTCAGAGTCTGCGCAATTGTGACCCGGGTAGCCAGAACCCAGGTCCAGACCTGGGTAGGAGTGCCAGTGTGAAAGGGGCTTTAGGTTTTCCATACATTTTATTATTACAGTATATTTGATATAAACAGCAAAATTAATTTCCTCACCAAAGTTATCCTCTACACGGTATGCAGCAATACCACAGCATGCATTTCACAATAGCTAGTTCACAGCAGATATAATTAACCACAATTATTTTTTTTAAATCTTGATATAAAAGTTGTTAATAAACATTTGACACAGTCTGCAAGGAAATTGTGTTATACAGTATATTAAATGGACAAATTACTTTATGAACAGCCTTTTCCATTTTATTTCATTTCATGTATTTATTTATAAACAGTCAACTCTCATTAATATGAATTTCAATGTTTATCAGCAGAGATCCTAGTAATCTGTTTGCTGCTGAATAACACAGGAAAATGAGGATTTTCTATGTTTTTGGAGATTTTTTAGTTTTACACTTGGGGAGGGGCAAAAAACATACCTGTCTAATAAAACTGCTTCCGGTATTCAAGTTCAGTTTATTTCAGTATTCAGAGCTGTTCAAAGATGCCGAAAACAATAAAAATCACCCCTAAAGATCAGGTCAACGAGTTTGGCAAGGACGAATTTCACGTAGATGGTAATGTGCTGTTACACTCGTAGGTAGGCCATTGTAGAACACATGGGAAGCGCCAACGCAAGGAAACGTAAACAAGATGAGGCTGAAACAGCAGGGCCATCGAAAACACTGAAACAGACCACTGTGTTTGGATCATTTCAGCATCTTACAGCTGCCAAAGAACAGCGTGAAACTCTTGTTTCAGATTTTGTTAAAATTTGTATAAAAGCCGACATTCCTCTGTACAAAGTGGATCAACTGGCAGTTCGAGATTTTTTCAGCAAGCACATGGGAGGTGTTGCCATTCCAAAAGTCAGACCAATTGTAGCTGGAATGCTGCAGCTCTATTTTAACAATAGCCGTCCGGATGATGAAGACTAATTTGGAGTTGAACGAACATGAATATTTTATTTTATTTATTTATTTTACAACAGGGAACTATTTGTAATATTTGAAGTTAAAAAAAAAAAAAAAAAAAAGTGTTTTACTGATTAATGGCACTGGTAAGCTTGTAACTTGCTTAGAATTTGAAAGTGTAACCATTTTTATTTTATTTATTTATTTAGCAGACGCATTTATCCAAAGCAACTTACACATGTTACACTGTAATACAAGGTTACAGTTCAAGAATAATTAAAGTTATAAACTAAAATACAACATAGAGACACAACAAGAACAATAAATACTTCCTGTGTTAACTGTTACACAATAGTATTGTTTGTGTGTCTTATAATGTGGCAGGGAAAACTAATTTTAGCCCTTTTATTTTACTCACGGAATAACACAGTTTTTAATACACTTGAAAATACTATTGTAAGTGAACTTTGTTTGTTTTTAAAGTCTGCACTGCAAAAACAGTTATCAAAAAAGCTGTGTGATTAGTTTTTAGAACATGATTTTTCTTGCAATTTGTCTTTGCTTTTAAATGAAAATTCAGAACACTGTAGCACCCACGAAATGGACACATAGCCTAGTTCAATTTCAATTAAAATGCATCTAAATGCATTTTTTTATTATTATTAAAACATAAAACCTCTAGGGCCACCACCAATTTAACCAGCATTCAAGTGAGCATCTTTTTTTTCTGTAAAACAAGATAGAGGCATGCAATTAATATAAACCACTGGCAAGGTTAGAACAAACCCACTCAGCAGTGAAAAAATAAATTGTCAACTTCTCAAAAGAATATTCTGATGCAATGTTTTATCAAAATGTAAATCTGGTGTCAGTAATTCAAAAAAGCCTTATCACAGAACGAGTACCGATAATATCTTCTAACCTTCATCAAATTCAGACAAGGCTATATCATTGGAATGCACAAGACCGAACCAGAACTCTTGCAGAATTGGGTCACCAATCCTGAGATCATCAAGAAAAAGTGGAATTGCAAAGGAATGCCCGTTCCATGTGTAACGGGCAGTATTGTGTGACAAACTGCCATTTCGGATTCTGTCCAGTCCCGTCGGCAAGATGAGAGGAGGTTAAAAGCTCTAAACCACAGTACAAAACAGCCAGACTTGTCTGCATTTGTCATTTCAGAGCTTTTAAACTCACTGACAGGGGACTGGACAGAATCAGGAAGGACAGTGTATCAGACAACACTGTCCGTTACACATGTTTCTTCAAGATTAGATTAAGGATTTTTATTATCTAACTACAGCTGGAACTTTTTGGCTTTTATTTCTTTTGTCTGAAATATCACAATAAAATGACCCTTTAGAGGAACACATGTGTTTGAGCTGACAAGTTCTTGATTAACATCATGAAATCTATTAATTTTGTACATTTCAGTCTTTGCAATAAAACTGCAGTATTCTAAAGTAAATTCAACAATTTACCCACCATGCACTGGTGCCATTTCTGATCAAATATTCCAATAGAGACCAGCTAAGCAATCTGTTTGAACCAGGTCAGTAGATTTGACCTAAGATTACAGTGTGTTCCTAATGCTAACATAACTTCTTAGCCACTAATAGAACATGTGCAGGTCAAAAAAGCCAAAACATTCTGCATTAAACACATTTATTGGATTCGAAGAACAGTATGGTTTTGTTTACAGAAACTGTGTGGGTTTGGGTGTGTATGTACTGTATATACTTAAACTACACAGCTGCTAACTACTTTTGTTAAAAACACAATAACTGTGCAGAACTACTTTGGGAAATGTAACCGTGTTAAAACAGAAAAAAATGAAGTCCCCACTGATCAGTATCAGCGATCACACAAATACTTCAGGAGACAGCTCCTATAAGAACAGCACACAGATGTTTTGATACCCCACGTAACTCTGGTGATCCACTGATTACCTGCACTTTGTTCAAACTGCTAGGGAAAATTCAGATGAGGTTCAAATCTGAGGACCCACCTGTGTGCCAAAGCCAATGCATTACTATATGGAACACTAAGACTCAGGTTAACCCTTTAATGCCGATGACAGGAGTCACTGTATTTCTTTGTTTTGTATTTACTGTGGAAGTTATTTCACCTTTAATGGAACTCTCATTGGGTACATGAACCACATTCTTAGTATTTTCTAACATCATGCTGTGAAAAGTGGGTTACTCCTCCTCCTCCTCCTCCTCCTCCTCCTCCTCCACCCACCCCCCCACCCCCACCCCCACCCCACCCCACCCATTTTATCGTACTGAACTAGGGGTGGTAGAACTAAAGGCCTTATGTAGGATGCTTTTTATTGAACAGCACACTGGGTCAGTGCTTGAAATGGGCTGGTCCTTCCATATTCCAAAGACTTGCATACTGGCACTTTTTAGTGCATAGAGAGGTTTTTGAAAGTTGCATTTCCCAAGTGTATATGATTTTAATCCGTTTATATTTTTACTATATATACTGTTCGGACTACGATACCCAGCATGCATTCAACATTACATAATATCATGTGATTTCGCCAATGATCACCTCATGAAGAGTATTCAATTGAGTAAGTGTCGATGCACTGGGAATCTGAACAAGACATTGGGACAAAATATCATTCAGCAAGTCAGAGTGCTGCTTCATTCAGAAGTTTGGTCAAAGGAGATGAGCTAGATATTCAGTGTGGCGAATGGGACCCGAGGCAGCTTTGCGCAAGGATATACTGGACAGTGCAAGGGCATTTAGGACCCCCCTAATTAGGCGCTGACTGTTAATTTGGTGACGTTGATGTTTTGTAACTGAAGTCTATCCCGTTAAGACCGCCCATGCAGCATTTGACAGGCTGCACAAAATGTCAGTTTATCAGCCAAGATGAATATTGGTTGTTAGTTGCATTGGAATTTAATTATAACCTGTGGTTACTTAGTAAAGCCCGGCCACACAGCATTTGACAGGCTGAACAAAATGAAGAAGCGGGTGAGATGATATTAAGAGAGGTAATTTCTCAAAATAACTTATGGTGCATGGAGAGTGGTTTTTCAAAAATCGTGAAGCAGGATGTGAGTTTTAGGAAGCACTTGCACACAGCGGAAGAAAAAATACTCACTTTTTGACGTGTCCCGTCGGGCTCAGGGCGGGTAGCAAGGCTCTACTGTACATGTGCCTCCGCTAAAGCAGATTTCATTTAGTCAAAGCAGCAGTACTCCAAAAATGTGATGTGGTTCAAAAACAAACAAAAACTAAAACTAAAAACTTGTGTCTTGTCTTCCATCATCCATAAATATTAAAAACACTCAATGTGCTGAATTTAGAACACGAAAATAAACTTAAATTTAATGGCAAACGTTTTGACTACGAGTCTTTTTCAATGTCTTGTGTTCAAACTGGATTAAAGGAGGATTAAAGGATGTTTCTTGTGTAATGTTAGTGTTTTGAAAAAGAAGGACTAATCTGAATGTGTACAGTTCCCGCACATCCCATCTTGTAAAAATGTATTCTGAAATCAAAAGATTTGGACAATGCAGGCACAGTAAAAACATAGTTTGCCTTATTGTACGTGTGATGTGCACCTCTCAAACAAATATTCAATATATTTTATTCTGCTAAGGCTTTCATATTATCATGAAATGTGTTACCACTATGGCACAGTACCTAACTGAAAAGTAGACAACATTCACAATGGCTGGTGAAAGGCTTTAAATATTAAATAATTCAGAAGAGAGAGAGAGACAAGGAAAACACATATGAATAAAAATGGGCTGACAGCTGGCGACACCATTTACAACACATACAATTTTTATAGCACAAAAACAATCCAATAAAATGCAATACATAGGAGAATCCAACAACCTGAAAACAAATACTGAGTTTACGAAAATAAAAATGATCAGTTTCATTTAGCTCACAAAACATTGCCAAAGAAGTCACTGTATTGTATTCAATAATTATAGAACATTATATAAAAGACACCAATAAGTCATTATTGCTACCCTTGATGTTAAAGTTTTTTTCTTTCAAACAAGACTTTTTGCTCCACCTGTGGTCTTGACCTGTGAACTTCTTCAGCTTTTAGGGGCGGAAGATGACTCAACGTCGGACAACACGGTTGACGACTTAGGAACGGAAACAGATATGAGAATGGAGAGTACTTCACAAAAGACTAGTTCAAGATCTGCAGTTAGCAAAGACATGGAACTCCAGGTTTGTGTCTGCGGCTGGAGCAAGGTGACAACGGTCAGGGGTTTGAAGATTCATCAAGGGAGAATGAAATGCTTGAGGGAGAAGAGACAAGGGCCTCACATTGATCAGTACTTCTTACGGAGTCAGTCAAATGAAATCCAGCGACAGGAAGCAAACCACAGGTCACAAGATATCAGCACTCCTGTCATAGACGTGAGAAGGACTTCCATGGATACAGCTAGTGATGAACCTAATGATCCTTGTAAACCCGGTCAGACAAACCAGCATAAGAGAGAAAAGAACCTCAACGGGCACAAGCCTGGAGTTAAATGGCCAAGAGCGTGTGAGAAAACTGCATGGGAAAGGTTAAGTGGAACAGTTGAAAAGAAGCTGGATAAATTTGGGGACATCATCTACGCATATGGAAGTGAGAGGTTTGGAGTTGAAAAAAGGAAGGAAAAAGTACAAACTATTCCTGGAAAGTCTAGATGGCAGCAGGAGATTAGTTAGAGAAAGGAGACAGCTGAGGAAGCAATGGAGGAGAGCAGAACAAAGTCAGAAGGAGGGACTCAATCTGTTACAAAGGGTCATAAAAGATAAGCTTGCAACATTACGTAGAGCTGAGTGCCTACTGAAACACTATAAAAAGCATGCAAGAACTAACCTTTATAAAGACCCATTCAAATTTGTAAAGAAGTTATTCACCAGTGAGAAAAATGGCACACAAAGCATCCAAGGTTGAGCTGGAGAGATATTTGGAGGAAACGCATACAGATTCAAAAAGGCAGGAGCCTATGTCAATTCCTTCAGACACCCCACCTATCAATCTACCAGAATACCAAATGGAGGACTATGCACCTACGTGGAAAAAAGTAGAGCAAGCTGTGAAAAAAGCAAGGGTGTCATAATCTCCAGGGCCTAATGGAGTTCCATACAGAGTACACAAGAGTGTTGCAGGCGTTCTACGAATCCTGTGGAAACTGATGAAAGTGGAAAAAACAGGCTGTACCAAGAGCATGGTGTCGAGCAGGTGGAGTCTTTATACCAAAAGAAAAAGATTCTGCAAGCATCAGTCAGTTTCACCCTATTTCCCTATTAAACGTAGAAGGCAAGATTTTCTTCAGCATTATTGCTCAGAGATTGTTAACTTACCTATTAAAGAATTGCTTCATTGACACTTTAGTATAAAAGGCAGGCATCCAGGTTTCCCAGGATGCTTAGAACACATCAGTGTGATCTGGCAACAAAAAGGAGAGGAAGGAGCTCCATGTGACATTCCTGGATTTGACTAATGCATATGGTTCGGTGCTACATGAACTTCTTTGGGCAGCATTTGATTTTTTCAGTGTACCGATGACAATAACAAATTTAGTGAAAGCCTACTTTGGAGATCTGCAATTTAGTTTTTCAGCTTCAGAATTCAGCACTACATGGCAATGCCTAGAAGTTGGAATAATGTCAGGATGCACCATTCCTCCATCCAGGAGAGCAACTGCCAAGAAAAGGTGTTAAAACCAAGCCTCGCCCAGAACAACTGGAAGCTGCTAGAGACTAGAAAATGCTGGCAGATGTTGGTCAATGGCTTATTTTTCCACCCGAGATTGCCACCACTAAACTTCGACCAGATATTGTCGTGTGGTCTAGATCAACATGCCTTGTTCACCTGGTAGAGTTAACAGTGACATGGGAGGATGCTGTATATGAGGCGTATGAGAGGAAGAAACTGAGGTATGCTGAACTAGCTGCTGAAGCGGAACAGCAAGGATGGAGAGTCCGGGTTTACCCAGTGGAGGTAGGTTGTCGAGGATATGTGGCACACTCTACAACCCGGTTTCTCAGAGACGTCGGATTCAGTGGCCAAGAGTTGCATCGCACAGTGAAGAACTTATCTGAAGCAGCAGAGAGGAGCAGCAACTGCCTGTGGTTGAGATGGAAAGATTCTGGTTGGGGATCTCAAGCACAATAGAAAATAAAGAAATGCTGATGTATGTGTAAGTAAGCTGGGTTGAGTTGAGTGGGGGACGGAGGGGAGTGATGCTGGGACGCCAGAATCACCGTCGAGCCATCTTGTGGTGAGGTGGGCTAGTCGACGAAACACCAAGGATAGGAGGTGCCCACTTGAAGACCCTAGAGATGTACCCTACTGAGCTCAGTCCAGACGGTTGTCATGCTGATGCGCTGGGGAGACCACACTGTGGCGATACGCTGGGGAGGCAAAATAAGCTGATCCCTGGAGCCAGCATTACACCAAGCAGAATGATATTTACATCATCAGATGGAAGGAAACGCAAATGGATCACATTAGTTTACTGTAAAGCTACGTCTTAGTTGGTGCTTATCTTGGCGAGAAACGAGTTCAAATCAACATGAAGTTTTAACATCTACTCTCATGTAATGGAAATCATTACCCTCCGAGGTTAGTGGCATTACATTTAAAAGGAGCAGCACACAAATACAATCTGTTAGAATACCCAAACACCGTAATGATCACTTCCTTCTGTATTACAGGAGTCTTCGAGAACAAATGTCACCAAGTAACAAATTTACCCCAAGTCGATGTCCATCATTGTTAGGTATTACTGTAGTTCAGCAGGGTAAAGAAAAGTACACCCTCTCAATCACAAAGCAAGAAATGTTTCAAGCCACAGCAATGCATATCCTAATTCCCTTGTGACGTGTGAGTTTGCAACACCAGTGTGCACAGTATCAGTGAACAGGAGTATACTGCTGTACTGTGCTTCTGTGTAGTCTTGCTTATAGGAAAATGCATTTAAAATGACACGTACTGCATGCACCTTCACAAAGTCTGACTCAGTCTTGTACATCACATAGGTATTATCAGGTGTTTTATCCTCACCTGTCCACACATGCAGTAGTTCAGACTTTATACAACCAATCCCTTCCAGACAAAGGTTTACACAAGAATATCTATATTTGAAGGAAATCATCAAAGTTGCTCTATTTTAGACATGTGAGATGACAGTTCTGATTGGGGAATGTATTTCAATTCTCTAATATATTGTACATACCGACTAGCATAGTAGTTTGTATCTTGTCGCAAGATCAGTTTTAAAGAAATTCTAAAGTGAATTGCTCAGACTGGAAAGATACAGGAGCAACCCAAAGTCACGATTGACACTTGAGAAAGCAGCCTCGCCTTTCAAGACTAAGCACACATCAATGTACCAATGCCAAGCTATTACTGTGCGCTCAGTGGATCGGTTCAACAAACATTAAACAACCCTAAGAAGCAGGATACAATCATCTCCTTGACGCTGTACTCCCCATTGATACACAGATAACTATCATTAGTCAGGACAGACAAAAGCACAGGGTTTTATGGTCGATTTGAATAATACACACGTTGGACTAGTTTTTCTTCAATGTTGTTTAGTTTTAGTTTCCCATCTATTTAAATGGTAAATTCTAAAGCCACAACACATGCTTTTGTATAATATGCACTCTATAACATTTATATCTTTTTGCTGCTTTGGTTTTTGTGGCATGCAACATAGGCATAAACCTTGTTATGTTTATTTTACAAATGAAAACACCATTGGAATTCAGGCCACTTTGCTGACCCAAACTATGTACACTGTTGGCAAGCTTTCCTTCCAAATATATACCGAACTCTGATAAACAGGACAGATTGCAACACATCAGAACACTGTAAGCCAATAAGGACTTTATGGACAATTAAGAACAGTAGATATCAAAAGGACAAAATGAACTCTACAAAGCCAAATTACAGTGGTTCAGAAATGTTTAGAAAGTTTGCTAATTTTCAGAAAGGTCCCATAAATTATATTTTTTTAAAAGCATGGAAGGTTTTAACTGCACTTACAGGGTCTCTGTAGTCTTCAGCTTCTTTTAATGATGGACGGGGTTTCACTGGGATGTCATCACTACATTCATTG
This sequence comes from Acipenser ruthenus, assembly GCF_902713425.1. Lineage (NCBI taxonomy): Eukaryota > Metazoa > Chordata > Actinopteri > Acipenseriformes > Acipenseridae > Acipenser > Acipenser ruthenus. The sequence continues at coordinate 48,370,888 of NC_081195.1, forward strand.
TCTGATGTGTTGGGAGATTCAGCTAAATCAAGGAACTCATCTCGCTTGTGGCCTCTGAACCTTATTTTGTCCAACCGCTTTAGCATGTTCAACACAGAGCTCTTCTGCTTTACCTTAACATGATGAATGGTGTCCCTAGAGGGGGAAAAAAATGAACATAACAATAGGATCTGACTACAGCAGTATTCATCTCACACTTTAAACAAGGTACCATGATATAGCCAATATTTTTAGAGTACATGATTATGCATTATTCTTTTAGGAGCTGCTATTGAAGAGTTTTGAACAGTTTGATGAATAACAAAACTTTAAAAGATTTGTGAATAAGGCCCAATCTTTAAGGCCAAATCAAAAAGATTCTGCAGGACCCACAACTTATTTTTAATCCATATACTTTAGGTCAGGGTTGGCCAACTCTGGTCCTGGAGAGCCGCAGGATCTTGTGGTTTTCATTCCACCTGAGTTATCAATTACTTAATAGAAACAATTAATTTTCTTAAATTGGTCAACACTAACACTTTTTTCCAGGTCTTTAGCCACTGATGATTTAAATATACCCAGAAAACCTACAGGATTGTGGCTCTCCAGGACCAGGGTTTGGCCACCTCTGTCTTAGGTCATTATTCAACTATTGAAGAAACTACACAGCTGAATATTGCAATTTTTGTGGCATACTGAAATAAAACTAAATAATTATAGAATGCACAGTTGTAGTGTTTACGGATGCTGTCTGAACAGGTGTGTCTTGAGGAGGTGCTGGAAAGCAGTCAGGGACAGAGCAGTCCTGATATCCATGGGTAGGTCATTCCACCACTGAGTGGCAAGGGTGGAGAAGTAGCGGAAGCTGGGGAGAGGAGGGGGGTACAGCTAGTCTGCCGGAGGTGGAGGAATAGTAGAATAGTAGGGGATGCAGTGGGTGGTGGTGAGGGAGTGAGCAGAGGATACTGTTCACAAGTTCTAACTACCTACACTATCCTAGACAAAAGTATTTAATTTTTTTTTTTTTTTTTTTTAAACCCAGATATAGCCACTAAAAACCCATCACAGTTAATACAAACAGCAGCAATAACCTATTACATTTCAGGTATTACATTTATATTTTTTCACAGCAACATGACAGAAAACTACATGGACTGTACTGTATCACTTTTTTTTTTCTTTTATGAAAACCAATATGAATATGGATGTGGAAGAAATACTGGGTATACCAAAAGACCAGCATTTAATACACATTTCTTTCAGCCCACATTCAGTCTAACAATTTTGCAAACCCAGTTAACTCAAACACAGTCTCAGTTCTGCTCCATACACAGAGCCAAGGCATTCCTGGCCAGTGTGAAAGTTGCCTTTATTGCAGTAACAAGTAAACAGGCTACCTATTAAATCACTTTCCAAAACAGCTGATAGGCCTTATCCTGAATGTAAAGTTTAAATAATTTAGATACGGACCAAATGTATCCTCTTTACTAATACATTAGTCTAGAATGACTATTGTTATTTTGTATACCGCATTAAGAGAGTAATATGAACTTAAAAAGCCATGGGCAGAGTGTGAACCTGTTTTGTATCTAGGTCAAATGGAACTCGCATGGTCTTTGACTGTTCTGGGATAAGCGGTTTATTACAAATGAATGTTACTCGAAGGGGCAGAGGAATTTATCCCCTTGGAGTTTTTCTCAAGAAAAAAAAAAGTTATGTTAAAAGACTTATTTTTAGTTCAATTTTAACTAAACTTGCCTTTAAAAGATATTGCGCCAAGTAAGCTAGCTTCTGAGCAGTGTGAGGTCTATCTGTTCAGACCCTGTTATGACAGTTGCCATCCATTTAATATACACTTAATACTTCTTGTTAAAATAAATACAAGTATTGTGTATGCTTAAATTATAACGCTAGTCCAGTTTCGACAGAATATACTTTAAAACATGTTCAAAAGGCAAAGAAACAATTTATCAACAGAAAAAACAGCAATTCCTTTTTGAAAATGTGCCTAATTTGCTTCAAATGTCCCCACAGACAATATTTGGACAAACATTATCCAAGGGACACACACACACGTTCAGGGGGTTCTGCATTGTGCTTGTTTTTTTGGGCCAAAGTACTTTACACTGTTCTTGGAGAAGAGGTACGTTATGCTTCAGATTTAACTGCTGCTCTCTAGCAGGTGCACAAACATTAAAACTGAAGCTGGCATTCAATCCTCCTTTCACACAGACGAGTTATGACAGCTCAGAACCGGCACTGATGTGGCATTTTGGTCAGTGTGAATTGCCTATACCGTCACAGAGCCGTCATATTTTATGCCATCTCTGAACCACCTCGCGAGGTGGTTCAGAGATGGCACTGAACTGTCTTAACTGCCTGTGTGAAATGCTATGCTGGCACTGAAGCACTATAGTGGGCGTGGATTGAAAGTCAACATCCCACGTGACTCTATACCGGATGTGTTGGGTCTTTTTGTTGTTGGTGTTACACGCTTTCATTTTTTTTCAAATACAATGGCAGATAAAGAACAAAGTAGTTACTGGAGTCTGGAAGAAGTTAAGGAATTGTTCACTTTCCAGGCTGCCAAGGAGGTGAATTCACAAATAGAAGGTGACAGATGTAATTTATGGGCAAATTGCCATTGCCATGAAAACGATTTGTTGACCAACAGGTTTGAAAGTTTCTCACATGATCCCTTTGTCTGTGTGAAAGGGTTATGACGGTATTACACCGGCATAGACTGCGCAATTTCATGCTGTGTGAAAGGGTATTTTAAATTTTTTTTAACGTCTTTCAGACAGCTCAGTAGCTGCATTTGTGTGTGAAAGGGGTAAAGTCAATTCTCTTTACAAATGGAAATGTTAGCCCAAAGTCATTTACAAGAAGCACTAAAACCACAGTCATCTACTATCACTGAAATGAGAAGCCTACTACATCTGCCAGTTTGTGCCATGTATCTGTTTACTACAATACAGGGATCTGGCTTTGATCAATAGAAACAAATACTTTATATATAAAATATATATTCTTAAACAACAGCATCATCAAAGTTTGTCCTCACTTACAAACTGTATTGCTTGTCAGAATATGGATGTTGCTGCTAGCCAAAAGGTTGCTAGCCAAGTATTTGGTAGGTTTTTGTATAAAGGACATACTCACTATGACTCTCAAAGGCAGGATTTGGAGCATCACAGCTGTATTTCAACTATGTTATCCTACAGTTAGAAAATAGCTGCAATGTTATCTTAAGTCTGTCACCTCTTGCTGTGCTCTGCGGTTCATCAGCATAGAGTCTCAGTACACTGCAGGGTATTTTTCTGAACAGGCACGATTTATTTACCCTTCATAAAGTGACTCATCATGTCTAACAAGCACCGAATCCAAAACCTGTCAATCACATACAAATCACTAAACTGGTGTATTATTAAATCATACAAGTTACATTTCAGTATCAATAAGGACTACTGTTAAATATTACTTTAAGGTTAAATATTAACTGTAAATCAAGGAATATCACCATAAAATAAATAAAAGGACACTCAGCCTATCATATAGAATGGCTTTGGTAACTATTTAGTTATGCTAGTTAAGTTTATGTTTTTATATTTACAAAAACAAGGAAAACTACACTGCATTATACTGTACATTAATAAATGCATGCTCTTGCACAGTTGATGGTAGGCAACAGTCATGTTGTAGTCATAATCAGTGTGACCGATTCCCTTTTAATATCATCAGTTAAAATCCTAAACAAACAATTATCCTCAGAATACTTCCCAAAAAACAAAACTAAAAAATAAATAAAAATACAAACCTACAAGATGTATCAGTAATTCCAATTATGTGTTAGGAGTAATAAACATAAGTAGTAAATGCACTAAAGATGGAGAATGTGGTGTGACAAAGCCAGGGCTGTAATACTGGTACTTGAACAGGACTGAGGAGGGATACTTTGTGGAAGTACAAAGAGAGATGGAAAACAGAAATAAATAGAAGTGCTACTGAGTCACTGGCTTTACATTTCTCGATTTTACAGGGACCCAGCCCAGGACTATTAAATGATACATTTCTATTGACATTAGTATATCAAACTGATTGTTCAGTGGTTTGAAGATCTATGTTTGTACTTGTTTGAGCACTTTGGGTACTATATGTAGCACAACACCACTGCTGCTGTCAAGAGACCCTTTTTTCTCTCTCTCTCAGAAATAAGAAAAAATATCTCCACAACAGTCCTTTTACAAATAGCAGGCTGGAAAAAAAAACTAAACAAAAAAAACAACATTCTTGTTGTTCTGTAAATACAAATGACGATCAACACTTGAGAAAATTGATATATTCTGCTTTAGTAAGAGATCAAATACTGTAAAGCTTTTGCTGTTGCCAGACCAGGGAACTGGTACTATTTTTAACCTAGTTTCTCAGTCTTGATTAACTGTGTTGTTGTTAGTACAATAATTAGCTTTACATTGATGCATTAAAAAAAGCAAAAACAAACAATATCACATAAAACAACAAACAAACAGTCTATCTTCCCCTGTGTCTGAAAGTTTAACAAACAACACTGCACATTTTGGCCTCTATTGCTACTTCAACAAAACTCACTGTTCACCTACAGCATACATATTTGTCTTTTACTGACCAATCTGACAGCAGTGGTGAAACATCAGCTAATGAGTCAGATGGTATGCCTGTACAGGGTACCAGAGGTCATACTGAACCATACAGTAATATGGTTCTTTCAGAAATGTACCAGAAAAAGTAATGCACCATGTACAGCGTACAATTTATTCTGTTGGCATATGCTATTTTCTTTCAGTATCTTGATTACAAACATTTGCTGGAAAGCATTTTATTGCCTGGCTGGACCTAGCCCAACCCTTTAAGGTACAAGGGACACGTCTGCCACAAATAAAATTATGCTAACATTCTTATTTTTGCAATGAGGTGCATGAAACAGAGCTTCAAATTTACTGACAGGTTGGATCTCATCATCCAAATTGTCCGTTTCCTTGTGATACTTGAGTCACTCTCAAATGTATTTTAAGAAGAAACCGTTTGAACAACTGCTCAATTCCTTGTGTACCTTCAGGGGTTAATAGGGAGGATCACATGCAAAATATGAGGTTTCTATATTGTCTGTCTGTCTGTGACCTCAAGGACGCTAATTAACACTTAAAATATGACTAGAAGGATTTAATATAGTTCCCTAAAATGTGCAGTATTTATTCACACAAAACTGCAATTGACCATGTTAACTATATTGGGAAGCCTCTTAAACCATATCTATCGCACCCTATTCTACTTTTGAAGTAGTACATGAAGCCAAAAAAGTTTTTCCTATATCAAATAACCTAGTCCTGCACCTATTATGATTGTAATTTAACTCAAATCATAGAAATCAGCTGCTTTGGTTTGTGTGAATTGCTGTTCACCACAGAGTCTGAGAACGTCAGCGATCATCACAAATCCAAGCAGATGTTTCTACTTGTGTTTCACTTTCAATGGTAAATTAGCCCAGGCAACACCAATGACCCTCACCTGTGAAGAGCTCAATCCAAATAATCGGTTGTGCAGCACTGAAAGAAACATCAATCTGTTAATTTGGCCTTTGTTTACTTATCTACAAAAAGTATTGTCTCACTATTTGCAAATGACAGTAGGGATTTAATTAACATCATTACAGCTCTTATATTTCACGTACACTATCGAGGTTGTTTTTACCCGATTTTAAATGTATTCAACATCCTTATAAAAGAGTAGGTTGGGACGTTTGCCAAGTCTTCGGGGAAAAAAAAAAAGTAGAAGACAGGGTATTTAAAACCCCTGTTAAATAACGCCCATGCACGTCAAAAAAGAAACAAGATCCTACAAACTTAACCATTAGATTAATTGAAACAAAAACGTACTGTACAAATGTATGTTTCGTCGTAATTAAATTTGGCAGAATGGTAGGCCTTGATAAAATGCAACTTCCTTCCACCCCAATAAGCATGATATGACAAAATCATCCACAATTTGATAACCAGCTATAAATGTCATTATATTAAAACTAAAATGTGTACAGTAGGTTGCCTGATACGGAGATGATCAATTAACTTATAAAGGCACATTGTTAAAGTTCAGAAGGACGTTGCAAGTGTACCAAACTTGCGACTTGAGTGCAGCAACATTGCCATTTTAATAACATACACGTTTTTCTTAAAAGGCCTATGTAACAACACATGTATTTAACGGGATTGCACCAAGTACACATTTACCAAATATAGATTGTCCAAATACTTTTCGGTAGTTACAGTTTTGTGAAAAACGTCTATTCTACGTTATACTCAAGGACTGGGGATTCATATTTTTTACACAATCGCCAGTCATTGCATTTAAGATTAGCTTCCGAGACGCGTAAAAAATACCCGCTTCTTCCTAGCACAAGATTAAAACAACAACTACAGTCAATCCGCCTAATGCTCTTTACCTAATGTCTTCTCACTGCTGAACCGATTCCTCCTTCTTCATAATCAGCAGGCAATTAAACAGGTTAACAGGGAACAGTCGCCTGTACCATTATTTTCAGAATGCAACACGATTTACTAAACTATAGTCAGAACTAACAATCTATATTGAATGAATAAAGGCGATTATTTTAACAAAACGGTGGGTGTGATGGAAAGCATACAATGTGTCTACAGTGGCAACAAAAGTATCAAAGGAGTGCATTACGGCTGTAACACTGCAGCCTAATGATTTATTTAACTACCACATTTTATAAAATGCAACCAAAAAACAATTGACGATTAATACTCATATATAATCAAAACTACATTGCACGATCTGTGTTATGTGGCACTGTCAGTGCTGATATTATACAACACGGTTTATTCACAGATATACAAAACTGTAATTTGCGTTGATCAAACAAAGCAACACGGTTTATACATTCAAACAGCGCAAAACCTGTTGCTCGTATTTTTTGATTTATTTATTTTTGTATTATTAAATAAATAAAGCAAAGTTACTTACCCAGCGCGGAAATCAGAGCAAAGTTTCATTAACACTGAGGATCCTTGTGATTCTGGGGTGTATTTCTCTACACCTGCTGAACCCACTGAATATCTTTAAAACCTCCAGATGAACAAAATGATGAAATATATTTCTGCTTTCGTTTACTGAATCGCCGCTTGAAAATCGGTGTCTTAGTTTTCGATACAGGTTATTTTGTGTCAATGCCAGCCCCCGCTGTACATATACATTAAAACAGGCTGCCTCAATTTCTCTTGTTGATTTTCAGTGAAGCACACAACAGGAGGACCTGACCAGGAAATTTCGTCAGTGTCAGCGACTACACTCTTAAAGGGGCCGTCCGTTCGTGATGATTCCATAACACCACAAATGACCGATTGTCTCGGAGGCTGAGGAGGAACAATAGCCTACAAACATGTAAATATAATAATAATATAGTAAGTAAAATACATTTACGTGACCGCTATTTCAAAACAAGTGAAAGTAAACCGCTATTTTTCATTCGTGTGAATTTATTAGAAAATAGACATCAGCAGCCGGTGCCCTCATTGTTTATTTTAATCCTAAGGCTTTATCAATATCAAATCGCTGTAGAACAATGTTATTTTATATGTTATTTTAATATATTTTAATCAGCCCGTAATTTTTCAGCAAAGCAACTGATCAACATTCCTCTCCAAAATGCGTGGACAAAGGCAATACATAACCACTCAGCTCAAAACGCTCCAGTACACCCCTTAAATCCAAGGCACTGAAATTGGATTTTGGGAAAATACAGTAAACTGAAAACCTGTACTCGTCGGGTGATTCCTCGTGTATCCTGAGTATCTACTGCCTGCACAAGACTGTTCCGGTGATGTCATGCTTGTTCTGATGTTCTTCACCCAGTGGATATTTTCTAAATTCTAGTAAGGGCAAGGACAGTGTGGATTCAAAGTTTTTAAGAAAAATATTAATATAAGATAAGATATATTTTTGATAATATAATAATAGTCTCCATCATTTAGATATGCATGGTCAAACCAGTGGGTGAGTTCTTAATGTATTTATAAACCATGGTAGAGAAACTGGTCCATGCTGAAGTCATCTCTAGATTTGCTAGCCTTCCTAAGTATTCCCTTCACAGTTGTTTCAGAATATGGCAGCTGAAATACATACTAAAACTCCACCTCTTCAGCACATTTCACCCATTAAGATTCTGCTTTTGACCAATTCTCTTAGTCTTCTGACCTGGAGTTGTGTGACAAAACCTAGGGTGCATAGGGAGGCAGGGTTTTAACCCCTGGACTTTCCAATGCTCCGTGAGGGGTACTGATACAGTATCTAAAATAACCACTTATTAGGGGTTGTTTTCTTTAAGTTGTAATAGTTGGATCTTTTTTTGTGTATGATATTGTATTATTGCCTGTAAAGAGCCAGGGACAGACGTGCAGTGAAAAGTGCTGTGGAAGTGTAATGATGGTATTGTGCCTTTGTGTTTGAAACATTATTTAGTACATCTCAAAAGACATGTTAAAAACAGTATATTTGCAGTCAGACTGAGCAAAACACTTCTGAATACTATTTTCTGTGTAAGAGGGATGTACAGATGCTAAATATATTATTTTATTAATATGCACTTATTATCCTTTTAGGTATTTTCTTACTATATGTGACTGATGGTAATAATTTATGTCAGTAGGAAATTATTTAGTTAGTGTTTAAACTTCTATCTTAGACTGAAAGCTCAGAAACTAAGCCTAAGGTAATTCACAGGGATGCAAAGTCCAGGGGTTAAAACTCTGCCTCCCTATGCATCCATATATAATTATGTGTGTGTGTGTGTATTTTAACCTTTTACCTTAACAGATGATCTAACAGATGATCAATGATCATATCAGAACCCTATTGTAGTAAGCCAGCCCCAAGGATATCAGATGAATGGAAAACAGTGGGGATGCATTGCATGTGTATAGATGTCTCTGTTTCCAGCCACAATGTCTGCATATAGTACAATCCTAGTATACAACACAGTTTCCAGTTCTTTATAAAGCTGTATTTGGTTTGGTTAATGTGGTTTCAACTCTCATCCTGTGTACTCCCTCTGTGTACTTCTACTATTTGGAAGCTTTGGGTCTTCACAATAAAAAAATTAAAATAAATAAATAAATAAATAAGCTTTGGCACTTGAATGGTTCCTTGACTATTTATCCTGGTAACATAATAAAAATACAATACAATACAAATTTATTTTTATATAGCTGTACAAAGTTAAAAACAAAACAAAATCACTCAATATATAATACACTCCAGTTACAACCAATTATATAAAAACACATTAAAAAAGTATGTTTTCAGTTTAGATTAGGCAGTGTTCCAACCTGCCTAATGGTAACCAGAATAGAGTTCCACAACCGAGGCACACAACAGCAAAATGCTCTGGCTCCAATTGATTTTAGATGACTTTTTGGAACAACTAAACGTTCTGCATTTTGTGATCTCAAAGAACGAGTAGGGAATATACAGAATTAGTGTAGATAACATGGCCCTAATCCATGAAGGATCTTATAAGTTGTTACAGCAACCTTAAAATCAATTCGGTAGCTCTTAATAATGAAATTCCATTTTATTAAGTAAAAATTAAAACATTTGATAAAATTTGTTACCAAATTCACAGTCTTTTCAACTGCCAACCCAGAGATCTAAGAAAGAACCAAACAAAAGGCCATGAATCCAAATGTCATACCAATACATACATACATACATACTGGACCACTGTCTATATAGCAAATGGTGGGCATGTCCTGATGCAGTTGTAGCAGTTCAATTTTAATTTATTATACTGTATTCATTTATCAAAATAAAATGTGAAATGTTGCAACATTTCATACAAACAAACGATTCCACAAAATAAGAACATAAAAACAAAAGAAAAGTTTGGGAATGAGACTTTTTTAAATGTTCCCAGTGTTTTAGATCCTACTACTTCACCTGGTAGGCTATTCCATGGATTTATAACTCTCTGTGTAAAAAAGTGCTTCCTACCTTCTGTTCTAAACTTACTTTTACTTCCATTTATGCCATCTTGTTAGTCTCTTTGTGCTAAATTCAATGTTGTGTTTTGGGTTAACGTTATCTATACCATTTATAATTTTTAAGACTTCAATCAAGTCTCCTCGCTCCCTTCTTTTTGCTAGGCTGAAGAGATTGAATTATTTTAACCTGTCTTCATAGCTCATGTCATTAGGTCCTGGGATCAGCCTGGTTTCCCTTCTCTGTACTTTATCAAGTGCAGTGATGTCTTTTGTTTGTAGTAAGTTGACCAAAACTGCCCACCGTATTCTAGGTGGGATCTAACTAGGGCATTGTATAATCTTACCGTAACCTCTCTAGACTTGTATTCCATGCTTTTTGAAATATAGCCTAACATTGCATTTGCCTTTTTAATTGCCTCACGACATTGGCAACATACTTTTAATGATGACTTCACTATAACCCGAGATCATTTTGAAAGTCCTCGTCCTCTATTTCCACCCCGTTAATTTTATACCTAGAACCTGGATTATTATGCCCAATATTAAATAATTTACATTTCTTAATGCTAAAAATATTTTGCCACAAGTTTGCCCAGTTACAGAGAAGGTCCAAATGCCTTTGAATTAGCTGGGCTGCAGATTCAGAGTCCACTTCTCCCCCAAGTTTGATATCATCTGTAAATGTAACAGTCTTGTAGTGTGTATCTTGGTCCAAGTCATTTATATAAATGAGAAACAGTAAGGCTTCAAGTACAGACCTTTATGGTACCCCACTAACTACATCCCTCCAATCCGATTTTATACAGTACCTCTCAATTACTCTCTGCTTTCTGTTTTTTAACCAGTTCTGTTCTCATTACATGTCCTCCCCTGTATTCCTGGTGATTTTAATTTACATACATGTGGCATTTTGTCAAAGGCGTTTGTAAATCTAGATACATTCTATCATAAGCATTGCCATCCTCTACATTAGCTGTAACATCCTCAAAAAAGTCAAGTAGGTTAGTTAAACATGACATCCCTCTTCTTAACCTATGCTGGCTATCCCCTATAATAGTGTTGCTGTATAAATAGTCTTCAAGATTAACTCTTAATATTGCTTCCATCATTTTGCATGTTACAGAAGCTAAACTAATGGGTATATAATTACTTCAGTCTGCCTTATCCCCCTTTTTAAATAATGGCACAACATTTCCAAGCTTCCAGTCTTCAGGGACCTCACTGGTTTCTATAGAACTATTCTTGATAGTAGCCAGTGGTCTACATATTTTTATATTTTTACATATGCTTTACATTTTTAGTTAATTTTTTCTGGATTTACTGAGCAAAATTGAATTACATTAACTGGTCACAGCTTAGGATAGTTGTCTGCTTATTCAAGGTATTTCCCTTTCAAGTATGAAATGTAACCATTACCTAATGGGATTTAATTAATCTAAACTAGATAGTCTAGTCTAGAATTCTAATTCATGGTATAGTTTACTGTTTGTTAATCAAAATACACTAAGACCTGTCTGTAGGTTTAGCTAAAATAAGTGGTTGTCTGCTTTTAGTAAATACCACATAGGATACAAGTACAGTAAATGACAAAAATTACCATAACCCTGGTTCCCTGAAATAGAAATGTAACCATTCAAGTAATTTGGGCTATAAGAGGTTAAACCTTAAAATCAGTGCACAAGTCCTCGGACTGGTCAGTTAGTGAGAACTATCTGGTAATCCCAACTGAGAAACTCAAAACTCATATATATGCAACCACTATATTCAAAATACTGTACAAGTATCTTGCAGTAAAAAAAAAAAAATTGGAATGCATTGACACAGGCAGGGCAACATATATCCATCAGCCAGTTCAATACACTACCACTGAAATCACCACAGATGGTTGGATTGTCCATGACACCTCTGTGTTAAGTCTAGTCAATCAAATAAGCACTGCTACTGCCTGTGTCAGTGGTACAGAGGCATACGTTTCATACTGAACTGAAAGCAGTATTGAACTATTACTGGTCTCTTAAAAATAGATAGTAGTGTTTTTAGAGCAGTCCATTAACATATCGTATTTTTCTCAAATACATACAGCTCTAAAGAGAGCGGCACCACAATTGAAATTGTATCCTTGGAGGAGTCATCTACAGATTCTAAATGTTAACCAAAAATGAATTTTGCTGGCCTTTAGCCACTTTCAGAATGAGTAATACAATTAAAACAAAGATTGTGTCTTTGGTCTGGCCAAAATTCTAGAAGACACTGTCTTGTTGAAACTGTATAATGATGCAAAATACAGTAAAAAGTGATAGTCTATTAATTTAAGAACCCATTTTACAGCTAATAATTGCAGAAATTTTACACACAAATAATTTACATATGCATATAAGAAAAAATATATATATAATCTGAAAATCTGAAAAAGGCGGTTCCTACCAAATTCCAAATATGAAATTGAAGAGTTCATGTTTCCTCTTATACTTAAGATGAGATGTTACCAGTATACTCAAACAAATAATAACTGTACAGTACATGTAAAACTAGACAAAAAAACTTTATTTTCCGTAATAACCAGTAAAACAATTGATTTAAAAAACAAAATGGAAGACATCAGGTGTGAGGAACATTTCTGTCCAGAATTTACCTCACAGCAAATGCCTCATATAGACAGATAGGCTGTATCATTCAATTATCATTTGTTCTTTTGACAATTATACATTTCTACATTTATGTCTCACCTTTTGATATACAGCCAACCATCCACTAAAAAAAAAAAAAAAAAAAAAAAAACATTTTATGATCAGAGACCAATGCTGCAATAATGCTGCTATGAATAAAAATGTGACCCTGCTCTTGTACTGTTAGAAAATTGCATGACTGTTCCATCCTCATTTTGTCCCTTTCAACCAAGGACATATAAAATCACATGACCACCTCGCACACACTCATTTCTCACAAGTTTTGACCTTGACTACATTATTATTATTATTATTATTATTATTATTATTATTATTATTATTATTATTATTTTGTTCCTTCACCATACTATATTACAATCTTAGGTTGAATTGCAGTTAAGGTTTTAATTCTACAATAATTTCAGTATATTAATTAAGAACTGTGCATAATTTATATTCTGAAAATAGGTACATTGCAGTTTTAAAAAAGTTAAATATAGGCTTTGCCTAAACATTTAAAAGCATTAAAACTTGAACCCATTTATACTACCGTAATTAAAATACTAATTAATATGACATGCTGTACAATAAACTGAATAGGTGCTTTGGAATTACAAGAATCTCAATTGCCGTGTGCCCTTCAAATAATCTAAACACAATTTAATGTCTTCTTTAGTAAAGCATTTGACAATGACTCTGTTTTTATCTGGTAGCTCAGGCTGACAACTGTTTAAGTACAATAAACGATATATTATATACAAAATAAAAAATAACCTTGGAACACAAAAAATAGCCATTAACTATGGCAACTGTGATACCAACTGTTACCTATAAAAAAAACGTGTATAATGGCTCTGCAGTCATTGCATAATGCAATCATAATGCTTTACTGTTGTTCCTTTGTGATGCAACACTGTTACTGAAAGCGACCAAGTTAAAAAATATAAATATTTTCGATTTAAAAAAAACATTAGTAGAACTCTCTCTACATTCAATTTAGTTATATTTTGTATAGTTTAAAAAATAAAGTATATGTATATTGTGCCTAAATGTGATCATGCCAGGTCTATACGTATTACATTACATATAAAACGCTATCAATTATCAACTTTATTACTCTATTTCTGGGTGGAATAAATCACTCCCAGTATTTTGTAATTCATGCAAACGTCTGCAAATATAATAAAAGTCACTGACTGTGAGCTACATTTCCAGCATGTGGCACAACTGGTCATCTGTGCAAAGTCTGGGCAAGATCTGCTAAAAATACTATCCCAATCAGAGACCAAAATCGTGCAATATCTGATTCCATAAATTATGTCCATACCAAGTTTCAACACAATTGGAGAAATGCATATTTTACATCTCCAGTATACTACAGCTGTTGTCAGGATATTTCTTACAGAGATAATAAAACTGTACAACCACAATAATACAATATGGACCTAGACCTAAAGCAAAGAAAACAACATCCAGCTTCCATGGCAAAAAGCAAATACAGTACCTGCATTTCAAAGATGTAAGTAGATTCTGATTGGTTTTCAGCTACTATAGTAATTGGAGTATGGGCCCTCTTGTGGACGAACCCATAACTGTCCCATGGATACTATGTGTACAGTATATATTGTTCCAAATGAAAATGGCTCTGCACTTGGTTCCATCTGCAGCCTACAATTGCAATAGAGTTGCAGTCACAGATTAAAAACCTGCATCTCACATCCTTTGCACTGGACACTCATTAGGTAACTTTTACCATTTGCGGCAGCTGGAGACCACGAGTTCTGCCAGCTTGCAACCGGGCTGACCCAATTGAAACAGATTTGATCTCAAATCCTGCTGATGGAAATGAACAAGCCTGATTTCAAATGGCTTGCAAGAGTCCCAGTGGCAGATAGAAACATGGATTAGAACGCATTTTAGAACAAAATAAATATGTTCATGGAAGATAGAGCATTAATAAATGTATTTTTGTAGGTTGCTAACTCGTGACATCCAGAGAAATAGGTCAACTGAAAGTTATTTGCCAATTTAAAGTAAAATTCCTTTATAGAGTAGCTCTATCACAAAACCCCTACTCTTACAACCAAAAGAAGAATCACTCCTTGTCCTGTACATGATATGCAGTGGAGGCTGTGTGTTCCAGTGGTTAAAGTCCAGGACTTGTAACCAGAAGGTCAACGGTTCAAATACCACCTATACCACTGACTCACTGTGTGAACCTGAGCAAGTCACTTAACCTCCTTGTGCTCTGTCTTTCAGGTAAGTTGTTGTTGTAAGTGACTCTGCAGCTCATGCATAGGTCACACACCCTAGTCCCTATAAGTCGCCTTTGATAAAGGTATCTGCTAAATAAACAAATAATATATATATTTTTTATTTGAAGATAATTAATGTATGTACGGCAGATCTGATTCAATAGTGCTCCACTATATAAATTTGTTTGGTGTCAGAAAGTATTAATCTCTAAACAAGTAACAAAACAAAACAAAAAAAAAATACTGACCCCTTCAAATGTCTGCATACATTTAAGATTTATATTTAACATGATGTGTTTTATTTCCACTCTCTATTTGTATTTAAATTAGTGATGATGTAGCTCCGATTTCAAACTAATTGTTTGGTTGATTGTTGCCTGTGGTGTTGAGGTTTGTAAAGGATAAGGAGCAATGAGTCTATTGGTTGTGATCTCTAAATTAAGGTAAGCTGGAGACCCTTAGGATTCAAATGAGCCTTGGCTCTTTCAAAGGAAACAGACAATGTGGTTGTATTCACAAACCATTTGCCAATAGATACACAGAACTGTAATACATTTACTGGAACGTTATATAATGTACCAGAAAATGCATTACAGTAACTTTAGTAAGCCACACTATAATGCAATTTTTATAGTCAATTACAGATGTAGTTACAGTGCAGCCAAAAGTCAGCTAAAGTACAGAACAATGAAACTATATAACTATATACAGCATTTTCTGTATTTGCTCCAATGTCATGGCCACAGTTATTGTTATTTAAACCAGAAGATTTTAATTTAGCATGGGATACCTTTTACTGTATATTTCTAAAATGTGTATAAAAGTAACAACTTTGTCTTGGAGCATTGTTAAAATGTTCAACTTTTAAACAAAATTGCCAGTAAATGATAAAGAAGTCACAAAAGCTGTTTGGTAAAAGCCAAATAAAGTTCTTGCTGGTTTTAGAGAACCTGCTTTCAGCTGTTTGTATGCTTGTTTTTAAAAGCTGTTTTTGAGTGTTACCTAGATGCAGATAGCTGCCAGTTTAATTAAAAAATAAAATGGACAAATCTTTCAACAAAACATACTTGACAAAACAAATGGCACAAGGGCCAAAACAAAAGGTTTTACAAAATCTCACGACTCTCAGAACACAAACACGGACCTCCATCATCATCACCACCACCATCACCATCACCATCACCATCACCATCACCATCATCATCACCACCACCATCAGCAATCACCATCACCATCACCAAACACCAATCACCATCACCATCACCACCACCATCATCATCACCATCACCATCACGACCACCATCATCATCACCACCACCATCAGCACCAGCACCACCATCACCATCATCATCACCACCACCATCACCATCACCATCACCATCATCATCACCACCACCAGCACCACCATCACCATCATCATCACCACCACCACCACCATCACCATCAGCAATCACCATCACCATCACCATCACCAAACACCAATCACCATCACCATCACCATCACCACCACCATCATCATCACCATCACCATCACGACCACCATCATCATCACTATCATCATCACTACCACCATCACCACCACCATCACCATCACCATCACCATCATCATCACCACCACCATCACCACCAGCACCACCATCACCATCATCATCACCACCACCACCACCATCACCATCAGCAATCACCATCACCATCACCATCACCAAACACCAATCACCATCACCATCACCACCACCATCATCATCACCATCACCATCACGACCACCATCATCATCACTATCATCATCACTACCACCATCACCACCAGCACCACCATCACCATCATCATCACCACCACCACCACCATCACCATCAGCAATCACCATCACCATCACCATCACCATCACGACCACCATCATCATCACTATCATCATCACTACCACCATCACCATCACCATCACTATTGCCAACATAACTTCTATTAATCCTAAACTAACACCCGTGAACACCTATTTTATATACCTGTGGCTGGAGCCATTTATTAAATTTGGACAGGGAGAAATGTAACCAACATTCCCCACACAAACACAAACTGGCAAGGCTTCCACCCTGCCACACTGCCACATCTACCCAAGGAGAAAAATCTTAAATAGGCACATCATTGTGGTAGTAACAGTACAGGGTAACACACGGCTTTGGGTTCTCATACACGACATTGCTATACTATACTGTACAGCATTTTGCACAGTATTGTATTCACTTTCACTGTTCTATTTAGACTTGCAGGAATGATCAGATAACAGTAAAATAAATGATGATTGTTCCTCATAAAAAAAAAACACATCCTAAACTACTACCATGTATAATATCAGAGCCAACATAAATCTAACCTAGCACACAATGAAATTAATCAGTTCAGTTTGTGTTTTAAATTTAGACATCATACCAATATAACCACTGGGTGGCAGACTTTATCAGAAAGCAGACACATTGTAACGACCCTGGGTCTGCTGTAATCGTGTTCAAGAAGGCTCTGTGACCCAGGGTAAATAGTTCAATGCAGCAGGTGTTCAGGGACATCAGAGACAGGAGAATCGCTACCAATCGGGCTCGGTTTGTTGCACGAGTGGTACCAAGTTGCAACACTGTTGGCAAAACCAAGGGACGGGATGTTGCAACCATCAGGGAATTGAGAGCGGGAAGCCATGTCTGCTTGAGATTGGTGGCTGGTGCACCGGGGGCGTGCCCTGCATGCAGGGATATGTAGTGGGCTGCTGCTGCTGAGAGGGAGAGACAAGCTGGAGTGAAAGAAAGAGCACATAAGCAACACCTAAAGAGTTTTTGGACTTTCAATAATAAAAATGTGCATTATAAATGCCATATGGGAGATACTGAAATTAAAGAAGGAATCTCTGAAAAAGATCTAGGAGTTTATGGTGACTCAAAAATGTCTTCATCTAGACAATGTGGGGAAGCTATAAAAAACGCCAAACAAAATGCTTGGATATATAATGAAAATTGTTGAATTTAAATCAAGGGAAGTAATGTTAAAACTTTAAATGCATTAGTAAGACCTCATCTAGAATATTGTTTTCAGTTGTGGTCACCTCGCTACAAAAAGGATATTGCTGCTCTAGAAAGAGTGCAAAGAAGAGCGACCAGAATTACTTCGGGTTTAAAAGGCATGTCCTATGCAGACAGGCTAAAAGAATTGAATCTATTCAGTCTTGAACAAAGAAGACTATGCGGCGATCTGATTAAAGCATTCAAAATTTGAAGCGGTATTGACAATGTCGACCCAAGGGACTTTTTCGACCTGAAAAAAGAAACAAGGACCAGGGGTCACAAATGGAGATTAGATAAAGGGGCATTCAGAACAGAGAATTGTGGGAGTCTGGAACCAGCTCCCCAGTAATGTTGTTGAAGCTGACACCCTGGGATCTTTCAAGAAGCTGCTTGATGAGATTCTGGGATCAATAAGCTACTAACAACCAAATGAGCAAGATGGACCAAATGGTCTCCTCTCGTTTGTAAACTTTCTTATGTTCTTATGTTCTTAAATGAAAATAAGTGTCTTTCTTTTGACATTTTACAGAAAACCTCTAACGCCATAGAAAGGCTAAAATAAATAACAGGATGTTACTGTGAGAGCTCCTGCATTCACCTTAGTTGTTTCTAGGAAACATTGTTTTTCATTATACAAATAAAATGGTGAAAACTTTGCATAGTTTTTTTCAATGTGGCTTTCAAGGCTGCTTAAATAGTCTGAACACTGCAAGAAACTATGTGCATTTTCAAAGATATGTGTGACTTACAATTTGAAGCTTGTTTGAAGTGATATATGGCTAACATATTATGCCTGACTAATACATTTGAAAACAGCCCTTCATGGTAAATTATTAACTTGCACTTGTGAAGCTGAAGAGTGGGGGGAGGTGTATCCTCCTATGAGTTCTTTGTTTGGGTTCAATTGTCTTGTAAATACTGTTTCCCTGGTTTTTGTCATTATTGACATGGGCATTTTAATGACCCAATTCTCTAGTAAAAGCATGCCTCTGCTCTATGTGGTATAATCACATTCAAAAGGTCTGAATACATTCTTTTGTGATCTGTCCTATTTAGGAATTTCATCGTGCAACAATGTGAGAATGAAAATTACATAAACCACACCCCAGAATCATGGATAGTTCACTGTGTACAGAAGTGTGGCACACAATGAAATGTGAGATTGATAGGACAGGGATTATATTGCTGATTAGAAAAAAAAAGAACTAGAACATTTTTTTTTTCTAAAAATAAGTATTTATTGTCACTGTTTGGAAAAAGTGATTGAAACTTTTTATTTGTTTCTTTTATTGTAGGAAATCCACTAAATGCATTTAAAATAAACTTTAATGTAAACTTGTTTGAAATACTGATAAATACATACATAAGTAAAACATCACAAACATATATATATATATATATATATATATATATATATATATATATATATATATATATATATAGTTATATATTTTGAGATGTAATATATACAAGTAATATATTTTGAGATGGAATGGAAAATTAGATTATATGGTTTCACCCTGGTTAAATCTAAATCTATTTATAAAACTTTAAGGACTTTTGAAGTGTATTTATAAACATTATCTTAGGGAAACAATACTTTTAAATGAGAATACACTAGTAAGCCCTCTTTTAAACAGTTGCTAGGTTGAAGGTTTTATGAACTGCAAACTTGATGAATAAATCAAAACAGGCCTCAACAGACCTTAGCAAAGACCTTCATTAAGATGAAAAGAAAGGGTCACTGTATGGCTTATAAGTTAAACAATTTCAGAAGTTATTTCCTGAGGTAAATATTTAGCTTACAGTACATTACTACACTGTTCATTCAGATAGGTGTGAACAGTTACTGAGCAGAAACCTAAAGTTCACACAAGTATTTATTTTTTTTTCTGGGAAATTGTAAAGAACATACAAATAGCTTTAGAAAATGAACATAATAAAGGCTTAAACATGTGCAGAAAGCATGTGTTCCCTGGTAAAGTCATCTCCTTTCCAGTAACTGCTGGGAATTGAAAGCGGACTTACTGGTTTTTATACTGGTTGCTTCTTAAAATTAAAATAAATAAATCAGGACATCTAGAAATAAATGAACTTTACATTTTTGATGTAGCTGTGAACTGCTATTCGGTATGTAGGTCTTGCATGTGCAGTTCTGAAAATCATTTCATTTGTTTAATATATGGTATGATACATATCTTACTACCTCAGCAGTATCTTCAGGGTCAGAGCATGTCCCTGGCTGCAAAGCAGTCTTTAGGAGAAGTAGCTTTTGGCAGGAAAGAAGGCACTGGGGATCATTTTATAATTGTATTCTCCAGGTGAAAGACCCATGGAAGTGCAAGATTATCTGAAAGTAGGATTGCAAACCGAGTTTTCATTATCGACGCATGGTACGAGATGCAATGTTTTAAAATGAAAATTCATGTTTGCTGTAAAGTACGAGTAAAACACGCACATGTGAAGCTGCACAGTGTGGAAGTGCACTTCATGTCAAAGTTATGGCAGCAGTGTGGAGTAGTGGTTAGGGCTCTCGATTCTTGACTGGAGGGTTGTGGGTTTAATCCCCGGTGAGGGACACTGCTGCTGTACCCTTGAGCAAGGTACTTTACCTAGATTGCTCCAGTAAAAACCCAACTGTATAAATGGGTAATTGTATATAAAAATAATGAGAAATAATGTATAATGTGATATCTTGTAACAATTGTAAGTCACCCTGGATAAGGGCGTCTGTTAAGAAATAATAATAATCATTTTATTACCAAGGCTTTACGTCTCAATAACGAAACAATGTTCTCACCAACCCATTGTTTTGTTGATATTGATATTTTTGGTTATTCATACTTTATTATAATTTTGATGCAAAAAAAAAAAATCTATTTATTTTCCCAGCGATAACTAAAGTTTGGCTAAATAATAATTGCAAATATTAAGACACTAGAGAACCCCTTTGAAGTCAGTATAACCAACACTTGAACCACTATGATCAGTTGAAAACTTGCATAGCAGTTCTGGCCAGCTTGACTACTGTTGAGATACTAGGGCTAGAAGCAGTATCTTCCTAAGGCTTCACTGCAACATCAACAAAAAAAAAACACGAATCTCAGAAGGAGCATTTTCTCATGGGATTAGAAACCCATTACCTGGGTTAGGAGGATAATTTCCACTTTAGCATCTAATCCAGATCCTTTCCTCACCTTCTGATCTTCTAACCTGGTTTCAGTTTGTTACTTGGTGATGCTTGGGTCTTGGGTTTAAAAAGAGAACGCTTTTGTGAAATCGGAAGGTACAACCAGGGAGGAGCCTCCTGATTTTACTCTATATAGTAAGGTATCAGTGTGTAATCAATGTGTTTATCCCAGTGTTTGAACATATATTACCAATACTCTGCCAGGTAATGTCAATCACAAAATGTACTTATTTAGAGGGGGTGGCGATTCAAAGGAGTGAAATATGGTGAAGTAATTCTGTTTTCTGGTCAAATCTACTTACTAGCGGATTACAGAGGTGGGTGTTTTAGCGAGGAGGCACTGTAAGAGCATGCTGTATCTTTCAAAATGTTTCCACAATGTTGTTACCTTGATAGGCCCTTCTACTGAAAAAAAGTTCCACATGTACTATATAGCACATACAGTGCAGCAACATCACACGATTTTCTACTCAGCGCAAATAGGAAGCAACCAGTACATTTTCCAATTCTGATAGAAGGACCATTGAACGTGGATGCTGAAACAATTAATATAAATAAATAAAATAACTTGGCAGGTAAGCCTTTTATACTCAGTGGTGGCATTTTTATTGGATTAAAATATACGCAAACCAAAAAGATAAGGTCAGTCTTAAAATAAATAAATAAGGCCTGTCTTTCTCCTGGGGGAAAAATTCTCCTAGCATGCCTTGGCTTAGAGCTATTTTCCCTTAATTTACTAATTGCTTCGTCAGCTCTTATCGGTTGTTTAAGATGTCGTGGTTTTAAGTACACTTTTGATAAGTATTGCAATCAAAGTAAAAATGCGTTCCTATTGCCTGTTTAAATATTAACACACTGGGTTGGGCACCCAACTTTTCCCTTAGATTAATCATTGGTTCCTTTGATTGGTTGTTTGCATTTTAGATAGCACTTAAATGAAAAATATATATATATGTATTAATTAAATTTATATGAAAATTAAATAACAGGACAAATTAATACAAAGTGTATCGAAATAATAGTGACAATTACTTGTACCGGCGATTTAATATGCAGGTATTTGTGGTAAATGCTGATTACTTATTTGTAATGTATTTATTTAATAATAGTTTTCCTTGATAGCCGTGGGAACCAATCTACTATTTAAGCGTGATGTTTACAGGTAATGTGGGTAGGTGCGTTTACAGTCTTCGCCAGTAGATGGCACTCTTGAAGAGATTAATTTTAGTTTGTAATGCCGCGGAACATAGTTTTATACAGGTATACAGATATTTGTGATTTTTTCGTTTGTTTGTTTTTATACATATTTTTAAACAGATTTAATGGAGGTCGTTTTGGCAACATATTTATTCAGTACCGATAGGCTATATGCTATTTTATGGTAACCATGGCTGTTTTAGGTGAGATTCTGAAACATGATTTAAAGTACTGCTATTATATATTTGAATTTGTTTAAGATATTATTAAACTATTTTAAAATAGTTTTTTGAGAACGCATACTTGCGGGATACTTTTCAGAAACAACAAGTTTTTTTATAATTTTTTTTTTGATGTACATATAATATATATATATATATATATATATATATATATATATATATATATATATATATATATATATATATATATATATATATCCAGTTTAATCGTTTAAATCTGTTGTCTACATCCCACAATACCGATATATGTTTATGTGAGTACTGTATGTTCAAAAGCAAGTTAAATGCAATGCACAATTAAAAATAAAAGTCCGCTCAAAATCTTTAACATAAACTTTCTACAATGTGCTGGTGAAGTAGCAAAGGCGTTCAAAAACAGCCTTGAATACAAGAGCAGAGTTTGTATGCCTTTGAAAAAAACACATTAGACATTGTGCTAGCCCAGCGCATTTCTTAATCAATTGAAGAGATTTCTGAATATCCATGAAAAAGTACTCTTGTGAAAGTTCCCTACAGGGAAGATAAGAGAGTAGGTTTATGCTAATCAGTTTCGGAGGAGGAGAGGAGTTGCTGCGGAGCCATTTTGTAATCATTATAAACTTAACGTGGAAATAATGAGTTTCAGCTCTCTGGATAGAAGATGTTAAGTTTTGTTGTTGAGCATTTCAAAACATCCTATGGAAGATAAACGAAAAATTATGGTTTGGCAGTGGGGGAGTTAATGGATTTTCCAGGTTCTCTAGTTAAGTTGTGTGGATCTTGAGAGAATTTTGAGCCATGGAACTGCAAGCGCACTGGATGTTAATCAGCTTTCTATTACAATTGCCTAAGATGGGATGTTTCGACCTGTACCTTTCGGATACTTTACATGCCGGGGTTGTGTTGGCAAATGTATCACTTGGACCAGGTTGGATTTATAACATCGATAGGACTTTGACACCCAAATACCTGAGGAATTTTTTGGAAATAGACGCTCAAGAAGGAGTGTTAAAACTTTCACGGCGATTAGACTGTGCGCGCTTGGTAAGGAATCCAGCACCGCTTTACTTTAAGATCAGTTCTACAAGATCTGAAAACTTTATTTTAATGCATTTTAATGCCTTTGTCCACGGACAAGACTGTTTTATTAAATACAAGAGAAAGAGTTCAAAAGGTACGCCAGATATATACATCAATTATCTTTCAAAACTGGAAGCAACTTCTTGCTTGTCCACAGGTAACTTGCTGATGAATGTAAAAGAATATTTACCAGTTTTTACACGACATTTAGAGTTCTCAAACTCCACATGCACTGAAACAAACTTTAAAATCGTTGTTAAAAATGGGAGTTTAATACTGAAGGAGAATCGTTGCTTGCATTCGGGGGAAAGGAGTGAGGTGGATTTACTGTGTACCCTAACAAACTTGTTAAATGACCAGATCTCTGTCCGTGTGAAATTACAGTTTATGACAACAGACTCCGAGGGTTGGTTAAATGATTATTCACGGGAAAAAATCGATCCATGGAATACGCGAAAAAAAAGAAGCGTGAACAACCACAGTCCCCAGTTTAAGTCAAACAGCTATCAGGTGTCTATTCCTGAGAATGAACCAGCTGGGACCCCAGTAATAACTCTGAATGCCATTGATCCAGATGACGGGGAGGCTGGTAGGCTTCAGTATTCCATGGAGGCATTATTTTTTTCTACATCGATTGATTACTTTCGGATAGACCCTAAAACAGGGAGCATCACTACCACCCAGCCTTTAGACAGGGAGAACAAGGACACCCATGTATTCAAGCTGACTGCTTCTGACAATGGCACACCTCCGAGAGTAGGAACATCCTATCTCACAGTCACCGTCAGCGACAACAACGACCATAGTCCCATTTTTGAGCTATCTGAATACAAAGTGATCTTAAGAGAAAACATGGAAGTAGGCTTTGAGGTGACGACGATCAGGGCCACAGATGGAGATGCGGCCTCCAATGCTAACATGATTTACAAGATTGTAAATGGGGATGGGGTAAATTCAGCTTTTGAAATAGATCCAACAACCGGACTTGTAAAAATAAGAGTGCGTCCAGATAGAGAAACTATAGCAGAGTACAACTTAATAGTGGAAGCCAATGATCAAGGCAAGGACCCTGCCCCTAGAAGTGCCACAGCAACTCTGCACATCACAATAGAAGATGAAAATGATAACTACCCGCAGTTCAGTGAAAAAAGGTATGTGGTCCAGATACCTGAAAATGTCAAGGAAAACACCAGAATCCTGCAAGTGGAAGCTACTGACAAAGACCAAGGCAATAATGCTTTAGTTCATTACAGTATTATAAGTGGCAACATCAGAGGTCAGTTCTATATTCATTCTCTTACTGGCATCATTGATGTGATCAACCCACTGGATTATGAGAATATCCGAGAGTATCATTTGAGAATCAAAGCCCAGGATGGTGGCAGGCCTCCTTTGATAAATAGTACTGGACTGGTAGTTGTGCAAGTGGTGGACATTAATGATAATGCTCCTATGTTTGTCAGCACCCCTTTCCAGTCCACTGTCTTAGAAAATGTCCCAATTGGATATTCTGTGATACACATACAGGCTATTGATGCAGACGCTGGGGAGAATTCCCGCTTAGAATACAGATTGATAGATACCCCACCCAATTTCCCTTTCACAATCAACAACAGTACTGGCTGGATTACAGTCTCTGTAGAACTAGACAGGGAAACAGTTGATTTTTACAACTTTGGGATTGAAGCACGGGATCACGGGACACCTGTCATGTCAACTTCTGCCAGTGTTAGCATCACAGTGCGTGATGTGAATGACAATACCCCCACCTTCACTGAAAAAGTGTATAGCCTTCGGATAAATGAAGATGCAGTAGTGGGATCTAGTGTGCTCACTGTTATAGCGATTGACAGAGATGTTAACAGTGTGGTAACATACCAGATTTCAAGCGGCAACACAAGGAACAGATTCGCAATTACCAGTCAGAGTGGTGGAGGCCTTATAACATTAGCATTGCCCTTGGATTATAAACAAGAGAGGCAGTATGTCCTCACAATCACAGCCTCTGACGGTACTCGCTCTGACACAGCCCAGGTCTTTATGAATGTCACTGATGCAAATACACACAGGCCAGTTTTCCAAAACTTCAATAATCCAGTTAGTATATATGAGGACAAACCCGTTGGCACAACTGTGGTGGTAATCAGTGCGGTGGATGAAGATACAGGAGAAAATGCCAGGATCACTTATATCATGGAAGATAACATTCCTCAGTTTAAAATTGACCCTGATTCGGGGGCAATTACCACTCAAATGGAACTTGACTACGAGGACCTGGCTTCCTATACGTTGGCGATTATAGCCCGGGATAATGGAATTCCTCAGAAGTCGGATACAACATATGTGGAAATTATTGTCCTGGATGCCAATGACAATGCTCCTCAATTCTTAAGAGACATGTACCAAGGCAATGTGTTAGAAGATTCACCTGTGTACACCAGTGTGCTGCAGATTTCAGCTTCTGACAGGGACTCGTGGGTTAATGGAAGAGTAAGTTACACTTTCCAAGGCGGGGATGATGGGGAAGGGGACTTTATCATTGAGCAGTCTTCAGGCATCATCAGAACTGCAAGAAGGTTGGACAGAGAGAATGTGCCAGTTTATAACTTGAAGGCTTATGCTGTGGACAAGGGGGTTCCACCTTTGAAAGCACCAGTGGAGATCCAGATAACTGTGCTGGATATAAATGACAACCCCCCAGTGTTTGAAAAGGATGAATTTGACATCTATGTTGAAGAAAACAGCTCAGTAGGCTCAATAGTGGCCAGGATCAAAGCTACCGACCCAGATGAAGGAACCAATGCTCAGATCATGTACCAGATAGTGGAAGGAAATATTCCTGAGGTTTTTCAGCTCGACATTTTCAACGGAGACCTTACTGCCTTAACTGATCTAGATTACGAATCTAAAACTGAATATATCATTGTGGTTCAGGCCACTTCTGCACCGTTGGTCAGTCGAGCCACTGTTCACATCCGACTCGTGGATATTAATGACAATGACCCAGTGCTGCAGGACTTTGAGATCATTTTTAACAATTACATAACCAACAAATCCAACAGCTTCCCGTCTGGGGTAATAGGGAACGTTCCTGCTTATGACCCGGATGTATCAGATAAGCTTCAGTATACCTTTTTGGAGGGTAATGAGTTAAATCTGTTGATTTTGAACCAAGACACAGGAGAGCTAAAGCTAAGTGGACTCTTAGATAACAATCGGCCTTT
The DNA here is from genome assembly GCF_902713425.1 of Acipenser ruthenus. Classification (NCBI taxonomy): domain Eukaryota; kingdom Metazoa; phylum Chordata; class Actinopteri; order Acipenseriformes; family Acipenseridae; genus Acipenser; species Acipenser ruthenus. Next base: position 48,397,779 of record NC_081195.1, read on the forward strand.
GGAAGCCAGCATGAAAGTGTCGGTCACAGGTAAGGAATGTCTGCTACTACTAATACCATATAAATATAGACCAGTAAGGAACTTTATGTTAGGTGAAAATAAAGTGTATTTGCACTTAATGAAGCATGGTGCAAGCAGGGAAACTTCAACCAGTTGTAGTGGTGTGCTGAAGTAAGCTATAATGTTTTCTTAATTTCTTTTACCTTTCATAGTTGGTGTGAGATTTTATATTTTAAATCGGTACTGTAATACAGGCTGCTCTTCAATTTTTTTGCCTTTGGGTTGCAAACTCAATTGTGCAATATTTGTGTGTATTCTACCACAAATAGTAACTTCCTAATGACACTGAAAGTGACACCAATAAGAAACATTATTATTATTATTATTATTATTATTAATATTATTATTATTATTATTATTATTATTAGGCTTCCAAGCCAAAGGCTGGGGAAGCCTATTGTTATTGCTGTGTTTATTATTATTATTATTATTATTATTATTATTATTATTATTATTATTATTATTATTATTATTTTTAAATAACTCCTGAGTTGAAGCTTGTAATATGTTTCAAAAGTGTAACTGCTTAAAGCACAGGGTACATATGCTCCTGTTTTTAATCCTGAAGTGGATGCAGCTGTTTCAGATACAAACCAGCCCATCCCAACTTTCTTTTGAAGTAATTTATGATAGTTTATGTAAGTGAGAGATTCTAAATTAAAAGGTGGAATTTGAGCAGTACTGCATACACACCCACAGAATGATATCATCTTGTAACTTAATTATATTATATGCTAATATTTCTAGACAGGTTCAATTGAGTGAACATTTACATTTTTTATTATGATTTATTTTATAATTCCCACAAAAGTAGAATTTGAATCAATAGATTACTAAATAAATAGTTTAGAAGTATTGCCAATTCTTTGCTGCTTTTCTTTTTTTGTAATAATAAACATAATGTGTGTATATATATATATATATATATATATATATATATATATATATACACACACACACATATATATATATTTGAAATGTATTTTGTTTACGACTGTAAGTCGCCCTGGATAAGGGTGTCTGCTAAGAAATAATAATAATAATAATAATAATAATAATAATAATAATAATAATAATAATAATAATAATAACATTGATGGTCAGATTCATCATTCACTTGTGGCTGGCTTGCCAAAATTTTTTTTACCTTCATGATAAAATGCTACATTTATGGATTAAATTGCTTTAAACCTGGAAAAAGAAAAAAAAAAAAGGAATGAGAGATCTAAAAAGAACAATGGCTTTCAGGAAGGACACACAATATTTGCACTGTTTAAAACTAACAATGAAACATCTTGCATTCCCTTGCTTGTCATTTTGTTCTCAGAAAACAGAGATTGTCTTAAAATTAAAGCTTCTTAAACAAGTGTTCATTAAAAGGACTAAATTAAAACAAAAGCTTTACACGTATTCAGGTATTTGGCATTTATAAAAGACAGACGGCATGTATGAGAAAAACCTTCACAGGAGAAAATAAAGTAAATCCTATATACATTGTTTTGTAGTTATTAATTTGGACACAGTATGATTACAGCCCCTGGCTGGTTATACCAGAATATCATAGTGGTATTTGATTGGTGTACTTTTTCAATACGTATCTTTATGGCATTTTTGTTATTGTTCCGTTGTAGCACCTCTGGTGTCTTGATGTGATTCCTTCTTTTGATTCCATGTTATTTGTTGAGTTTTAGTTTCATGTAATCAAAGCACATAGCAACACCCAATGTAAGAACTGTAAGGTAGACATTACAGGTGTCATTTTGAATGTCATTTATTTGCCAGCTTCAACATTTTATTTATTGGTAGTTGTTGGTCTTGTGTGACAGACTTTTGTCATTATGTGCCGTTGTTAAGAGTAAAAACAACATGGCTCAGTCTTCATTTTGTCATATTGAGATCACTGTTCTCACATAATATCCTTTAACTGCTGCTATTGCAGTCTGCCCTGTCTTGCTGGTGCTTTGTAATTCTTAATAATGTTTAATTTGCATAGCTAACAGTGGCTCTGTTTGGCATTTGTAGTTTACACAAATTAGCTTAATTGTTGGTCGCAATTTTGTCTTGAACCCAAGTATTTGGTTCTGCATGTAGTTCTGGCCATCTGCAACTTCAATTTACACATTAAAAGTCAATGATTGGCCATGAAGGGGTTTATTACAGGTATTATTAAATTGCCCGAAGGGATTATCTCATTACAATGGTTTCCCTGCTGTGTGCAGGAAGCTAACCCCATACTGGTATAAAAAGCTGCCATTCAGACACACCCCAGAAGTCAAACGTTAGGTGAGATGAGGAGGTGGTTAAATGACCTTTTACCCTCAGTAATTGTGAAGCAAACAAGCAGAAATGTATTCTGAAATAAAGTACTAATATCTGTAAAACTGTAATAAGATGTTTGGAACTTTTTGGAAACACGTGAACATATGTATTCATACTGTAAAGCACAGTATGTCCATTGGAAGGATATTCATAGCCACCAATGCGGCTAGGGCTGCAGGTTTCAAGTGACAGGTTTGATACATTATGTATCGGTATTTTAAAATCGCACCTGACCTTTTGACTTTAGAGAGAAGAAAGTTTGCCTTTATTAGGTTATATTTTAGTTAGCAACAATTTTGTGTATGTAATGAAAAGGGATAAAGATACAACTAAACTTTTTACTGTCAAGCTTACTTCACATTTTTTCTGAAATGTTTTTAATGTTGAACATGTCAAGAAACAAGATATAACAAGATACAAACTACTGGATTAAATGTCTGGGTACAAACTACACTTTAGTCAATTTTTTTTTGTAAGTGGGTAAGTGGGATTTATCTATAGTCATGTCAGTAAGCAAACAGTTTTGACAGGCATGCTTGCCAAGTCTCCAGGGTCTCACCTTTTCTTCTGAAAGAGGAAAACAAAAACGCCACTTTCCCACACATAGCAGGGTCATGGATCAATTGGTTTGGATAACCTCTGCACAGTACCAGCGTAGTTAACATTGACACAGAAAAAAAAGAAACCTGATAAAACATCTTACGCAATAAAAAAACGATCAATTAAATAAAATATTTTGAACACTTTGTGGAAATGTTCATAGAAAACCAGCTAGTAATGTAAAGCATTATTTTAAGTATTAAGTTGCTTATTACATATAAATTAAAATAAGTATACCTAATCCCTTTCTATCTAAAATCACAGTACTTGGAGTTACATGCTAGAAGTTCCCATTAGCAGGTGTGGACCCTAATTAGACTGTGACTAAAGATGTTTTACAGTTTAGTTCTTGGTTTAAAATGCTTTATAACTTTAGAGATTATTTACAGTACAAACACTAACAGCGGGCAAAAAATTGTGAATAGACCTGTTTGACAAAATGTGATCGTCCATTTTACTTGTAGCTTCAGTTTATTCAATCTTCATTTAAGTAGCATTCATTGCTGGCTTTAATCTTTTTGGCGCAAAAATGCTTATAAGTACATTAAACATCGGTACGTTTAGTAATAAAGAAAATGGTATGCCGAATTCATATTAAGTCACAATGTCAGTACTTTAAGAAAAATACTTATATATATATATACATATATATATATATATATATATATATATATATATATATATATATATATATATATATATATATTCAGTGAACTACATTCTTCCTTAGGAAATGAATATTGTATGTAACTATAACAAAAAAAAAAAAACTGTCCTCAATTTAGGTGATGAAATTAATAGCGTACTGTAAACATTTTTTTAGCAATTTAAAATAAACATTCTCAGTGAATAGGCAGAAACATGTCACACAATTCTTATGTTACAGTATGCATGAAAAAAAAAGTTGTGGGGCACATTCCAATAAACAGTTCAAGATTCAAATAGTTTAATATTGACATTTATAGAATGCACTAAGATGAATATTAAGATGGAAACTTGTAACACTAAAAATAAGACTTACAACCCTTATAAAAATGTACCATAGCAAAAGAATAGCAAAGTGTACCAAAGCATAGTGAAACCATGGTAAAGCATAGGTAAGCATAGTAATGAATAATGTGGGATGGCGAAGCATATTATTAAACAAGGCAAACCAGGTAAACTCTGGTAAATGCAGAGTATAACCATGGAACAAGCATGGTAAAACTACATACACACCGTGCAAAAATATTGTGGCAAATTCTTATAAGGGAACAGAGTATTTGCATTATTAGGTTTATTAGTTTATTTTGGTGTCCTTCAATGCTGTTTATTGCGCAAGCCTCCACAAAGTCAATTAAAAGTAGTTAACTCTCATTTGTGTTGTGTTTGTTTTTTGCAAACATTAATCTTGTAGTAATTGATGACAAGAAAATAACTACTCCAATCTGTCTATGGATAATGAGATAACACAGCCCTATAACAAGTACAAGTAATGCACAAAGATGCAAGGACTGCCACTCTGAAGTGGGAAACAAAATGACCACCATTAATGCTCACATTAGGAACGTTTTACTTTACTGGACATGGTTTCACAATGAGAGGCACTGTTGTGACTGGGATTGGTGATTTATTTAGTAGCATGTCTGTTGTCATCTTGGGTTTCTTCCTATCATGTGGATCAAATTAAACCAAAGGAATGAGTCTAACATACTTGAACTCCTGATAAATGCTTGGTGTTGTTCAAAACCTAGACCGATTTTATATATGTAATTCGATTTGTGAAATTAGTATGACGTGGCTTTTAGCTGTATATAGTACTTTGTAATCAGTTTAGCTGGTGTGAGTTTATTAGTATTTCTTCTTTTTTTTGGTTTTTATAATTCTGCTAAAGTCGTCGTGAGCTTTAGACCTTCAGAGGCGGTGCATTTGGCAAGCATTTCTGTTGAAAAGCACTATAAACATATGTTGTGTTGATTGTAGTCCAGTGCTTGTGAAGTCATTCTAATATGCAATGTCATGTATACAGTGAATTTAGTTACTGGGACCCCCCTCTATTACACTAATGACTACCTCTTCAGGCTTCTATCCAGTGTCTGGATGGTAGGAGTTGAGCTGACTACCCTGCAATACTATCAATTCAGATTTTTACCTTCCACTTTCTTTTAAGCAATTCGATTAAACTATTAATCACATATTCTAAAATCCCATTGCATCTAGTCATATTCTCCTTCCAAAATATTCAATTAAATAAAAACTATAAAATACCAGGACAAAGACAAAAGCTGTATCAGAAAATGACTGGAAGTAGTCCTCTCTACATATTAATTATGTATAGTAGCCTGTGTTACCTGATCTCCTCTCACACTGCCAAAGTTCTATTGTTAACGCTACATCTATACAAATACACTTAACAGTTATACCTACTATCCTTTTTTTTATTATTTTTATTTTTTACTTATATTGGATAAAAAATACTGTTGTATTTTTGAGAGAACCTGTTTATAAATAAGTATTTAAATGGTTAAGTAAGAATGCACTTATTTTGATCTTTGTTTTGACAATATAATTCTGTTAATAATGATGCTGGTGACACGAATGGCTTATACCTGAAGCCTTAAATACAATATTCCTTGAGCTGCATAACAGTTATTTACTTGCTGGTAATCCCTTGTGCTCATGCTGTCGGGATAGAGGAATGCTTACAATTGCAGGTCTTGTCTGCAGGTATGCAGAAGGTCTTTCTAGCTGTCCCTCCCTCTGACCTCCAAGGGTTGCTGATACAGGTAATTCAGGTGAATACGTGCTATGTAAGGCAGGTTTGTTTAGTATTCCTTCAGCTGACAGCACCCATGTTGTCCTAGGAATACAGGTCAAACCATACTGGTATGATATTGACAGATAATCACAATATTTCACTACTGCCTTATTAAAGCAAAACCATGTACCACTTCCATTTGTCTCCATGCTACAGGCATTTCAACATCCCCTACAATCAGTTCATTTTTCAGGTGTGGTACAGCACAGTACACTTTTTAACCAATAGACTGGGGAGTGGCATCTATTTTTTTCAAAGATCGCTTCCTGCTTTGTTAATGCCCAGTAAATATTATCTTTAGTTTAAAGATATTCAGATACCCTGAAATGTGAGTATGCATTGCATGGTTCAAAAGGATGGGGCTTGCTTGATATTTTAGAATTTCATCTGGGGCTTAAACTTACTTCGGTATTTGTTCGGTTGCCGAGTTGCATACATTAGCCTGAAGTTTGAACCAAACAACCTGAAGGGTCAAGGCTACTTTATTATTTGGTGAATACGGCTGTTCTACAGAATGTTCTATTCAGCATAGATATCACAATTTGGGAAGATTCCATAGAAATCCCTTCAGATATTCCATTACACAGTAATTTGTAATGCCATTTTCTAGCTGTTGTGATGTGTTCGGCCTTCAACCAAGTTAAGGAGTGTCTAGCCAAAAGTGCTTTTGGTTGTTAAGCCCCTTTCTCTTTTTGTTGCTCACATGGTCCACCAGTGTTAGCATTTTTTTTTTTAATTCTTCATTTTTCTCCAAGGCTTTAAGGGCAAGGTGAGTGAGATGAGAGTTTTGCCTCAGGTCCAATTGATAGGTGTGTATTTTGAAGTGGGCTCTAATACCATCAGTTATCATTTATTTTTAGTACACTGTAAACTCATTTAGCATTAGTTAGAAACAATCATGTAAAATTCTTTATAAAGTAAAAAATATAATAAAATAAAAAAAACAACTACACATCAAAGTATATATTGAAATGTTTATATTTATGGTTGTAATTAAAGTTGCTAGTGAAGATATAACTTTATACTATATACAGTGCCTGTAGAAAGTCTACACCCCCTTGAACTTTTTTCACATTTTATTGTGTCAGTGCCTCAGAGTTTCATGCATTTAAATGAGGATTTTTTCCACTTATCTACATACCATACTCCACACTGTTAAGGGGAAAAAAGTTTTTATTGAGAAAAAAAATTATATATAAAAAATACAAAACTGAAAGATCATAATTGGATAATTCTCCACCCCCCTGAGTTAATACTTGGTGGAGGCACCTTTGGCAGCAATTACAGCTGTGAGTCTGTTGGGATAGGTCTGTACCAACTTTGCACACCTAGATTTGGCAATATTTGACCATTCTTCTTTACAAAACTGTTCAAGCTCTGTCAAGTTCCTTGGGGAGCTTTGACGGACAGCAATCTTCAAGTCATGCCACAAATTTTCGATTGGATTTAGGTCAGGGCTCTGACTGGGCCACCCAAGGACATTTACCTTTTTGTTCTTTAGCCACTCCAGTGTAGCTTTGGCTGTGTGCTTTGGGTCGTTGTCATGCTGAAAGGTGAACTTCCGTCCCAGTTTCAGCTTTCTTGCAGAGGGCAGCAGGTTTTCCTCAAGGACTTCTCTGTACTTTGCTCCATTCATTTTCCCTTCTATCCTGACAAGTGCCCCAGTCCCTGCCGATGAGAAACATCCCCATAACATGATGCTGCCATGATGCGCTGTGTTGGGTTTGCGCCAAACATAACACTTTGCATTTAGGCCAAAAAGTTCCATTTTAGTTTCGTCAGACCACAAAACTTTTTGCCACATGGCTACAGAATCTCCTGAGTGTTTTTTTTGCATACTTCAAACGGGATTCAAGGTGGGCTTTCTTGAGTAATGGCTTCCTTCTTGCCACCCTACCATACAGGCCAGATTTGTAGAGTGCTTGGGATATTGTTGTCACCTGCACACTTTGACCAGTCTTGGCCATAAAATCCTGTAGCTCTTGCAAAGTTGCCATTGGCCTCTTGGTAGCCTCTCTGATCAGTCTCCTTCTTGCTCGGTCATCCAGTTTGGAGGGACGGCCTGATCTAGGCAGGGTCTTGGTGGTGCCATACACCTTCCACTTCTTAATAATCGTCTTGACCATGCTCCAAGGGATATTCAAGGCCTTTGATATTTTTTTTATCTTGATCTGTGCCTTTCAACAAGTTTGTCCCACAGTTCTTTTGAAAGAGCCTTGGTGCTCATGGTTGAGTCTTTGCTTTGAAATGCACTACCCAGCAGAGGGAACCTACAGGAACTTTTGAATTTATCCTGAAATCATGTGGATCTCTACAATTTAACACCAGTGGAGGCCACTTAACTTGGTGTGTGATTTTGAAGGCAATTGGTTACACCTGAGCTAATTTAGGATTTCTGTTACGGGGTGGGGTGGGGGAGTTGGGGTGGGCGGTATACACTTATCCAACCAAGCTCTTTCAGTTTTTATTTTTAATTAATTTTCTACAGATTTCTAGAATATATTTTTCACTTGGAAGTTGTGGGGTAGGATGTGTAGATAAATGAAAAAAAAACTATTTTAATGCATTTTAATTCCAGGCTATAAGGCAACAAAAGGTGAAACTTTTGAAAGGGGGTGTACACTTTCTAAATGCACTGTACATATTGAACACATTTTCGGATAGTATAATGTTTTTAGAATAGTGTGTTTCTTAAAGGTTCATTTAACAACAAAAAAACAGGAACCTATTGTATTTTTTTTGTTATAGTAACTTTGCCCCAAATTGATATGGTTTAAAAAAAAAATAAAAATAATTAAAGAGACGAACGTCACCCACTGTACAGCGCAAAAGCGAGTTGTGCTTATAGTTGTGCACAATATTTTGGAATTTTAAAGAGCAATGTGACTGATATTAAAAAGTCTGCCTTAGAGATTTAAAAGTTTGCGCTCTTTGATAGTAGCGGTGGAATCTCGAGATCTATTGTTGCTCGAGAGTGCTTGAGTATTACAATTTCCAAGTACTCAAATCAAACACCACTCTCCTCTACATACTGTACTTGTGTACACAAACCTCCCAAACATTGCCACAAGTCCTATTTTAAATGCGAGAGGTCCCGGGTTCGCTCCCACCCTCCGCCTGTGTGTGGATTGCCTCACCCTGTGTGATGCACCTGCCTGTGTTAACCGAGATCGCTACAGTATTTTGGGAAAATTATGCTGCTCTCATGTAGGCTTCTTTTCTTAAATATAGGTACTACCTTACCAAACTAGGGCCTTGTCTGATATCCAATAGGGCATTTTTAGACTTGACAGTGGAGACAATGTTTTGTCTCTCAGGAGATGGACTGAGAAGGGTTATACGTTGATTTCAACACTTTCATTTAGTCAGGCTCCAAGAATGGTAAACCTGTCTGTTTATATGGCTGCAAATTCGGGTATGCTGTGAAGAAGTTTATATAGTGTGGTTCGGTAGGAATTTGAATTTTACAACACATATCGATACAGTATGCACTAAAAAAAAAAAAAAACTTGAATTAAAACTGGGTTATTTCTATAGACATAAACCCTGTTTTTCAGTACAAACAACTGATCTTGAGTAGAGTTCTGGCTCTGATTGACTGTGGTGACATTATTTATAGAGTATATACTACCACGGTCTTAAGAAAACTAGATGCTTTGTATCACTCAGTATTGAGGTTTATAACCAACCTGGGTTATTTTGTTCATCATTGTGATTAATATAGATTGAAACACTGGTACATCATTGTTTGTAAGGCTATTGTAATTACCTCTAGCAGTACTTGTAATCTTAGATCTCAGTCTGGTTGTTTTTCAGTTCCTAGGGTTTGTATGGAATTTGGAAAAAAGGCATTCGGTTTTCTAGCTCCATGGTGTTGCAATAAACTTCATGAAGAACTGAAACTTACTGGGGTTTTTTTGGGGCGGTGCTCCTAAATCGTTTCTTGTAATTTGATTAACTTGTTTGTACTGGTGGTGCTCATTTGAACATGTGTGTGTTTTTTTTTGTATTATATGCTACTTTATTGACCAGGTCTCCCTTAGAAAAAAAATTAATCTCAAGGGGACTTTCCTAGTTAAATAAAGGTTAAATACATTTAAATTATTACTGTGTTATGTATCTAATTTTGTGTACTTCCAACACACTTTGATAAAACTTTGCAGATGTGCATACATCCTTTAGAATTTTTGGCAAATACAAAAAAAAAATGTGTTAGGAATAAATTGTTGTCTATTCTATGTCCTCATTTCTTTAATATTGTCCACCTGTAGATGTGTGATGTATACATTAGGATACAAAACCTTTGCTACTGTATGCATACAATGGTAGTTGTAACCTAATCATAAATCTGCCTGCAGGACTAGTTATTATAGTTTTGTTTAGCCTTCAGCCTGAAGTCCCGTGAAAAAGAAATACCAGGAGGCTCAGCAAGTTGAAGGTCATTTTAGAGTTCGGCACTATGTCAGTGATTAAAGGTATTTTTGATAAGAAACTTATGTTAACTGCTTTAAGCCAGGAAATACTGATTTGAAATTCCAAACCCTATTTGTGTTTCTCAGTCAAGCCGTTCCACTGAGTAACAAGCAAACAAACTAATAATTAGATGTAGAAACATGAAAGGTTCCTTCTGTAGTGGACACACAGTAGGGTTGCAGGTTGTAAATGTATTTGGGTCACAATTGAGTGAAATCATATATTAAGTGGGGGCATAGACCTTTTAGGTGAGACTTTTATTTCTGTAGCAGTGAAAAGATGGACGTGATTTAGTGATGCACTACCCTAATGGATGTGGTATTCCTAGGAAAGCTGTTCAAATGTTGTGGTCACTACAAAAAAAAAAAAAAAAAAAAAGTTTATTTCTAGAGTTGCAGCCGTATTCTGTGCACAGAAGCAAGCTGTCGAGGTACATTCCTCCTTAACAAGTCATGTCACCTCCTCAGGGGGATGAGGTAGAGGACACAGGATTTTCATGTTGGCTTGTAAAAAAGATAATAAGCACTGTGCAAGGTGGGGGAGGGCTTACAGATTAACGTTGATACACATGTCATTTTACAATTCTAAAAACCAGCAGGTGAAATCTAAGCTTTTCCTAGAGATGCCTTTAGGGCGGAGGTGAACAGGAAACTTTCAGGATCTCCTTTTCTGGTCTGTGAGATGGAATAGCCAAAGTGGTTGAGTTTTCCCAGGTCTTATAAGGGAATTCCTGGCAGTCTTTATCAAAAGATGATTAGTCAATTCTTGTTACCGGAACCTATTACAGTGTAATACAACACATTGTGGATTTTTCTAAACAAAGGGTCTTTTGTAGGAACAGCACACACTGAAAGTGAGCTAATTTTGCCGTCAGCACTATGTGTGAAATTATATACTGGTCACTAAGTTAAGTGCACTTTTTCCCCCCTTTTTTCCTACAGTAATAGAAACCTCAAGGGCTGTGATATCCCCCCAGAAAATCTCAAATTGGAGCCATTTGAGGATTGCTGTTGTATTAATTTCCAATTTGTCTATTCCTCTTTGTTTTATCAAGTCATGCCTGTGCTTTTATTAAAATGCAGTATACAGTATCCCATCAGTTATGATCTAGCAGATCACCCTTCAGTTACATATTAAATTCACATTATGAGTTTGTGAGAAAAAAAAAAAAGATGTGTTGCACTTTCTATAATGTGAGTCACAGTATCTACTTTTGTGAATAATGTGATTAGTCACAAAGTACACTTCTGTCCTTTTCATGTTCCGTAAGGTGTAAAATCAGGTCGATAGAGGAGGTGTTTTTTGTTATTAAGCAGCATGAGTTTGCTATGTCTTTTTTTATCTTTGCTGTGCATTCATGGGCATTGTGATCCTTGGTGATGGGAAAAGCAGTTGATTGCTTCAGGGAAGAAAAGAAAAACTGGAACCTGAAGTGCTCAGTATAAATTATGTGAATCAGGTACAGGTATTAACAGGCAGGAATTGGGTTGAACCCAAAGCTACTCTGAGCCTACTGCTTCCTGCTAATAAATGCTGCAATTCCTGTCCAAATTCAAGATACATTATTTTAACTGAATTCCACAGTTCCACCTAAAGGCTAGCCAGCAGTCTAGCAGTAGGCAGTTTAGTAATTCATGTGGAGTGTGTGTTGACAGTAAAGGAAAAAGGAGGCACTGGGAACACATTTTATTCTTCACTTATGGAATACTTTTATACTGTAATATCTAAAGAAACAGCAGAGCTTAACTATTGTTTTTGTTTAAATCAATTGTTTTTGTTTGCTAACAAAACAATATATCCAACAAAAGTTGCATCTAGGCAGAAGACTTTTTCATGTAAGCCTGTTCATTTGGTGATGAAGAATTTATTATCATCAGTTTGATCGTACATACAATCTGTCTGGCCACAGGTTTAAGAACTAAGACTATTAAACAGGTGGTATGCACTGTACTGGGAATGTGTTTCTGGGAGAGGACTTTAAACAGCTGGAACTGATGACATTGTCATGGTAATCTTCAGCGGCCTAGCGTGAGCATGCTGAAAGTCAACATGTTGGCAAGGCGACACATTTCAGACTAATGCGTAAATGTTGTCTTACACTGCACCGATGTTTGAGGACAGAAGAATGACAGAATGACAGTTCAACGACAGTCGTGTTCTAACTTAAGACCGTTAAAGGCACACTGTTCATTTTCAGACAGCTTAGATTATTTTACCCACTTTGATGCAACTGTATCTTTAAATGGGTTCCTAAAATTAAACGATTTGCAAAAAAACCCCCAAACCATTATACCGGCATACACATAAAATAATTCAATTTGATTAGTAGAGATACAGTACCTCAAACCAATTACCTGAAACCTGTCCCTTTCAGAAGTTCACCACAGTAAATTGGCACAGTTTAAAGTCTGCAGTTTTCCATTGCTCTTCCCATGGTTATACTATTATTATTATTATTATTATTATTATTATTATTATTATTATTATTTATTTCTTAGCAGACACCCTTATCCAGGGCGACTTACAATTGTTACAAAATATTGCATTATAAAATATCACATTACAAGTTATCACATTATAAAATATCACCTGACAGAATATCATAATACAGATAAGAGCAGATATGAAAGTACAATAAGATCAAATTCAAGTAAGAGCAAAATAAAGAATATGGTAAGAGCAAGTTTGACTAAGAGCAGTTATAACTTATAGTAAATATTTGCTTATATGAGTAAAGTCCAGTAAGAATATGTAGTAAGTATGATAAATAGATGAGAATGATTTCCCAATAAGAGCAAATACATGAGTATGGTTACCTATAAGAGTAAAATCAGATACAAGATACAGTTCTAGTTAGGAGCAGTAGTTGAATGCAGCACGGTATGGAGCAGCTCAGTGCAAGTACAAGCTGTTGCAAGAACTGGTACTATGCATTTACCGTGGTCTGCCATGTTTTTTATATTTGCTTTACCATATCTCTCTGTGCTTTTACAATGCTTTCTTATGGTTTACCTTGCTTTCACTATTCTTTGTTATACTTTGCTATGTTCTAACTATGGCAGAGTTGTAATCGGAATCATCCACCACACCTGCACATATGGTTACTAGCAAGAAAAGTTGTTGAAGTACCTTTTTTTGTGAAACATCATGCTATTTGTGAAAACTAAGATCGGTGTGTGAGGGGAATGGGTTGCTACCAGGTTTATTAATTGTTTTTTGTTGATGGTTTATTTAATTCCACAGTAGCGTGGGCTGTGCATGTGAGGGGCCTGGGTTGTTATTGGATAAACACTGAGATGTCGCTCTCTCTTTTCTAGATTCAAATGGAGCTCAGGCGGGGTAACATTGATTGGAACTGATAGCATTCAGCCATTAGGTTGTGGGAACAGTCCTTTACTGGCCAGAAAGCAGGGCAAGTGGAGTGAGCCAGGGGTTGTTTAAGAGTTTGGAGTGATGTTATTACTGTAATTAAGTTATACAGTCATGCATTGTGCATAGAGAAATTGGTATAAAAATGTAAGATTGTTTTTCAATTTTCTTTTGTTTCCAAGTTCTGTAAGTGTGTTTCCGACTCCTGCATTTTAATTGATTTATCTGTCTGCTAATAACATGTTTGCTGGAAGGTGGGATTTTTGCATGATCAATAAATCGCTTGATTTAAACTGTATTAGTTGTCTTTAAACCGGGTTAAAAGTGTTAAATATGGTTTGCGTCCACACTACGCAGCATTTAATACTGTACTCAAGAACTGGACTCAAGATGACCACCTCAGGGGGTAGTCTCGAGTCCCGTTCTAAATTAGATTGCATCAGGTAGTTTGTCAGAAGTGTGGACGCTGTAATACCAAACTACATTTTTTGTGAATCCTCCAATATCCCCAAATGCTTTCTGATATGTTTGGCAAAATAGAACAGGCGCTTGAAGGACTAGCTATCAGTGTACGCTCCACGCTAGGTATTAATTGTTATGCTTAAAACAAATCTGTCAGGACATCTCTGTTAAACTAGTGGGGAAAATAACAAAAGCACAACGTTAAATTAGGCGACTGCAGAAATGAAATGTGAGGTTAAAGTAGGATCGGGGATGAACGATTCACGGAATTTGTCAGCTCTGTTTGAAATAAAATTAAGGGGATCAGAATTAGGCTCAGGCAAGATATGAAGGTAAAAACAAAGATTGTTTTGTAATCTAACAGCTTTTTCTGAGTTTAATTATGAAACAGAATCAGCTCAATTTGAGTAAAGGGACGTCACCTGATTAAAAATAAAACTCAAACTTCAAGCCCTACTTGTGTGTGTTCGCATTTTCTTTTTATCAATATGGACTTCTATTAATATGGGACCTAATAATTTTGAAATAAAATACAGTGCATGGTATGATAGTATTAATTTCCACTGTTCATTGCGCTGCTAGGAACTGTAACCAAACTATTTTAATAGTGTGTCTACGCATTAAGCCAGACTAAACATGAAACTGTACCTGAGCGTGGACGCTTTGAGCTGTGTTAATTAGAACGGTTCGAATATGGTTCTCGAGATGGGTAGTGTGGACAGGGCCATTATCTGGTTATACCCATTGTGATTAAAATGCCTTCTTTTAAACAGATGAGACTTCCCAATTAAGTTCCATTTACCCAAGATTCAGAGGAATTTGACTACTGAGCTTGAATGACTCAGTGTTGTAAACCCATTGCACTCTCACCACCAGTTGCATGTCCCTTACAGGGCCACATTTATGAAGTTGTCTTTGTGCATTTTGTTGGACTCACTGGGTCTTAGAAGAAGCAAGTGGTTGAAAGTACTGTTGTTGAGTGAATTCTTGACCTTGATAACCTGTTATATGCTTCTTGCTTATGGTTCAGCCAGCAGATTAGCCAAGTGTTGTTGCATGACGTTTATTAAAATGGTTTAGTCTGTCTTGTGAGCACACTTCGTATCAAAGTGCAAATGTTTGAACAGTAAGGGAATATTTATGCTTTTTTTTTGGTTTTCCAGAGTTAAACTGGTGCTGAATGGTAACGGAAGTGGCCTTTGTAACAGTGAAAACCTTGGTGTTTATACTTAGTTTATTACCCTAGCAACTTGTTGTTTACGATATGGGGTGGTAGAATTAGCAGTCCTGTAAGAGGGGGTAGATACACTGTCCATGCTGGCTGTTACACTAGAAAGAGGGGGAGGGGGAGACATTTACTTCACAGTAAGACTAAGCCTTTTCCCTTCAATTATAAAGGAGGAACATACTGTATTTTAGTTCAGTTCTTTCAGCTCTTTATGAACACATTTTGATGTTGCTCAACACAATTAACTAACATTTTTTTAATGAATCTACTAAGTAGTATTTTGTCAAAGTCTTTAATTAACTCATTCGTTTTTGGAAAGGAGAACAACATTCACAACATGAGAACCAAATAACAAAGTAATTTATTTCAAGTTTAAGCACTATCAAGTTGTTTGATTCTCATTTTGTATCAATAATATGCATTAGGAATACATTATTTGAAAATCTGGCTTAATGCTTTACTTAGATAGTATACTCTACATATATGTAATATCCTCACAATGTTGCAGCAGGCTGGAATGCCATAGCCATTCTACTGATGTCTGGAATGGAATTCTAACTTAGCATGTGATAAGAGTTTCCTTACTGCAGATCCCAGACCAACAGCTGATAGGACTATGCAGGGAAAAGAAATTCCTAAGATATAGCGCCTCATGTTTGCTATCCATCACTGTATAAGGGCTACCACTGGACACCATATGCCAACTATTGCTTTTGGGAAAAGATGACATTTGATCAAAGGCAGTTCCCAACCCTTATAGATCATAGCAGTAACCATTTCTATCAGACCTTTGGATTAGATGATAGACGTGTCTGTCTTGTTTGATACAGCTTAGATATGTTCCATCATATTGATTTCTAGATTCAATATCAAGCTAGCAAGTGATGTGGTTCTCAATCATTTATATAGCCCTTTATGCAATTACCAGACAATTATTATTTCTATTATTATTTTACTTAGAAATTAAGTCAGGTTGGGGGGGGATTAACCAACATATTTTATACGTGTTATTAAACAATGTAAAGTACATTTTAAATTGTTTATAGAACAAATAAAAACAAAGTGTGTTTTTATTTGTTTTATTTGTTTTTTTTAGTTTTATCTTTAAGATAAAATAAGATACAAAGGGGAGGGTAAAGACCATTTATTGGATGCAAAAACACACCAGGACAAGAAAGAAAGAGTGGAAGAAACAAATATCATACAAATAAAGCAAAAACAAAATGCAAATTTAATATCTGTGACAAAAGAATTAAAAAAGTGACAAAGCTATATACGGATGAAGGCTCTAAACAAAACTGTATGATTACAGGGACATTTTCATTTGTTTTTCTACTATCAGCTTAGTCACCAAAGGTAGGACAGACAGGGTATTTTAATTGGGACTTTAAACTTGAATAGCAGTTACTTTAGACCAGGAGTTAAACCTGACAGCCCTGTGTTATGTGATATGACGTCATCACACCCTTCTACCCTATAAAGCAATTCTGTAGATTTTATTACACTTCTCAGTAATATATTCAAATCAAAGCAGACTTTGTTCTGTTGTTTGAATAAAAGGTATAGTATCTTTATTGATTGCTTTCAACACTGTATGAGTTACCAGTGCTGCTAAGATATATCATTGCAGCTGCTGACTGGGAGCAATCCATTACTGGACACAGTTTACTCCCTCCTCTGTATCAACTTGTAAATAGATTATATTTGCATGTTTTAATATATTTATTTTAAGATTTGCATTGACACACAAATGTAATCATCATTTTAAAATTATTATGAATATCCTATCAACATTATATTTAATAAAAGACCTACAGTAAAAGGGTGGAGAAATGTTACATGGAGTTTTAATTCTGTTAATTTCTATTAATTTCGCCAATGTCTAATGCTTATCTGTGGCATGATATTTAAAGGTCATAAAGTAAAATAACTTTGTTTAATGCAGATTGTTTTCATTTGTGTAAATGGTTGTACAAAGTAAGTACGTTCTTGATGACACACGGTTGCCCCCTCCCCCTCCTGATACAATATGGAAAGGCGTAATATGCAAGAGATTCTCCTCCTCACCTTTTGAGCTTGCTGTGTGCTGCAATTATAAAAACTGCCTACCAGGCAGGGTTCTTATTGGTGTGTTGTTAGGCTCAGGCTCCCGCCCAGTGCTCATCGCTCTGGGGTTTTGTACTTTAAATGCCAGATCTTTACCAGCAGAATATTATGTTCTAACCGCTCTTTTGAAATGTGTGGAAGTTTGCCAAAACAGTAACCTTGCAAGTAATTGTCAGTGAAGCCTTTGGACAATAATAAGTCGGTGGCTTAGAACAGAACCTTAGCCTGGCTGTAGAGTTGTCTAGGCCGTAGAAGTGTTGGCATTCGTACTCGTTGTTATGGTGATGAAAACATTCTCATAGAAATGTCTTGCAATAGAACAGGGAAGTAGACTGCAATATAGGCCTTTTGTAGTGTGTTTCAAGTAAGAAACTCTTTTAACTGAAGAGCATGGTGCATGCATTGTTCAAATGCAGATTTCTGTCACTTATAAAACTAAGGCATCTAGAAAGCTGTTTGTGTATCAATGCTTTTTTTTAATTGCTTTCAGTGAAAAAGAGGGGCTGAAAGGAGATATATTCTCCATTTCAGTACCGTTGGGAGGCAGTTTTTCAGCTGAGACATGGATCAGTGGCCTGGTCCCTAGTCTCTCGGATTTAATAGGAGCTGTGAATGGCAAACCAATAGGGTGGACTTGAAAAGCACAGCTTGGGAAATCTTCACTTCAGGAATCAGTATTACTTGACCACTGAAGATCAATGGAGAGCCAGGGTAGCTTGCTGATATTATCTCTCAGGCACAGAGGATACTTGAGATAACAATCAACGGCACTATTCGCTGCTTGCAAATCCGATGAGCTGTGAGGAAAAAAAATCCAGCTGTGAAAAAGAGTGGCCTTTGTTACTTATTTACACATACCACACCTTTGTTTTGGGGGGCAAAAAGGCTAATACACTATTTTAACATAAAACATAATCTAATTTGGTAATGTAATGATTAGTATATGTTTTTTTTAATATTAATGTAGTTTAAATTTGTTTTTACACTTTTTTGTTTCTTGCTCTTTAACTTGAACAAGTATTTGGTTGCAGCCATTGTTCTCTTTGGTTACTTATAAACAAGGTGCTCACAGCAGTTGCCAAGCACTAAATGATTGGGCCTTTTCAGGCTGAAGACTGGTTGCTAAGGGAACCAGAAAACTTGTGTAAATTTGAAAATGTGAGCTCAGCCCATGAGGGGTGTGTTTTATTTTCACAGCTACGGAAGGGTAAAAGCCTAAGGATTGAAAGTTAGTTGAAACTTGGGGAAAGTGGTTTTGCTGTAGAGGAGTTATATTCTGTATATTGCACATGTTTAATAAGACTAGGTCCTTTAGAAGTCATTCACTTGGAAAATATATTGTAGACTAAACACAATTTATCCCTCAGCTACAGGGACATGTTTCTCTGGCCGTACATATGTCACAATATAGAGTTTCACATATATCTGTTAAGAAACTTGGTTTGTACATTTGTTAGGGCAAGTTATTGGGAGTATCAGTATCCGGCAGATATAGAGGCATTGGTCTACTTGTCTGTATTTCAAACTTAGATTTTTACATATGTGCATACAGTGGATGCAGGTCATGATAGTCTGATATTACTGATGGCACACATTTTAGATTTACAGCTGTGGAGGATGATGTAGGTTACTTTTTTTGTTTTAAATGTACTGTATGCTAATATGTATGGTGTCTAGTTTCTTGAAATAAAATAAAATGTTGTCAAACACGATACAATCAGTGATTTGAAGTGTTTACAGAGGATGTATTTTAGTTGCCAGGCTTCTCCCAAGATGGTAAAGGTGGTACAGGGTTTTTTTGTTTGTGGGATAAAGAGCTGGAATTTTACCTTTTATTAGTAGAATTCTTGTAGCTTTTAGACCCCATTCACACTTGCGTTTTAAGGCGGCCCAGGGCCGCCTCAGGGCTGCCTTTCCTCATATGTGAACGCTTCAAAAAAGAAAAGGCAGCTGGGATCAGGGCCTTTACATATATATGAATGCAAAGCAGACTTAGGGCTGCCTTTCCGAATCACATTACCAGTTTGATTATGTAGCAGGGATCATAGGAATCCGTTTGCTGCGGAATAACAAGGAAAAACTTGGATTTTCTATGATGTCAGAGATTTTTTTGTTTTACATTTGGGGAGGGGCAAAAAACATGCAAGACTTTTTTTGTTTTTTTGATAATAACCAAATCAATACACATACCATATATACACATTAACACAGGCAACTTTGCTTTAAATTTACGTAAACATACCTGTCTAATAAAACTGCTTCAGTTTACTGCAGTCAGTATCCAGAGCTGTTCAAAGATGCCGAAAAAAATAACAATCACCCCTCAAGATCAGATTAAGGAGTATGGCAAGGACGAATTTCACGTTGATGATAATGTGCTGTTTTGTGCTTCATGCAGCAAGGCTGCAGATTACAGTCGTAGGCAGACGATTGTAGAACACATAGGAGAAGCGCTAAGCGTAAATTGAATGAAACGAAACGTAAACAACAGCAAACTTGGAATTCTTTTCTGTGCTCAGCACCAGCGTCTCAACAATCTGGGAAATATTTTAATATTTGAAGTAAAAAAAAAAATGTACCTATATATATATAGCATGAAATTGCTACTGTGCTGCATTGAAAAAAAAAATACTAATAAGAAACATCTGCTACAAATCAAGGATTACTGTATATCCCGTAAGCTCTTCTGAGTGCATGCTATCGTTCCATTTAAAAAAAAAAAAAGAAAAAAAGGCAATTTTCCACTTCTTAGGCCTGCTTTTCAGTCACATATGTGAACGTGCGCAGGTGCCTTAAACCTAAATATGCGACGCCCCTGGGCCAGCACAGTAATGTGAACGGGGTCTATAAGTGTTTTTACTTCTGTTACTTCTTGGTATAAGATCAAACAATCAGGCCACATAGTAAAATAATTTTGTAAAACCATTTTCTCCATGGACAAATTGTTACCAGTCAAGTGGTACTGACATGGAATCATGTTTTAAGAAAGGCCAGCTGTGGTTAGTCAGTTACAAAAAGGTTTAAAGACTATCCCAAGGATTCAGCCCTGATGAAGGCATTTGCCAGGTTTTTCTACCTTCACTTCATCACTTTTAGTTTTACCTCAAAATGTATGATTGAGTGTCTGTAGTTTAGGATTGTAATTAGGTTTACAAAACCTTCCACATTTACTTCTAAAGATAATTTATTCATTTACTCCCTAACTGTGGGTCTTTAAATAAAGCATACAAGTAACAGTTTTGTGAATAGGGGCTCATAGAGTAACAAATGTTGTTTTTTTTATATTATTATTATTTTTATTTTTTTATCTGGGGCTCCTTAAACAAACAAATGAGAAAATAAGCAAGCAAGCATGGCCTTGAATAGGATTGACTTCCTAAAATGTGTTTGTACCAGCACTGAATAAGTAGTAAACCTTATTGACAATTAAGAGATGGATTGCAGTCTCTGAAAAATGGCGATTGACCTACCAAACCTATCAATAACAACAGCAACAAGAAGCCAGACAATGGAAATTTGCAGACTGTTTGTTCCACAAGAAAGGTATATGGATCTTTGATATTATACCACAGCTATTAGTGTTATTAAAAGTCAATCATTTGCATTTTTTATTTCCCGGTACTGTCTTGTTGTCTTGTCAATGAGAACATACTTGGGGGAAGTGAAAGCACAGAAGACACTGAAGTGCACGTGTGTTTTTCTTTTTCATCAGTATTATAGGAAAATCTCTTCATTTGTTCACCTCAATTGGTGGACAATACATTATTTCATGGCCTACCAATGTCTGGGTCTGTGTGCAGGACTACATAAGTTCATAAATTAGGGGATGTCAGAAAAACTGTTACTGTTTTGTGCCATGTTAAAGATAGCATTACAATAGGTAGTGTCCACAGGCATGATTTGAAATTGAAACCTATATGGTTACTGATGTTGCATGTAATGTCACAAAACATGTTTAACTAAGGCTTGTCGTTTTGTAAGCCTAAAGACAGTCTGGTATTTTATTTCTAGTATTACATTACCTAAAATGTATTGAAATGTCAAAACTTCTTTTGTCCTTTTCAGAATTATTGCAAAATTCAGGTAACAGAATAGTTAACAAGGATGCACATGTTTTCTAGATTTAATTAGACTGTGGACAATTCAATTTCTGAAGTGCTTTCCTCAAAGCACTGTGTAATGAAAAAAAGTATTGATGAATGAAAAAGCCCATTGGTAAACGTGCCTGTCCCAGACCTTTGTTTAAATGTATATCTTATATTTTGTAGAAATGTAGTACTATTACTATACAATGATATTCAGTGACATGCTGGTATATAATGATGTCTATGAAGCATGTGTGTTCTGTTGATCCTTTAAGTCCTTGTTAAAACACTAGTACTTTTCAGCAAGATTCTCAATTAGGCCCGTGGCAGAGAGGTCAACCTAATTGTCTTGTTCCCACTGGGAGTCAGAGGAAGCTGTGATAGACTCAGGCTCATCGGTCACTTAACCTGTCTGTCTGCAATCTGTTCATAGAAAACCACCCTTGTTTAAATGTTGTGATTTATAACATGACATTACATGTATCACACTAAGCACTTTAAAATGTCTTCCAATGAACATAACATTATATGCTTAGCACACATTGGACATATTTAGTAATATATTCTTGAAACAATCTGTGAAAATTAAAAAAAACAAACTATCAATTATATCAATAACCTCAACAGATAGATGGCTTCTAAATTGTAACTCAACATACAGCACAAGTGTATTGTTTTAGTTACCCTTAGTACCTTAGGTTTAAAGTATGCCAGTAGCATTAGGCCTTATCTAGATTCTGTGTGAACTTGAGTTCCCTACCTACATCTGTTTTTGGGATGTGTTCACTCTGCCTGCACTGATGTCTGCTTATTGCACTGGCGAGTGGGAGGCATAGTCTTCAATAAGCAAGAGAGCTTGTGCCAATGTTTTCTCTTTTCTTGTGAGAAACAAGTATAACATCGGCTGCAATTTTGCTGATAATGGATTGTGAGTCCATATAAGGAAATCAACTCAACAGGCAAACCTTTCCATTTGTTTGTGTTGTACTTAACATATTTTCTTTTTGGCATGCTAATAGGGGTGGCTTACATGTTATTGTAAGTGTAGGAAAAATAATAAAGTTCCATGAAATAGCTAAAAAAAAAAACCAATGTAAAAATGACAGCACTTTAGTGTTCTAATAACAGTACAGTGCTGTTTTGTTGTTTTTTATTCTCGTGCTATTCATGTTATAATGTCTACAAGGAAATGTGTAGCTGTTAATATGTGTAATGTGGTTTAGTGAATTCCTATGCCAATTTTTTTTAACTAATGATGGCAATTGGATAAAATTCACATTTTTAATGACGACAACTAGAGGCACTTTTGATGTCCTCCACAGGATTTGTTTTCAAAAGTTGTTTCCTGATTTTATTAAAGAACTGAAAGGGTAAAACGTATGCCCAAATGCTAAAAAGATGCATTGTGTAGAATTACATATACATTACATATAACTACACTACCAGTAAATTATTATTACTTTATTCAGTTTTTGAATATGATCACTCCTCAATACAGGGCAATAGTATTTTGCCTTGGATCTCAACTTCCCACCTCCGTCTTTTGATGGATGATATGACAAACAAAAATTACATTACCTAATTCAATTTATTGGTGTGGTGTGTTTGGTAATTGTTCAATTATCAAACACACGCTACAGGTAGGTGAAACTAAAATAATTCCATGTATATGACTTCCAGAAACACAGTATCATCTCTCAAGACATATTTTATAGATTCCCATTTGGAATGCAGTTTTTTTGTGAAAATGCAATTATTCCATTGATCTTTAAAAAGAACACATGATTCCACCAGCTAGATGGCATTATTATAAAAAGTACTCTTGAAAACTTTTTATGTTCACACACTTGCTGATGTAATACAACCTTATTCTTAAAGATTAGTCAATCAGTTATCATATTCCTTCTGTCTTTAGTTATTGTTAATGTGACTGCACTTCCATGAATGTGGTAAGATCCTAAATATCTGAATTCCTGTTTCCCGTTTAATCAGAAAGTAAAGTGGCGCATACTGTATCTATCAGGAATTTTATACAAGACTAATACAACTGTATTGAATACACTGATATTATATAGCCACCAGCTGCAAAAGTGATCATTTACACCCTAAAATGTGATAGGGTTTATTACTTCACAGATCTCAAACTTGCATGACCACACACATGCACATTTTGTTGATATGTGCCTTTATTGAAAGGTCAATGAAAGCACTCACTTATAACAATAATTAAGAAAAGCTGGCCTTTTAACTTTTCCCTTAAAATGTGTCTTGAATGAGTGTGTTGAAGGGATGGTGTGTTCACAAAAGAAAAGATGATCTGTTGTGTTAGAATGCAGGGGGTTACCATTAGGTTCTACTGACAAATACTTCCTCCCCATGTTGAGAGCTTTTGTTTGATTTAATGTATGCATATATTCTGTGGAGTTTCTGTAACATTAGGAGACTTACAATATAGGAATCAGGGTCGTCTACAGTGGTGTGCATGAATGCTTATTAGTTGGTTTTTTGGAACAGTACCTGTTCGACCTGATCTCACCTAGGCTAAATGCTTCACATTAAACAACATCCTTCATCTTTGCTTTCTGCGACACCTCTGTGTTGTCAGGCCCCTCCTCTGAAAGAGGAAACTGAAGAATGAAAAGTCTATTTATTCACTATAAAATATTTATTGAAGCAAAGCCCAAGTGCATTTGTTACAATGCATAATACTAAATAGCGCTTTGTGATGGTGGTCCACTATGAAAGGCGCTATATAAAATAAATATTCATTAATATTGATTAGCAGTCAGGGTTAAGTCTGCAAACAAAAATACCTAACAAGAGAAGTGTAAGAGATACTCTACCTAAATCTAATGTGGATACCAAAAGAATACATTTAGTAGACCTGTATTATAACTTTTAGTAGCTTTAGGCAAACAAGGTTTCCACCTATTTCACAGTTGAAGTCATGCTTTGTATTCCATGCACTGAAGAAGCTGTCATCTTTCGCATGACAGGTGTCTAAGGAGTGTATTTCCAATGGAATGTCCATATGTTACTGTTAATGCAAATCTATGATTAATATATGAAAATTATCCAATGTTTTTATGTTTCACTTTACTTGAACTTGTGCAGATATGGGCTATCAGTTTGACAAATTACTTTTCTTTACATATACAAACTTTTTAGTGTATCACAATAGCTGGAGGACCAAAGTGTACAGTGTTAATGCTGTTTTTTGAAGTGATGCAGCAAAATTCTTTTTACTGATTGTAATCTGTGGAATTATTACTTTTATTGGTACTTGTTTTGGAAAACCACGCTTTTTATGGTGCGTTATCACGTCACAACAGAAATTGCAGTAATTAAATTTGGGTGGGGTTTATTATATTCCACTGTCTGTTTGCTATGGAGTAAAATATATGGTTATTCATGTCTACAAACATAACATTTCAAAGGAAGTGTAAGTAGCCTATCATTTGTCTCTCCGACATCTGTTTTCCTGTCTGTCTTTCTGTCATGGTGATACAGTTCATTCTGCCTTTTGGAATCTGTATTTCTAACTACCCATGAAATGTCATAAATATTTCACAATTAAAACAGATTGATTTGTAAAAGTGTTATATGCGGGTCAGTTATAGTTTGAAACAGGTGTGGAGATGAGGGTAGAAGGGCGAAATCGGCTAGTTGAAAGATATTCTGACACAAAATGTGTCAAACAAAAAATGTGCCTTTGGTCTTAAAATCTACTACAATAGACTCCTTCTGTAGTAGATTACACTGATAACAACTTTAAATAGTGCTTGGTATTGTTAAACCTTTTTTTTAATTTGTCACTATAGAGTGTTTGCTATTTATTCTTTTGTAGAAAAAAACAGAACAATATCAGTTCCAAACCTTTCTGGTCTTTCTGTTCTGTTTATTAAAACAACCCTGTTTTTCTTTGTTTTTTTTTCTTAACGTATCATTTCCAACATGTTTGAATCAATTGTTTTGATAAGGTTGATAAAACTCAATCTTTTTTTTACTGTTTTTAAGTCAAAACATTAGATTGTATATGGTTTGTGCAGCACAGTTTGTCTCTTTTTTACATGCTGTCCATCTTGCTTTTAGGCAGTAGTCAAGATAATATCATATTATCTTTTAAAGGTTTGCATCATCTGTAAGGTAAGGCACATTCCAGATAAGGTTTGCAGTGAGAGAGTTTAATTGTAGTCCCCGAATGTATGAAAGCATTCAACATTCCAGCATAAGAACATAAGAAATTTTACAAACGAGAGGAGGCCATTCGGCCCATCTTGCTCGTGTGGTTGTTAGTAGCTTATTGATCCCAGAATCTCATCAAGCAGCTTCTTGAAGGATCTCAGGGTGTCAGCTTGATATATTCTAAACCTCAATTTGGTTATAATGCAGTTGTACTGTAAAAACACCTAGAAGGGATATTTGAAGACTGTTAAAGAAACTAGAAAGGTAAATATTACATCAGACTTTTGGGGGGTCACTGAGCAGATAAATTAAGATGGAGAGAAATAGAGATTCAGTCTGAGGAATCTCTATGTCAGCGGCCTGTCAAGGCCTGTCAGCATATATAATAATAATAATAATAATAATAATAATAATAATAATAATAATAATAATAATAATAATAATTATTAGTAGTAGTATAAGTAGTAGAAGTAGTCGTAGTCGTAGTAGTATTACACATAAATATTGTTATATTATTTTAATAGGATTGTTGTCTGTGTGGTACATGTCTACTAAAAACTTGAAAGATAAGTAGGCCATTTACCAGTTTCAAAAGGAGTTCAGTGGTGGAGTGCTTTTTTTTTAGCTGGGGTTGAAAACAATAGAAACAAAGCAGTCTTTCCCAGCCACAGAACTGTTACCTCCTCTTTTATGCCGCAGCGGTAGGGCTGTGGCAACTTTCCAAGATGTAGGAAAATTTCCTGTGAGCAGCAAAAATATTAAATAGGTCAGCAATCAGTAACATGGTTACCGTGGCCACTGTTATGATTAGACCAATATCTGAAGACTGTTTTGGCCTGGAGTTTGGCAGATTTTTTGTGACCACTAGTTCACTTCATATCTTAGTGTCCCTAAAAATCATATTCAGCTCTTTAAAAACAAGAAAAAGACTTTAACAAGCAAGATGTCTCAAGTGCAGGGGTACCCTTATCCGTTTACTACCACTGCAGGTATCACATCAGTCACCATTGCAGGAACAGTTTGAAAGCAGCCTAAATGAACACAATGCTTGAATACCAGTGGAATGTTATTGTTCCTTCTTGCTGTCTAACCCTGATATCCGATATTTTGGATATTAGTAATTTAATATTGCATGCAAATTGTAACTGCTAGTTTGAACAGAGGGAGGTCCAAATTGTGAGGTTCTGTGAAGCAAGCTGTACCACATAGAAATAGGGGTTTGGTATACTTGTCTGTACAGTAAGCTAGCATTTTTAGATGCCTACCTGTTTGTATGGAAATATTTTTAATAGGCTATGAGCCAATTCCCAGTGCTCTGCATTTCTGAGAAACTTGAAGCAAGTTCCATTACATGACTAAGAAAATGCACTGTATACCGAGTCAAGTAGTGGAGAGCATGTGATGTTATTTATATGGGGGCATGTTGTTGCCACTGCTGCATTGTCCTCATGGGAACTCCTAATACAAAGTTAAGGCTTTGTGGTGAAGAGTGAGTTGATGTGGAATGTTTATGTTTATGCAGAGGTACTTTATTAGTATCAGTGCTCTAAGGACTGCGTTTTCACCCACAGGCTCTGCAAAATCCTTTAACCTTTTATCAATGTTGTGGCCAGATCATTATAGCTTATTTATAACTTTGACAATGCTTGGTATTTTAGGTTAAGAAACAAGTATTCCAGGTTCTTCCCCATGCAAATACAACCCAACAGGCAGAGAAGTGTTATGAGTCTTAATAAAGAACACAGCAAATGTGACCTAGCCTCAGGTTTCCTTGTTACCTGATTTTAATCCTAAAGGGACCGAAGAAAAAAAGTCGTTGACCTGCGATGACAGATAAACGTGTAGAGTTTCAGTGGCCTAGCCTGAAACCCAGGCTGTCAGTTAGCATAGCATTCAGTCTCAATTTGAATATCGGTCACTTTTACCTTTTTTTCAGTCCCTGTTGTTGCACTTTGAATGAGCTCATTGATGCACCTATAGCCAGTTCTGTTTCTGTTTGTGTTAGAATAGACTTTGTCCACAGTTGGATAACATTTATAAATCTAATGTTGTTGTAATTTCATCACTGTTGGAAAGCTGGTATGGAAGATTTAGCAAATGTTTTTTTTTTTTTTTAAGTTTCTTTGAGTATGTAATATGTACTTTAAATATAAATGTATACATTGTATCGTCTCTCTTTTAAAAAACGCCGAGTTAGCATTGTACTGTCTGTCTACACTACTGCAAAAGTGGGCATTGACTGTGAATAAGAAACAACAACTTTACATAGATTGTTTATTGTCTGCATTTGTGTTTACTTTGACATATGTAAAACATGCCTGTCTTCAAGTGGACTATGACTTTTGCTAAAGTGGTTCTTTCAAAGTTTTAAAGAGAAATACCATAAAGAAAGGATATTTCAGGCATAGATTTACAAAATGTGACTAAAACACGAAATAAACCCCAACCCAGGATTAGAATTTTCGGTAACGCTTTATATTGCGTGGCATAAATTAATATTAAATAGATATGCAATTGCATATTAAATTAATGTTAAATTAATATTTAATAGCTATGCAATTGATGTTAAATTTACGTTCAATTATTCCTTGTTACTTTCCATTAACATTTAAGTCAGATTAACTGTTTAATTTTCAAGTAAAAACATGTATGGGAAATTATTACATATTTTCAAGGATAACAAAACGTAATATAAATGGACGTGATATGCAATTACATTTTCAATCGACATTTGGTTAACATTTAGAAAGAAACCAGCTATTGCATATTTATTAAATATTAATTTTTAACATTAATTTAATATGCAATTGCATATCTATTTAATATTAATTTATGCCACAAATATAAAACATTACTGAATTTTCCAATATATAGTCTTTTCATTTTCATTTAAATTAGGAGGCTAGAAATCCCAAGCAGAAGGAAGGGGGGTATGGGGTTTCTCCCCCAGCGCGGGTGCAAGTGGCAATACCCCCCACCGAAAACAAATTTCAGGGTTTTGCAGGGGTCTAAATCCTGCATATCCTGGGCCTAAATATGTGCTTTTAATAGGGACCCAAAATTCAAAATAAGTGTATAACTTTGTTCATTTTTTATGATTTTAGGCGCTGAGATTTAAAGAGCAAGTAAAAGTTAGGCCCTACTTGTGTCTATGAATAGTAATTATAAAATATATGTATTTATATTATAATTTTAAAACCACAAACTTGTCTTAGCACACAGTAAGTAAAGTCCACATATTTAAGAAAACTCTTTGGTTTTGCAATAATTACACAGAAAAAAGTGGTGAAAGAAAGACACCAATGAAACAGAGAAATTATATTTCAGGCACAAAAACAAACAATGTCATATTATATAGATACCATAATACCAAGTGTGTGACAGAAGAGAAAAATGTGAAGCAATTTCTAAATTAAAGACGATAAGAAGCAGTGTTAATTGGTAGTAAATTTGAATACAGAAAAGGTGAGCCATGAGCTGTGTTTTGTATTCTATTTGTTCATGTATTCAGTTTTTTCCGTTGCATGTTATATAAAAAAACAAAAACAAAACGCATTTTAAGTTTCTAAAAATATTCATGGAACCAACCAGTCCTTACATTTATTTATAGTTTTCTAAGATTCTGAGTATACATACTTTCCCATGGCGCCGTTTCTCATTAACAACCGAGTCCGAGAATGCACAAGTGCATTAATAAATAAATAACGTATTTTTTTTTAAATGCGCTTGCGAGAACTGCGATTTACGAACACTGTTGGTTTTACAGTTTTCAGAAGTTCGTTTCTGTTGCATTTAATCGATTTCTACAGTAAGTTGTATTATTTTTTTATTTCATTTTTAATATATTTTTAAATTCTGTTAACTGTTGCTTGATTAAAATAAATACAAATAACAATAAATAATCACTACATATATACCAAGTTATAGGTATATGAAATGGAAAAACATGGAAACTACTTCAAATGGAAAAAAGAGTAATGTTGAAACGGAAAATCACTTTGGTGTACAAATTACATACAAATGGTTTTGGATATTTCTTATTCATTTTATTGATACAGATTAGCACAAACCGACATACCACTACCTTAGGGGATTAGCATGAGCTACTATAGGAAATCTGGAGCAGCTTCCCATTTTGGCTGGGTTGCAGTCTGCCACAGAACTCTGCAATACACATTTTACTAACTTTAATTTGTATTAAAGTATGACTACTTACTACAGAAATCACATTAATGTTTATGTAGTACCCTGGATAAGGGTAAAAGTTATGAACGTAGATTGTATACACTCTATTTAAGGCTTTCAATGTAATACTGTTGTAGTTCTGAATCAACGAGCCAACTAT
This sequence comes from Acipenser ruthenus, assembly GCF_902713425.1. Lineage (NCBI taxonomy): Eukaryota > Metazoa > Chordata > Actinopteri > Acipenseriformes > Acipenseridae > Acipenser > Acipenser ruthenus. The sequence goes on from NC_081195.1 coordinate 48,427,808, forward strand.
ACAGCTGGTGAGTGCGTAGGAGCAGGGGCGCTGGAATTAGGGTTGCCCCTGGCTTTGCATGGCGTCCATCATATACAGGGGTTACAGTTTTGTTCAATCACATCGCTTTTTTTTTTTTTTTTTTGATGCACAGTAGACAGTGCCACACCAGCGCATTTATACCCCGACTGCCGGCTGGAAATACTTACTGTACCCCCCCACCTGGCTCACTGAAAACTTAGTTAAGGCTGTTACTTGCTGTGTTCAAAATCATATATCATATTTTACATTTGGCTACCGAGCCATGTCACAATATGATAGTAGACTGTAAACAGCACAGCCTGTGCTTCTCATTGTGTCCTGCTCCCTCTGCTTAAGTTAAATTGATTTTTGCAAGTTCACTGTGAGTGTCAGAGTATACCATAGTGAACCAATGCTAACAATCCCTTGCATGGGTGAAGTGACTTATCTTGTTGCCATGCTTATAAACGAGAGGGAGATTGGCCCTCCTTTTCAACCTGAAAATCATCTTTTATTGTGGGATCTGTTTACATAAAGATATTTCTTCTGCCCATTTAGGGGCACAGTTTTACATAGGTTGACTTACATTCAGGTCTTGGCAAACATGTATAGGGAGTAGAAACTTGTTTCTGTCCAAATCTAAACAACGGCTGAGCTGGATATATTATATCATTATATATAATACAGTGTTTGACATACAGAAAAGTCTTCCTTACAGCCTAATAATTTTATTCTTCAGCAGTTGGCAGAATCTGCAGGAGAGAATGCGTCTGTCAGTTTTTCTCCTGAATAAAAACACAAGTTGCACCATCCCAAAAACTGTCATTTTTAGTAGAATTTATTTTACAAGTAGCTACTTGTGGTCATTCACTGAGCTGGTGAGTAACAGTAATAACATTTCCTGGGAAAGGTAAAGATTTCCAAATTCTCCATACTGTGTGTCAAGGTGTATAGCTTAGTGTTTACTGAAAACATCACGTTTTCTGGTGGATAAATGTTTTCCTTTGAAAGAAGATAGCAATACTCATTTTTATAAACCATCCTTTGCTGTCACAAGGGATTTATAATGTATTACATGGTTACAAGGTATAATTATTGTATTGCAGTGAAAGTAAATCAGGAAACCAGGATGGAGCAGGTAATGATGTTACACCTGCGAGCATCCCAGAAATCTGTGTGTCAGTGTTATCAAGAACAGTAGAGATCATGTGATGTGGACCCAATTAAGCCTTTTCTGGTTTAAACTGCAATATACAGAGACCCAAATGCATTAGCTGCAGTATATCTATTCATCCTCTTCCTCTAAGAACCACAAGCAACTGAACTGAAGCATTTGTGTTCTTGTTTAATTATTCATTTTAATAAATGTATTCAGGTAGGTTCTTTGGTCCTTTACAAAACATTTTACACGGTAGATGTAGAATATGTTTCAGTATTTCAGTATTACACTTAAGTTACTGCGTACTTAATACTGCAGTGTTCGTACTGACATTCTTTGTTGTGTCCAATGTTGGGGCAGGTATATGATACCTCCAGAGGGGAAAGTGGGAAGAAAAGAACAACAGCAGATTTTAATTGTATGCTGTATAAGGCATAAGGCTGTATGGTCCAGTGGTTAAAGAAATGGGCTTGTAAACCAGGAGGTCCCCGGTTCAAATCCCACTTCAGCCACTGACTCATTGTGTGACTCTGAGCAAGTCACTTAAGCTCCTTGTGCTCTGTCTTTCGGGTGAGACATAGTTGTAAGTGACTCTGCAGCTGATGGAAAGTTCACATACCCTAGTCTCTGTAAGTCGCCTTGGATAAAGGTGTCTGCTAAATAAACTAATATTAATAATGAATTGTGCATTTAAAACCGTGGGCTTCTGGACTTGCCATAACTGCATCTTGAAGTAAAAAAAGTTTTCCTTTATTGTTTTATTTGTGTTTGCGTAGTTTTTATGGTTTTATGGGTTTGGGGGACATTCTGAACAGCAGACTCTCAGTTTTCATGTGAGTAAGAGTTTGTATTTTGGTGATTGATAGATGATATACAGCTATACAATTAAAAGCCGGTTTCTCTGGCTTTTAGCTTCACAGCCAAGCTTGAATAAACACAATTACTTTAACTCTTACCTGTTGAAATGGAAGGTTGATGGGCACGATGGGCAGTACATGAAACTCTTGGTCAACAAAGTCTACATCTTGTTTAAATATTTTTTGTTTCACCTGTAACAGGATTCATGTGTAATAGGTTATTGAGAATGCATTATGTACACAAACTTTTTTTTTTTTTTGGCAAATGTCATTGTTTTTATGTTGTTTCAACTAATTTTTTTTTGGACACAATAATACACAATTCTGGTTTTATTTAGGTGTTCAGTGAGTTTTTTTCTTTTAAAATGTACACGTTTGGACACAGTATAATTAATTTAGATTAGTACCCTGTAAACATCTTTTTAATAGCTGTTACTAATAGAACCTGACAATGAGTCGTAGATAAAGAATTCTTAGAAAGATTTAGATGGAGCTGCTGACTTCATCTAAAATGTTTCACTTTCAGCACAATATAGCAAGGTTTGGTTTACCCCCCTATCAGTCAGAACCAATGTCTAATACAGGAATCTCTTGGGAGAAGTGCAACTATTGGTCAAAGCTGTGGCCTGTAAAATCTTCACTCGGGTTCAGCAGAGTATCCTGGTTTAGTCAGTACCTGATAATGCAAATTCAAAGGGCAGCTTCCTTACCCATCAAACAAGATCCACAAATGTGGGAAACACCCTGAACAAAAGCAGTTTCTATGGAATACTCTGTCCCTTTGAGAAAGCCTGGAAAATATTATTATTATTATTATTATTATTATTATTATTATTATTATTATTTTAAAGTAAAAATTAAATCTGGAATGTATTTCCATTGTTCATAAACCTGTTTAAATTTTGTATTTTTTTTTGTTAAGGCAACAAAGTGTTGATTTATGTGTGACTGCATGCTTAGTTTTCTGCCAAAATATACACAAGTACCATTAACATGTTTATACCCTTCTGGTGTTGATGTATGATCACTTCTTGTTTTGTAGGCTTTGGCTCGCTTAATAGAGGGTGGTACAGTATGTTTAATGACTACACCATTATCCATATAAATTCTGTTGCATTGTCTGAACAATTAATCGATTTGTCAAAATGATATAACGATTTAAATAACCCCCTACGCATGGCTGAGTCTTGTATTTATTATCAAGTGAATGAAATTGGAATGCTAATATATATTTTATGAACCCAGTTACCCTAATGTTGAAGGCATCAGAGGCATGTGCATTCCTACAGATAAAGGAGGAGTGTAACTCCTATAGGTGTGAAGACCATTACCTTTGTTCCCATGTTTTGATTCCAAAATTTGAATCTGTGACCACTTCAGAATGCAACAACAGGACACCTGCCATTTTTTTTTTTTTGGGGGGGGGGGGGGGGGTATTGTATATTTACATATTTTATACTGTATATTTAATAACTTATCAACTTTGAATGCTTTGTTCTTGATATCGTTTTCACCTCAGTATCCAATTCTAAAATCTTTTCTACAAAATGTATAAAAAACTCTTATTGTATCATTTGCACTTTCCCTAATCCACGTGTATGACCTCATCCATTCCTCTCGGAATTTGCACAGGCGCTTACTTTTTTCCTTTCGTGAAGTAGGCCTAGTCGTATAGGGACTCCTCCCTTTACCGACGCATCACTATCAGTGTCACTTCAACTTTCAGACTCTGAAACTAAAATCAACACTGAAATTAAAATATTCTATGAATTGTATTTTGTTTGCTGTCACCAAAGCAGATCAGTGTCAGGCTGTTGGGGAACGTGATGTGAGTGCAAAAAGTCACATGATAGTGGGACTATATAGTTTTATGTCTTAGATTGGCTGTCCAATGTGTCAATCATTATGGGCTGTGTAAGGCATTGCAAAATGATGCGACAGAGGCGGGGCTTTGCTCCAACCAGATATGCTATGGTTTGACTGTGGCACTAAGCTGTAAGATTGCACATTGTCTAGGAATCCGGGACAAATTCCATCCCGAAGTCATTTTGTCTGGGACCGGGATTTGATCTTTACATTTAGGGACTGTCCCGTCCAATTAGGGACAAGTGGGCCCCCTAGTTACAGCTTGCAGTCCTGGAGATATGGTTAAAGACAAATCCATCTCCTTGGAACCTCAAGGGTTGCTGTTTTTTTTTATTACCATAGTGAAGGTTTAATAATTGTTTCTTAAAAGCACAGGTTGTTATTATATATATTTAGTTTAATTTCAGGATTTTCAAGTCTGTAATGTCCACCCCATCCTCAATTCAATGAAACTCTCATAACAGTTGTCACAGTTTATTTGAAATGTAATGATCCGAGTAGCCTCCCCTTCGTAAACACTGGTTTTTTTAACACAGCTGTGCCTGTCACTGTGGGTTAGCAGACAAGCAGCAGAAGGCAGTAACACAGATATTGTGACTGTAGCAGCGACCCCTGTCTGTGCCCTGTCATGGTAAGCCGATGAGAAGGCCACCCATGTGAGTGTGGGCTGCCGAGCAGAGAAAGCATGAATAGAGAGCTGGGAACTCGGCTGTGAGGCATGTTTGAGCAACGACAAAAGTTGCCCATGTCGTAACAACTGCAAAGGCAAAGTAATGTAAAACTTGGGAATTTAATTTGCAGAGGCTTAGCTTTCTAAAAACAGAGCTTATGTAACACTTTAAATTGTTTGTGACCTGGGTTAAGACTTTGCGAACTGATAGGAGGCTATGTGGTCCAGTGGTTAAAGAAATGGGTTTGTAGCCAGGAGGTCCCCTGTTCAAATCCCACCTCAGCCACTGACTCATTGTGTGACCCTGAGCAAGTCACTTCACCTTCTTGTGCTCCTCTTACGGGTGAGACGTAGTTGTAAGTGACTCTGCAGCTGATGCATAGTTCACACACCCTAGTCTCTGTAAGTCACCTTGGATAAAGGCATCTGCTAAATAAACAAATAATAATAATAATAATGTTCCTAATAGTGCTGCACTGACTATGTGGGAAATACATGCAGAGTTCAGCATCCTGGTATTGGCTGGCTTCTCAGTTTACTTATTACTGATTCATGGTGTGACTGGAACACAGTTCAAACTATTGTATTCACAAGTATCCGTTTATTGGCATTATGTAATGTAATACATTGATAATCAGAATTAATATATTATTTGATTCATACAGGAACAGTGGTATGAGTAATGCATTAGAAGTATAGCAATAGTCTTGTCAACAGTCATGTATTTCAAATGAATTTACTACGCCATAAATTTGATTTTGCTCCATGTCTGATTTGACCACACTCAATCAATCCCATGAAATGTCTGTCAGACTGGCAGCAAAGTTCTCAGTGCCAAATATGGTGATGGTTTTGTTATCTGGACTGATGAAATCACCAGGACGCATTTAGCTCCCCTACCCCAAGCTATCAGTACACTGAAGAAGGTACTGGCCAAAACATTTGTCTACCTGACTAGTTTTCTAAGTTATACCACAATATAAGTGTTGAATACATTTATATACTATATGAGTTGTAATAATTACTTTCCAGAGTTACCCAAGATACAGCCTTAGTCACATACAGTAGAAACACTGTGGGAGGTACTGATAAAAGCTAGCCTGCTGTCTATACCAGCATTACTAGAATGTTGCTACAGTCTGTTCTGACAATGAAGAGATTTTGGTGTGCAAGGTGTTTAAATATCATATAACCATTTTTAATTTTGTTAACTAGTTTTATACTATTCAAATATTTATTTATTTTAGAAAATGTGTTTTTCCCTTGCACCTGTTGCTAAAAAGTGTATATAGTACAGTGTATAAAATAGATAAAAAATACATGTGCATGTTTCATTATGTTCAGATATATAAGCAGGAAAGCAGATAATATTTTCTTTTGCTTTATTGGTCTTCATAAAACATCCAGATATTTATTTTTTGTTTCTTTCAACCCTTGTTTTATGTCAGGTATACAACAGTGACCGTTTGACAGCAGCATGACATTATAGATTTAGTGTTCAAACCAGGTGTATTGATTTTTAGTGGAAGTGAGTCTAAAGCCTTTCAGGTACTGTAGCTGCACCAGATGGCTCTTACAGAATAATTTTTTAAACTCACAGTATTGAATTGATATAACTGTTTCATGGACACCTCCTAGACAGATAATGCCAACCATTGTTTTATATAAAGTACTGATATAATTCTGCTTGCATCTCTCCGCCACTTCCAAACAGTGTGTAAAGAAATGTATTATGGTGTAAACTGACAGTTAGATTAAACTGACCTGACTGCTTTTTAAATTTTGTGTTCCATAATTATTGTAAACGTTAGCCTGGTGGTTTTTATTCATACCTTCTAGTCATACTACGCTGTAATAATTGAAAAATTACAATGAAATGATTCTAGACATAACTGAGACCCATGGTGGTGTTTTGTCATCGTTCAATTAACAAGTATATGACTGTTTGGTATGTCAGATTTTACAATCTGAGAAATGATTTATTAGCAATGTCAGGGAAGCTTCATTGCCAGTTTCAGAGCTGTTGTGTTCTCTGACAGCTCAGTATTAATTACTGCTCAGGCCCTTGGTCTTCAGCAGCTTCACACAGGGTTATTGTTTAATAATACGCACACTTCATTAATTTATTTGTGTCAAGTGTCATGGAGTATATATATCTTAATCTCTCCTTAGAAAATAACCTTTTCTAAGTTTTTTTTTCCTATGGTTATTAATAGATATAGTGGCAAGGACTAACAAAAAACAAATTAATGGCATGAATGTTCATGGAAGCAGCCATTTGTAAGGCAAAATATGCTATGCAGATGAAAATGTCAGCTTGTACTGTAATGGTGCATGTCACTTGTAGTTTCTACTTGCAGCAATTAACGCATGTAATTATTAATTAGTTTTAGTTGGAAGTAGGGAATCAACATCATTTTTTATTCTTTAGGAAATTCATTAAAGCTAGACTATTGAATTAACCCCTTGTAACTGGAGGATGTTGTGTGACTGAGGATTTGGTTATCCTGGTTTCATATCACTTCTTAACCAATGACTTGGGTGCGTGCATGGTTCCAGTAATTGTCATATATATTTTAAATTATGACTTATTCCATCTTTGTTTACTCCGTAACTTGGTGCAGGTTATTTCTGCTGGGACCAGGTATTGAGTATCTTAGTTCCTTCATTAAAAAAAAAAAACAGTACATGGTTCAATTTCACTTTTCCACAGCAGTACATAATGCTGTTGATCAGATTATTTTTATGCGATACCTAACACGAGTGTTCCTCTCTTACAGATGGTATCCACCAGGTGACGGCCTTGTGCACTCTGCGAGTGACTATCATCACAGATGACATGCTGACCAACAGCATTACGGTGCGACTGGAGAACATGTCCCAGGAGAAGTTCCTCTCCCCACTCCTCTCTCTCTTTGTGGAAGGAGTGGCTGCTGTGTTGTCCACCACCAAAGACGGAATCTTCATCTTCAACATCCAGAATGACACAGACGTGCACACCAACATACTCAATGTCACCTTCTCCGCTCTGCTCCCAGGGGGCCTCCGCAACCAGTACTTCCCTTCTGAGGACCTCCAAGAGCAGATCTACCTTAACCGGACCCTGCTCACCATGATCTCCACCCAACGCGTGCTTCCCTTCGATGACAACATCTGCCTCCGAGAACCCTGCGAGAACTACATGAAGTGCATTTCGGTGCTCAAATTCGACAGCTCGGCTCCCTTCATCACCTCCAACACTGTGCTCTTCCGCCCCATTCACCCAATCAATGGTTTGCGCTGCAGATGTCCCCCTGGATTTACCGGGGACTACTGCGAGACAGAGATAGATCTGTGCTACTCCAGCCCTTGCAATAACAATGGACGGTGTAAGAGCAGGGAGGGAGGCTATAGCTGCGAATGCCCTGAGGAATTTACAGGTGAGATGTTCTGTTTTGAATTGTACCAATATATCCCCTTTACTTCAAAATCACAAGACCACATCTGAATCAGGGCGTCATTGGGAATATTGCATGTTCTCATATTACACCAACCCGAGTTCTTGATAAAATGCACGTGAGGTTCCTATTTAAAATATTTCTGAGAGCTGGGCCCAGGTATTGGTATCTTAGCTCATACAAATAAACTTAATGATAAAGCCCTCAGTAGATAATATTCATTTTTATTGAACGTTTGCTGGTTGAGGTCTACGTTACCTGGAAACGCTGGGATTTGTAAGAAACATCTGTGTTGAAGAGATTACACTAATTGCTGACATTAGTGATGAAACCTGGTGCTGTTGATGAGTTTTGGATGTGGTTTCAATAACAACCCTGAAACTAATCATCTAGTTTCTGAGATTTTGTCAGAATTTTTACTGTTTGTAAAATACTACATTTAAGATTGGTACATTAAATACAGGACATAGTACTTACTGGTGTGTCAAAGGTGAGATCCATTTCCAACTGCTAAGGTTAATATATATATATATTATTTCGATATGTTGTACATATCTTTATATATATATGTGTTATATAATTTTGTTTAAGCATACTGTATTTATAAAATCAGTTCATAGGGTTACTAGCTTATGTGGCTTCAAGAGATTAATGGAATGGAATGCAGTATAGCAGGAAGCTATACATGTACTTGCTCATAAAATGCACTACTGAGGTCACTTTTTGAAAGGTTTGAACAGAAGATTATACCTTTTTGGATTTGTAATTGCTGTAATTCAGCTCCGGGAGTTCTAAAGTTTCGCTTTTACCGAGACATCAGACATAATTTGTGAATAAATGACTGATACAATCTTTCATCTTATTTGACAACCTCTAGAACCTGATGATAAGGTATAATTCTCATGCAACTATTTCACCAAAATTGAGCACTGGCTGAAACGTAGAACTTTCCATGAACTTCCTCCATAGGGCAATTATGGACTAATAATCTGTCATTCCTCTGATGGTGCTTTGAAGGTCACAGTTCAACTCCAGGTAGTTATTATAAATTTGTGTAGGTGACGACAGTAGGCCTGTCTCCATGCTTCTTCTGTTTCTGACATTAAAAGTAAACTGAGCTGTTTTTTGAAAACGGATTATCTAATTAAGTAATTACCTGGATTTGGCCTCACATCCTGTGCTCCATAAAGTATGGTTACTCTCAGTACCCTTCGGGAACCATTTGAAAAGTAATGCAGTTTAACTAACTGTAACTGCAGCTGAACTGCATGATTGCTATTATTATTGCAATGTAACATCGCAAACTGCATCCTAAATTCACTTATAATTTGGAGTTACAGAAAAATTGAACTATCATTTAAGTGGTCAAACTATTATTCTCAGGCTACTAGTTTTCACAATAGCAATTTCAAATGTAGGAGGTGGGTCCTGCATTTCCATTTCGAGAGACCTCTGTATTGGGAAATGACATCAGTAACAGTCTCAGAAAACTAAGCAGGCATCCACAGGGCTAGTGTGGCCTGTATGTCTGAGGGTGAGGTTTCATGTCCAGCTTCAATCGTTGGTTCTGAACTAAAGACTGTGTGCTGTTTATAAAGATCAAATGCTAGCAACAGACTTCTTTGGCCCATAGCTCACAGTTGAGGAAGTACACTGGTCTTCTATTGCCTTCCAGTTATGGGCCATGTCATTTTTAATATCTAATACTGGTAGGAATATAACTGGTAGGAACTTCACAAATAGTTGCTTTACTATCTTCAATTGTTGTTTTGTTAGGATAAAATGTGTGTGCTTATGTTCTTTGGATCTATGCGGGCTGGTGTATAAAAGTGCCTAGAGCTTCAATATGTTTAGCATTCCGGTGGTTTCTCCACTTACTATCACTTATTATTAGTTCTTGCTTTTTAGTTGTACAGTTCAATTGAAAAAATTGAGAAAGAGTCCGAACTCTCTTTTAGTTTTACTACTTGTATGTGTATAATAAGAAGTTTAATGTATTTCTAAATGATTATATTTAGTGCAACCATCCTGAAGTACTTTACTGATGCAGTATTTCTCGCATTAATAAATACTTTTTTTTTATTCTTTCATGGTCATCAAACCTTGAGTTCATGTAGCACGCATCAATCAAACCTTACAAAACAACCGTCAAGTTTTCATTAAAACAGAGAAAAAGAGAAGGATGTTCTTCATGATCTAATTTATTCCATATTTTAGGAAAATATATCTTATATATAGAAGCCTGTCAGTACTTGTGTTTTCACATCCATATTAACAAGACTTTGTCAGATTTGCAAATGTCTCTTTTGAAACTAAATCTGTTGTTAGCAAATGTAAACCATTCCATTTCTGAACTGTCTGTCAGGTGAAAGCCTGGTTGCTGTTGTTACAATGTGAGTTATAGTTACATTTGTGTTAATCTATTTGGTAAATCCCATTTCTGTCAAGGTTAAGCTTTTAACAGAAGTAAAGTTTTTTTTTTGTTTTTTTTACATTTCTGGTGGAAATTTCGGAATTGAAACAAATGCCATTCTTGGGCAACATGTATGTACCTTTCAGATAAGACTGACATTATTGGCCTATATTATTCGCAGTAATCAAGACAAGAATACTTTTTTAGAGTTACATTTTACTCATGTCAGACACGAGTTTTAAAACACTACCATACATTTCAAGTTTTCAACCAAAAATATTGTGGGAAATTACGGATGCTTTTGGACACGATGAAAAGCACTCAGCTGTTTGCATGGTGTTTGATCATGATACTGGGTGATCAAAGAACAGGGGTCCATACATAACATCCCTTTGTGCTGAGTGAATTCAATTGGGAATTTATATATATATATATATATATATATATATATATATATATATATATATATATATATATATATATATATATATAGTATATGTGCAAGTCACATTATATTTACTGTTTGAAACACATATACTTTAGTGTCAAAAGACACTAGATTTAAGCAGCCTTAGAGACTAGAGTTTTATTTTCAGTGATGTTTTGATATATTTCTTAATGGGACTTATTAGAACATAACCAGACAGTTTATATGATGAAAGGCATCACAATACCTTGTTGAATGTGTATGGTACTCATCTTTATTGGCATGATTCAGACTAGTAAATCAGTAATCAGTTTTGAACATTGTATCCAGCTTTCATCATCAGTTTAGATTGGTACAGTTACTGATTTACTGGTGTTGTGTCAATCGGTAAAAGATAAACATTTTGTACTGCTGTGAAGTCTGTTTTCTTGAGGAAGTAACTTATTCAACATTATGAAATATAAGAAAAAACTGTTCATTTTAGTGTTGTCTCTACCCCTTTCTTATGCTATTACATATGTGCTGTTTACATTGAATAGGCTTATATATCAAAGCCGAACTTGAAGTGTCCACGTGATACTATAAAAATAAGGAACCTCTTCTGTTGGACCGTTAACATTGATTTAAATTTGCATGTCTTAGCCCGGCATGTGAATAGCACAACGCTAATGCCTACTCTTAGAAGCATTTCATCTTCAATAATGAGCTTACTAGGCTTTATTTTGAATACGTTATCCATGTATCTTTGAAGCAGCCCACCTTTTTTCTGTAACTTCTATATATATAGGAGGCTGTGTGGTCCAGTGGTTAAAGAAAAGGGTTTGTAACCAGGAGGTCCCCGGTTCAAATCTCATCTCAGCCACTGACTCATTGTGTGACCCTGAGCAAGTCACTTAACCTCCTTGTGCTCTGTCTTTCGGGTGAGACGTAATTATAATTGACTCTGCAGCTGATGCATAGTTTACACACCCTAGTCTCTGTAATTCGCCTTGGATAAAGGCGTCTGCTAAATAAACAAATAATAATAATTGTGTTAAACTAGCATACTCTGTATCGGTCATGCCTAAATTTCAGAAATGGATCATTTAAAGACAAAAAAAAATCTACTCCCCTACTTTTCTACTCCCAGCAAATGGTATCTATTAAAATTGTTGTTGTTATGACTAATCTTGTTAGGCCTAAGCTGTTACTCGCTAAACCACGACACACATTTTAAATCCCAACTACACTAGAAAACAGAAGATCACGCCTAAAGGCTTTAATCTGTGGTATTATTGTTTTTATTGTTAATTATCATTACTAATTTTCATGTCATTTTTATTCAAGGAGAGCACTGTGAAGTGAACACACGCTCTGGGCGCTGCTCTCCTGGTGTGTGTAAGAATGGAGGGACCTGCATCAACCTCCTTATAGGTGGGTTTAGATGCGAGTGCCCCCCTGGAGAGTATGAGCGTCCGTACTGTGAGATGACCACCAGGAGCTTCCCTCCTCAGTCCTTTGTCACCTTCAAGGGGCTCCGGCAGAGATTTCACTTCACTGTTTCCCTCATGTAAGTACAAAACCACTGACACAACCATGACATTCATTCAGGATCATATTTTGGGCAGATTATTTACAATAATATGTGTTGTAGTTCTCACAGCCATTCTTTAAGTTTTCCTTAATTTTGACATGCTAATTCTAAATATAGTAAAATAAAAGCTTTTTCCATATGATTTAAAAACAAAAAAAAGGTTTAATAATACATACATTCTGATTCGGGAACCAAGAAAATCTGCATGCATGGCACAACTTAACAAAATAACAAAAATGACTGCACATGGTCATTGCAGACCCTCAGCCCTTTTCCATATATCTCTGCTTCTCTATGTGGCCATAATGCAGTTATTCGTCCTGCCCTGTCGTTATTCCCATTTTTACATTTACATGTAATTCTACTCGAGGAGAGACTTGCCCCACCTTTTCCTACCACAAACAGTGTTTAAATTAGGCATGTGAACGATGGAATTCATGCACCTGAGGCACAAGGGTATTATGAGCTTGTAGAGCGAGAGGGGTTCATTCACACCTGCGCTTGCTCAGTCACAAGTCTGTGACTGTTGAAGTAGTCTTGAATCCAATATGCAATGCTGATGGGCTCAGTTTGGTTTATGAAGCTCATCTCGACTAGTCTAACTTTATACACCACAAACCACACGGTGGTGCACAAAAATGAAATAGGGTTCAATAGGGCAGCAGTGTGAAGTAGTGGTTAGGACTCTGGACTCTTGACCGGAGGGTCGTGGGTTCAATCCCAGGTGGGGGACACTGCTGCTGTACCCTTGAGCAAGGTACTTTACCTAGATTGCTCCAGTAAAAACCCAACTGTATAAATGGGTAATTGTATGTAAAAATAATGTGATATCTTGTAACAATTGTAAGTCGCCCTGGACAAGGGTGTCTGCTAAGAAATAAATAATAAATAATAATAATAATAACTGGGCTTCATTTCAGTTTTCTTGGTTAGCATTTGAACAATGAATGGACAGTATTTGACTTCTCTTTCTAGGTACAGTAGAAAGGGGAGCGGTCCTGAATGCTTGAATGGAATTTACTAAATGCTTTTGAGTCATTGTAAACTCTTAAGTGCCTGGTGTGTCTTTCTCTTTTACAATGTGTTGTCTTGCAAACATTATGAACCTGTGGGGCACACTTTTAGTAAGAGTAAGGCTATTGGGCTGTCTTTGCTTTCTGATACTTTGCATGAATGTATAATGGTAGAGGCTGCAGTGATATGTAGTTGACCTTTCGTTACATTACAATGTGGTCGGGAAAGTGCATTCAGTATTGGTAGTATTCGCCACCTGCCAGCTAAACCTTGTCATATAACTAGGCTTGTTTTAACATATGTTTAGTGTCCAAATCTAAAGACCAGTCAGGAGTGTTAATTAGGCACACAAGGTGTTTGATACAGTTATCTGCTCCAAGACAGTAAAATGAACAATTACTAGGAATTCTATACTTGTTTATAGGTGGTGTACATTTCTCTATTTTGAATACATTATTTTAAAAATGCAAACTTTGTCTGAAGGATAATATTTTTCTGTTTTTAGACTATGCTACTTTATGAGCCTATTTTACTGCACAACCTACAGCAGATAATATTTTTCTCAGCATGTTCCTTTAAAACCTGCAGCCCTAGAATGTTTTGTTGTCATAGCGATCCAGTTGCAATGTGGCAGTAAAATCCAAGTTAGTGGTTCAATAAAAGTTAAAAATATTGCTGTGCTTTTTTGCAGGTTCGCTACCAGGGAAAGGAATGCTTTGCTGCTTTACAACGGGCGGTTTAATGAAAAGCATGACTTTATTGCGGTAGAAATCATTGACGAGCAGATCCAGCTGACGTTCTCAGCAGGTAAGATGGACAATGTGCGCAGTATGTCTAATTTTTGTAAAATAAGCACACAGAGCAGCATAGTTTCTCTTATTGCCATGATATCTCACGGTGGAGTAAAGAAATGTTTTATTTTAAAAGAAAACTAATTATCGCAGTTCTTTTCATGGGCTATTTATGATTTAATTGGGTATATAGAACAGCTCCAACAGAGAAGCCAGTTACGGTATAGGAGATGCGTTTTCTGGTGGCTATTTTTCAAGACAATGGACCATTAGGCCTTTGTTCTTAAAGCGTTTTGAATAGTGCTCAATGTGCAAAGAAAGCAAAATAAACATTTCAAAGTTCAAAATGAATAGGTGTAATAAAAATCCCCCAAATGCAAAATGGAGAAGCACATGGATTGTTCTGTCGATTGGTGCATTGCGTACATTTGGGTATTCCAACAAATGGGTAAAATGCACATTCAAGATTTTAAAAGCAGACATATCAGTCATTAGCTTTTATTTTATGACCAATGAAATGCTCAAGTAGTGGGATAACCGTAAAAAGAAATTGTTAGTGCTCACCTTCAATTTAAATGTTATGATCACCCTTCCAGACAGTCACAAATGAACTTTGTGTTTTGTACACTATTCATCAGTCTGTGATGAAACCTGTGCAGCAGATGCCTGCCATGCAATAGAAGTCTGCTGCTCTTCGAATCCTCATTCATAATTCCCAGGTTACAGCAAAATGAGACGGTACAAAACAAGCTAGTGAGGCACGCTGTGTCTATCTCTTTGAGGGGATTCTTGTCTCTCTTATTTGTTGTCTTTGATGCAAAAAACGTAATCAATGATAACGATCATCAGTTTTATTTATTTATTTATTTATTTATTTATTTATTTATTTATTTATTTATTAAGCTAAGGAATTTAATAAAACAAGCAGTAACTTTTGCATAACAGAGTCACTCCTTATTTTGAGAACACCATCTGGATAAATAAAGCCATACCAGACTCAAGTAAATCATACAGAATAATTGTGTGTTGAGAGGACAGAGATATCTGACTATTTAGCTGAAAGGGCTGGCTGGTAAAAAGAGTGTAAACTATTACCGTCTTGTAGGGAATGTTATTTCGTTGCTTGCTTATGCCAGCACTGGGGGAGAAATCTTTCAAATGGCCATCTGGCTGTTATATCCAATAGGTATCAAAACATATAGTTTCTGGGTAATGCTTTTTATGACCCTGTTCTACTGCAGTGGCCCCACAAATAAATAGCCCCACACCCTCATCCCACCATGGCCATTATATTTCAGTTGATGGGCTATATTGCCAGTTCATTTCAGTCACTCCAAGACCAAGTTAGCTTGTTGACATAAAACACAACCTTTATTTGCTTTATAACAATTGAACTTCTTTTCTTTTATGGCCATTTTTTGTATGTGTGTTCACTGTGAAACTGATTATGAAAAACATAGAACCTTATCTAACTGAGGGGAAACAAAACAAATACACTCAAATTACTTTCAGTTAAAGCTGGGTATGCAGCATTCGGTGTAAGAACACAAGTTAAAGGGAAACCAAAAAGTTAAAAGGTCAACCATAATGAAATCCACTATCCAAGTTAATTCTGGCAATGGCAACCCCAGCCCTAGTTAAATGTTCATTAACACTTTTGTACAGTAACTGCGTGTCGGCTCCAATTATAATAAATTACAGAGAAAAAATAATAATATTTCCTATGGTTAAAAAGCCATGCATTGCCTGAAGGTAAACAGACTTCTCTTTGTGTAATAAGTTTTTATACCCTGTTTTTTATTTATTTTTTATTTTATTTTTTATGATTCATCAGTCACATTATTCCTGTCTGTTGTGCATCAGTCACATAACCCTTAATTGTGACATTGCAGAATCCATACATTGACCATGTCACAGGTATGATGGTTCCATGTTTACAAAGCATGTTATTTGCTTATCACATTGGTTTTGCTCTTTATCTCTAGGTGAGGCTATAACAACAGTAGCTCCCTTAGTTCCAGGTGGTGTCAGTGATGGGCAGTGGCATTCAGTCCAGGTGCACTACTATAACAAGGTAAGAGGAGATTGCGTTCCCTTCCTTTTTATAGGAGCGGTCAGTGTCAACACTACTGTAGTTACTATAGCTACCAGGGAAACAACAGGTTGTGGTCTACTACACACATTACTTTTATTATGCAGTCTTTTCCAAACACAGTCAGTCTTACATACTGACTTACATATTAAAAAAAAATGTACTGTGTCTTTCAACCAAACAACTGTTTCACTTATGTTTTCTTAATCCTTGACTCAAGGAGCTGGACTGATGATGTTAGACACTTTTAATATACCATCAGATAGATGTGACTTGGTCCTCATACTGTGTAAGTCATAAAATAACAGAGGTTAAGGATCCCGCTGTTGAGAAAAGTTAAGTGTTCACCCATCTGATCAGTTTGCCAAGCTTCTGTTGTGTTTTGTTTTTGTTTATTTAGTTTTTTTAGTTTTTTTTGTGGTGTCGCCGTGGACGTTGGGATTACGTCATACGTACTGATGGAGAGTTTCATCCTTCTTTAGAGCCATTTATCCAGTTGTGCTGATTTTGGTTATAACATTCTTTTTGGTGATCTCCTTTTTATGATACTGTTAGCTCTACTTTTTTTTTACAGCTGTGACAGGATTGATGTAACTAACAAAGAACAATATTGCTTTGAGTTAAAGGACTACAAAACACTTCTGGTGGGCTTATTTAATATTCATTTTAAATGCAAAAAGAATCACATATTGCATTTAAAATAGTGCCTATTCGAATGATCTTGCTTTCAACAAAGTTATGAAATGAAAACGTGATCAACTGGTCAGTACTTTGTCAGACAGAACAACATACCCTTACAATGCCAGTGTCTCCCAATGTGGAGCTTTAGTAAATTATTGAGTGGGAGAATCTGTAACGCATGTTTTACTCAGGAGGCTTGAACTTTGATTGTACAAGCTAGCCCTCTGAGGTCTACCCTTTCCACCATTTGTATTACATTTTTGTTTTTAATTTGAGAGCTAGTGGAGTTGTTCTTTTCAGACCTGAATGAAAGCTGCGTATTACTAGCCTAGGGCACCACTAAGGTTTAGATTTCTGTAAGAACTTGTAAGCGAGTGTCATTTGCATGAATTGGGTTTGATTTATGAGGTCATATACATTATTTAGAAAACACAGCAAATCAAACCATTGTGCACACAAGAAACAAACAAACAAACATCCAAAAATGAAAATATATGAACACAGTATGTGTGCACTGCTCAAACAGCTCACATACATAGCAACAGACTGCTTACTTGTCTTATCCTGATTCTCTGCCCCCTTATTTAAAAAAAAAAAAAGTAGTTTAACTTCCCACTTTTTTAAAAGTGTGGGGGGGGGGGGCTGGGGGGTCAGCCATTTTGTTTAACTGACACAATCTTGAAACATAAGATATAATTTGAAGTAAATTTGGCTGGGTAGTCTTTTTAAGTATTCATGTTCATTTAGAGAGAGGTGTTCTGAACTGGGTTGTGAATAGATTTGATATTAGGATTTTTTATAAAAATAATTGAGGGTGTTTTTTGCAAGATTATCAAGGTGCTGTGTTGTTGTAATCATATTTGTATATCCAGTATTATTTAGTAATAATGAAAAGTTACAAAGCTGTATTAAAATCCAAATTGAAATGTTCAATAAAAAAGCTATGCATTTTTTTCAGTTAGTGGTAAGCCATAATTACTTTGATTGTTGTTTCCACCCTAAAAATAAATGCTGGTGTTGGAAAGCTGCTGTCTGACACTGTTTGCTACAGTACGTCATTACAGTGCTCAGAACTGTTTATTAAGAAACAATATACACGGCCGTGCTGCGTCATTTATATTGTTATGCATAAAAAGGAGTTTTGCTTGATCTTCTAACCCTTTTGCACCAACTGACAACATGAAATTGGCACAACAAACCCATAATTATGACTTTTGGCAGACTTTGAACCATGCCTTAATTATGACTTCTGATAACTACAATAATAATAATAATAATAATATTGCAATAGCCAACAGGCAATAGTCTCGCTAGGCCAGTGGCTGGAAGTACCTTTAGTCCTTAATTAGATTTGTTTTATGCTTTGCAATCATTGATCACTCATTGCAAAAAGGATTATATGGGGAATCTTTTTTAAGAGAGTTATTGTTAAACTTGGATAAACTGAAAAACTGATCAAACAAACAAAAACGATTGCCTAAAGCCACCAGTAATTAATAAACAACTGAACTTTAAGAAAAGTACAGTACTTAAGAATTAAGTGATTCATTGTATTGAAATACCACAGTGCTTCATTGCTCATAATTTAAACAGTCTCCACCTACTGCAATTTCTTTTATCTATCTGGAGGGTTTTTTGTATGAGTCATGACTTTTCAGTTTGCACGATTACAATATGCCTGGTCAATTGATGTATTGACTGCCATATCTTGGAAGCATCTACAATGCTTTTCCTGTAAATGTCACTTGGTTTAATTTATTGTAGAAACTATGCTTTCACTCTCTTCTGGAATATGGAATTAAGGAAATTCTGATGTTTTCCTTATGTTATTCATGAAGCAGATTTACCTGACTGTAGAGGAAAGGTTACACATAAATCCAAATTGTCACATTAAAACTATTTGGTACAAGCTTTTCTTGGGTGCTTCCTGTTTCCCAGACAATAGATAAATACATGTTAAATGTTGTGTGTTTGTTTGTTAAAGGCCAAACCAGGAACCAGGACACATGTGCATGCCTGTTTTGTGTGTTACATCATGGTCAGAGTGGTATTTATCAGCTTTTTTATCAAGCTAACAAAAAATGTAAGCTACTGATAATCTGTATGGTGTACTATATTACGTGTATGCACTTTGGAACACAGTATTCAAAGGACAATAATGTTCATGTTGAAATGAAACTCTAATTTGACTTTTCTCAATTATCTACCCAGGATAGCCTGCACCTTATCGATTCCAGTGGGGTCCTGCATGTACCCCTTTATACAGCTTGGCTGGAACTGAAACACAAGGAGGTAAAGTGACTTGACCAAGGTCACACAGCAAGTCAAGTGGCTGAGAAGGGATTGGAGACCAGGGTATCCAGGTTACCAACCCCCAGCTCTGACCACTAGGCTGCACTTCCTCCTTTAGTTTATATAGAATATATTTAGTCATTTTATTTTGAATTTCCCTTTGTTGGTGCATGTTCATTAACTCTTTCCCTCTCAGAAACTGATGCAACAACACAAAGAGAAACCTTTCAGTTAAACAGTTCTGTAGTTTAGGGATTGACGTGTTTTTAACCTAAAGCCTGCCCATGTATCAGTGATGACCAGCAGGCGTTGTCCAGGTCAAAAAAAAAAACCTTAACCCCTCACTCAACGAGGGGCTTGTTTAAACATGTCCGGGTGCACCAATTCGTGGTGCCCCATGGACAGATGGATTAGCCCAGCCCTGTGACTTGCAGAATTGCACTGGGATGCCTATGCATACGTCTTTGAAGAGCCAACACTAGTCTGTTTGATTTGCTACTAGGTTGTCAAAAGTCCTCATCATGGGTTGCTATCTGGGTGATTGTGTTATTGAGGAAAGGGGTTCAGTTCTGTTTTGCCAGATCAAATAGCAGATAGTGAGTGAAAACCAGGAAGATTATAATGTGAAATCCACATATTATATCCACTAAACATGCTGCATACATGTTGGAAAACAGTGTCCTTGTAGTCACTGCACTTGGTTTCCTTTGTTTTTCCTCACCCCTGCACTCCTAAATCTGCTAAATGAGTTTCATTTGAAGGGGAAATTCATAGCTTCCTGCAGAAACCATGTTTTTAGCAGTTCTTTGATAGAAAACGTACAAAGGTTTGCAATTTAGGTGCTGCCTTTCCCAGACAGGAAGATAATACTAGAACAGGATTTATGGGATGTTTTGATGGAATATTCAGAGGAAAAAAAAACATTTCTGCTGTTCACTAAGCACTCTCTATTCAGCTGCCAAGCTGTTAATGATATGAATAAATCATGGGGGTTTTGCTTGCAGTTGCATGAGAAAATGATTGTTTAATAGGAGTTGTATTTATTGCTACTGTAGCTTTCTTCTTTTTGAATTTGGACACCTTGAGTTTTCCCTATGGCCCAGAAGTGAAGTGGTGATGTTGTTATCTGAAGCTGCCCTGGTTTGAAATCGTTGTTTTTTCTTTTTGTGGCCTGAAATGGCTTGGAGCTCCCTTTTGCCTGTACAGTGTGTGGCTGTCTTTTCAATAAATATTACCTCTAAAATTATTCCCTTTACCAACCCAACTTTGAGTATAATTTTCAGTTGGACTTCAAGTAACCTCCAAAGAGTCATACTTAATTGTTCATATGGAACTCTGTCCTGTGGTTTTCTACCCAGACTGTAAAATTGAAAATCCCAATTTTGTGATCATACGAACAGATTAGCATATAAGATGCATTGCCATTTAGATATATAAAACAGATTTTAAAAGGTTGTAAAAGATTAGACACATTAAGCTCTTTTTTCCATTAATAGTAGCTTGGAGCTTACTTTAGAAAGCTGTTATTAGGTGTGGGAATGGATCAACTCAATGTCTAATGCAACATTGGAAAGAAATCTACTTGTAAGAAAGATGCTGTAGAAGCCCAGGTGTGTGTCTGGGTGACTGGCTGTCTCAACCATTTTGTAGTGTTCAGTTTCAAAGCATTCTAAAGGATTTCTGTTGACTGTTAAAAATGTGTGGTAACCAAAAGTTATCAAACTCAAAAGGCTTGCAACATAAAGCAAGCCTTCAGTATGCAGTGTTAATTCTTATAAGCATGTTCATTTTTTGTTTTGAGCTGTTAGTTGGCTATAGCCTATAAAATATTTTATTTAATTTCAAGAAAATGTCATTTTGATGCAATATTCAGTGTGCTTTTTACTTAAAAGACCATTTCAATATTGCATTAAACAAACAAACAAACAAAACATATTTTATCAATGCTATATATTCCTTAACAAAAAGAAAAGCACTGAATGCATTTCTATCTGGGATAGACAAATAGTGAACGGTGACAGAGGTATTTTTTGATGAGTAAATTTAATTTGCTTTCAGCTAGTTACTTTAGTAGACATATCAGTAACATATTATTAGTGTATCATTTTTCCTCTAATGGAGTTGTCAGGTGACTCAAATGTCCATTGTAACAATAAGTATCAATAACAAAATGGAATTTTATCTAGCCCTAAGGATGCATTTAGGGATGTAGTCTGAATGCTGCAGAGGAAGGAAGCCAGTGTTTTTATATCTTGTAGCTCTCGGCTGAAAAAATAATCAAGTTGATGAGATAACTGCCTGCACTTAAATACTAAATGATTGTTCTCTGTATATGATCGTTTTGAAAACATGATTGCCACCTCTTCAGCCTGAGCACCAGTTACTCTAGGTGGCTTTACTATTTTCTTGCTCAATGAGATGAGGAATCCCCTCCACAAACCACCATGTCTGTGCATCGTTAGTACACTGCATGTATTGTAATAAAAACTTTTATATATCATTTCAGTCAAAGTCAAGGTAGCTTGCACCACTCGCTAGATTTCGGTGCTGGATAAATTCAATATATACAAACAGAGTATCCGCACCAAAATATTTAAAACTTTTATTTGTGCAACATCAAGATAAAAATAAAGTGAACAAGTCAAATCAACGTTTTTGTGCCATGCACCTTCATCAAGATTTACAAAAACTTCTTGCAAAATTAAAAGTAAAAAATACTTTGGCGAACAAATCTGGATACTCTTTGTTGCATATATAATTTCAGAACCATCAAGCCCAAACTTCTGCTTAATACGAGAGATTAGTTATAGTAAAATGTTTGTTTTTTGGGGACACAAGCAAATGGGCTTTTTAACTAATTAGTCCCTCCAGCAGAGAGCAGTTTTATAAACATGATTACAATTTCAAAGAGACTAACAAAAGAAGAACAAATGTCACTATCTTTCACTACTGCAATTATTAACCAAACCAGAATTTGAAAAGTACAGTACAAGGTTGTATTTAGTTGAAGTCTACAGACATTTATTCAATCTTTTGTCTTATACTGTTGCATAGTACAATATATAAAGAGGTAAACTTTGTAATATATATATTAGGAAAAGTAGTAGTGATGATCATGCAGTCATTATATCACTTGACCTTTGTGATTTGTAAAATCTCAGAGCTTGTGTGTGTTAGTATTATTCTTTAAGCAGGAAACAGAGGTGAGACCCTGTTCTGTGAAGTGTTACTGTGCATCTAATTTAACTTGTGATTTATTGTGGAATGGATTATTTTGAGTTTTGAGAATGTATTATTATTATTATTATTATTATTTTTATTATTATTATTATTATTATTATTATTATTATAATTAATTGGATGACTTATATTGAACTAGTAGCAGTTTAGACTGAATTACAACAATACAGCATAAACAGGCGATTTATCTTAGGAATTGCCTCTTCTTTTGCCACAGATTTTAAGGGGTAAATGGTGTCTATTGTATGTCTACTACTCTACACGTGATAATGTAATAACAGTTGTATACTCTCTTAGCACTTCAGGCTCCCAGATTCCACACATTTCACTCATCCTCTGTATGAATCATAGATTGGCTCACCTGGCCCTGAGGAAGGCGTCACTTACCACCTGCATATGGGATGCTATCTTTTTTATATATAAACACAGCTTATTTTTTGCTAGCTTCTGATATTGGATTCCACACATTTTATATACCATGACTAAACTCTGGTACTGAATTAATCACCCAGTCACTTGCAGAAAAATGGCTCAGATAAATGTCTTACCATTGCTGATGTGAGAAAATGATAATGGAAGAATTATTTACTGTGAAAGGCATACAGATGTGATTGTTAGATATGCTTGCTTCTGTAACCCAGTTTGTAACCTGGGGTTGACTAGAATCAGGCAGTATTTAAGTATGTAATGGATTCACTGATGTATTCAAGCCCAGAATCAGGTTTGATTCATTACAATTAACACTTGAAATATACTTGATTGTATGATAGTTCTGTGTATAAAAACAAGCCGATCAGTTTTATAACTTTTCTAAACTAAAGTCTGTATTCGAGCATTTGTGAACAGTAGAGAACAGTAAATGTAAATCACTGACATACGACTGCTGTAGTGTATAGCACATTGTATATTTATTTTCCATTGTGGCACATAAAATTGTATTGTGTTATACCGTTACCGCTTATTGTGCAGCTGAGAAAGTCATTTCATTGGTAACTTCATCATCTCAGTTTACTTTTCGCAGTCCAGATTTGTATGGTGATAAAGCACAATTCTGGCAGTAATACAAAAGAACAACTTATATACAACATGCCTGGTTTGTATTTTGGTACGGTGTCTTAAAACCGCAGAAAGCAGAACATGCAGGCATTCTGTTTTTTTATTCTCAGATGCACCCGTCACCAGGTGAAGTTTCAGCAGACCAGAAAGATAGCTTATCATATTTCCTCCTAAAAACCCAAACAAAATCAGGGATTGGGAGCGCTAATAATTTTTTTGAAAACAGACCCATTTAGCATTTTCAAATCATTCTGTTGTTCCGGCTGTATTCCTCCAGTGATGTGGATCACACCACCTCTTAAACTTTCTAGACAGTTGCACCAATAAAGGGTCTAACAGCCCAAGTACTGTAGAAAGGGCTGAACACTAATAGGATGACATAAATTCTAAACCACCAAACTGTGACCTTATTGCAAGCATTTAAACACTGTACTGATATACAGTAAGTGCTTATTTGTGTCTAATAAAAGTAAACTGAAGCGCTTGTGTTCTCTCTTGGGATTACACCCAATATTGTGCTTCCACCCTGTGTATATAGTCCTCAATGTATTTAATCCCTCTTATAAAGGAAGCCATTGATTTGTGTAGCTTCATCAAACGGGTATGTCTCCCCTTGAGTTCTCTGAATATTCTAAATCCGTACCCCTTGCTAACAAGTGTAATAACATAAAGCAAAGAATTGAACTGGATTAAAATAGATCAAACAGGAGCATGAAATGCTTTTCATACCAAGTTTACTTTTTATCATTTACCATTACCTCGGTATGGGCAAGAATATACAATTCTCATTTGTCACAACTAATGCTTGTGATACATTTAGAGCAAAATTAAAAAAGAAAGATGTTCTACAGTGATGTCTATTTATTCCTTGTTCTAAAATATGTTACATATGTGTGATAGGCAGAGCATGATAGTGAACAGGCAGCTTTTCACTTTCCAGTATTTTAGCCACTGTACAAAAGGTTAAATCCCCAGCAGCACCCAACTGTAACTAATTTATTATTTTTTATTTGGTTGGGACCACGTATAATTAAAAACACTCATGATTGAACATGCAATGCATTGTACATTCAATTTAGCTGAAGCTAATTTACATCGATACATAATGGCAGTGCATTGCACAACCCCACCACTTGCTGGCATTTGATTTTGAGGGTGTTTAGTAATAAGTGTGAGAATCCAAAAACATAATTGGATTTTAGAGGTACAGATGTGCTATAACCTATATCCAGTAAAATTTAGGGTGGTTTATTGTTTTAATATGTGGACGTTGTTCTATCTTGGGGACATCATTTGTGGGGGGAAAAAAACTACAACATTCCAAGTTTGCAATAAAACAACACAAAAAGTTCTAAACAGACAAGTTTCAGTGCATCAGCATCAAGAGTTGTCAGCAGGGAGGCCAGTTTGTATTTGTCTGACCTTTTTTATATCTGTGGAGCTACTGGAGATCAAGTATGTTGCCATGGCTTCTGTGCAAGCAGCTTCCCTAGGAAACAACAGGACTCAAAGGAGTAATTGCAACAGCACTTGCAATAGAAACGAAAGCCCTATCTGAGCAAGCGGGCATCAGTTGCACATGAAACTAGCAGGGAGTCCTGCAAGTACATGAAGAAAGGCTGTCGGGCTGCTCTGTTTGAGGAGCCACTTTGCCTGTGACGAACACTGGCATATATGTAGACTCCCACTGAGAATTTAAATGTTCTGTTAACTGGTTTCCTTTTTAGAATTAGTAGTTGATTGCTTGTAGTTAACGATTTGTGATATAAACAGGTACAATAGCACGGCAGAACAATGTTGATATAGAGCACCTTACAAATCCAGGTGTTTCGGGAGGAGACATTTTCACAATCCAGCAAATTGTCTTTTTAACTATGCACAACCAGATATATGTCTGGCGATGATGTTAAATTGCAAATTATACAAAAGAAACCTGTTAAGCTTTCTAATGAATTAAGTGGCAATATATATTTTCCTTTTACCTAGCTATAGAAGCCTGTATGGCTGCAGCTTATCCCTGTAATGTGATAGCCAGTGTCTGAAGTGTAAGTTTGGATTGGTGTGTCCCATGGGTAACAGGCTGTTGAGTATAAGGAGCCTGTTTTGAAAATTGTTCTGGTAAGACAGTTGGACAAGCTAGGGTTCATGCCCTTTGTCTACTTGCCAGTGCAGGTTGAATGTGTTTGAACAAAGACTTGGCAGGGGGGGCAGCATTTAGACTTGATTAAGTCATATGCTACTGTATCAATGGGGATACAATTGAGAGTATTTCGTTTTTTAATACCAGTGAAGGATAAATCTTGATAATGAATCTGTAGGAAGGGGTCTTGTGGTTTTTACATTATCATCAACAAAACGAGAAAAAAAATGAATATACAAGCTATTTTCAATCTATTCCTTTTAACAAAGTTATCTTGTTTTCCTCTGGGATAGCTTAAATGACTCCATTACTTGTATGATCCAAAGTAAATCCCTGTTTGAACTTCAGTTTTAAACCAGGATTTCCACAAATCTTTCCTGAGTTCCGAACAGCCAAGTTAACAATATACTTTTGCTTCTCCAATATTGTAAAAAAAAAACAAAGCAAAAAAAACCGCTTGTGATTTAAATGCTTATGAAAGTTTCAGGATTCTGAAAGGAATGTGAAGAAATAATTTTATGTCTGTTGGTCAGAGAAGAACTGGTCTTTGTCAAGTATCACCTCTGCATATAAATGACATTGGGAGATTATGCTTTTTATGCAGTTAATATTATTATGTTCTAAAGTTTCAGGAGACAGGTGTTCCATAGCAATGTTGAAATAGGCCTACAAAGACTGGTGAAAGCCAGAGCCAGGTTAACTCCCCAGGGAGCAAAAAATGAAGACACGTTGAAACTTTGTGGTTCCACAGTATCAGAGTTAAATCTAATGCTAGCCTAAGAATAACATATTTTAATATGCTTTTACATGTCAAGTACTGTAAAACTGTACTGTCATCAATTTTGTCTTTAAGCACAGCAGCTCCTCCAACAATACCTGTGTTTTAATGCACGATGTATGGCAGCATCTGAATGCAAAGCTTAATATTAAGACATGTAAGATGGACAAAAGGCTTTAACTATACAGCAAAATCTATGGTATTTAATATACTCCATTCCTGTTACGTTTCAACAAGGGGTGGCCCCATCTCCAGGTATCCTTAATTCCAAAGCATATTTCATGTTTTTTTTTTTTTTTTGCAGCATTCCAGTAAACACACAATCATGTGTTGGCCTGCTTGTTAATCATATTCTACAGGCTCTAAGTAGTTGTCCTTTTCCACCCTGCAGAAGTACGCAATGTATAGAAACAGAACTGGAATTGCAAAAACAAAAACAATATCTGTTAAATTTTCTATTAAATATATACTCCACTTATTTCAACACAGCTTCAGCACTATTGCCTAGAGCAATCTTTCAGCGTCATAAAATACTTTGTGTCATGGCGATAAGAAATGCTAATCTGTGTTTGCTATTTACCCTTATAATTACTTTATTAATAGTATAATAATGTATTATGGACCGTTGTAGATGTTATCCAAAATTGTATAATTCTAAAATGAAGTCATGTCCAGATTTCCAAAAGAATATGGCAGAACAGAAGGTTTTTGGCTTTACCATAGAAAATCATATTCAAGGCAGGCAGTTAATGAGCTCTGTCCTCTCGAGTAGTGAAGTATTGTTGGAGAATCCAGTTATTTTCATTGAAATGTTGGTCAGGGGCCAACAGCTTAATGAAAGACTCAGTGGGGCTGGCTGACTGCCTAATAAGATCAGAGCATGTCTGAGCTGAGGAAGAGGGCTGTGAATGTTCCTCAACATAACGGAGAGCCTCACACTATCACTCTCTTTGACAAACCTCGCCTCGCTGGCTGAGGCAGGGGCACTGCTGTTATTGCAAATTCTGTGCTCACTTCCTTAGTTCTTTCTTTGCCTGCCTTTTCTTCATTTGAGTATCTCACTATCAAGCTCCCCTCTCCCATATCCCTCACCCTTGCTGTTATCTACCGTCCACCTAAGAGCAACTCTGCTTTTATTGCAGAGTTTTCAGAATTCCTCTCCCTCGTCTGCACTTCAACTGACAAAATCCTACTCCTAGGTGACTTCAGCATTCATGTTGACTTGCCTTCCTCCCCCCTAGTGTAGTGTAGCAGACTTACAAAACATACCATATAATGGACCTAAAGTTTTAAATAATACAGTATAAGTAGCTACCTGGTTAAAAAATCATGAGATATTGAGTGTAGGGAACATACAGTCACCAAGGCCAAACAAAAATAATTAAATAACAAGGGAATATTACATAGACATGTATATCTGCTGTTAAGGTGCTTTTTACTGGCAAAATACAGGATTTTTATGTTTTGTTTTTTTAAAACATTTTTAATTGTAAACCTCCCAAATACTAGTGTGGAGTGTTGTTGAAGATAAGAAAGAACATTTCTGGATGTTTTTTTCTGACACAAATATTAACACTATCAGTTAAATATTGTTTCAGGAAGTTATTCAGTTACAGCAGTTAACATGTAACCACAGCTGGTTGGACTGGGAAAAGGACTCTGATGAGCACCCAGACCATGACTGTCACTTAATGGCATTGTACACTGCAGCCCAGAGAAGTCTGTCTAAGGAGGTTAATTATAGTAATGGCTGTAAATGGTACTGCCAGACTTCTGGCTTCAGGCATCAGTGCTTGTGAGGATGTTTAGATTATATATTGGTTTGTTTTATTGACCTTTGACAACCTTATGTCAAAACTGACAGGCAGACAAAAGTATTATGTTGTAATAGTAAAAGCATGGTGAAATCATGGGTAATTATGGTAAATCATAGATAAGTATGATAATACGTATTAAGACTCACCTCTTCAAACAGCACCTGTAGAACTCCTCTGTTTGTATCCTGGGACACTATCACCCTTCATGTAAATGTGCTTTATTTTGCTCTTATCTGCCCCCTATTTTACTGCATTTAATCCTGTACTTCAGAATACTGTAATCTGCCAAGTGTTTAACCTGTAGTACTTTGTATTTAATCACATCCTGATGTAACTATCACTATTTAATCATATCCTGATGTAACTATCACTATTATCTGCTGTATTATTGAATTTTGGTTTGTCACACTTGTACTTTGCTTGAACAAAAGTTATTGTATTTCTTGCTCTTATTGTATTACTTGTATTGTAACACTTGAAATGTATTTGCTTACGATTGTAAATCGCCCTGGATAAGGGCGTCTGCTAAGAAATAAATAATATTAATAATATAAAATTAAGGGTTAACCATGATAAAGCATTAATGCAAAGTACTGTATAAACAGGGCAAAGCATGACATTGGTGCCATGTATGTGTACACATTTACCATAGTAAACTTTTATAAGGGACCTTACCAAGCAGTGACCTATAGAAATGACTTTTGACAACCTCTAAAATCAACAAGTTCTAATTTCTCACGGCTCTGCAAAACAGCTGTCAAAGATATATCCCGATGGCTCTTGTTGCTGATGAACAACTGAACAACTACAGACAACTATGACCTCATTTAACTGCAGCAGTCTCTCAGGGGTTAAGGGATAAAAAAAAAAAAACAGCACTTAGTTTCTTTTGTTCTAGAAAGCAAAGCTTTACAGACTTAATTGGGGGTTTTGGGGGGGGGGGGAGGGGGCTGTCCTGTGCTTTCTGGATGGAAATGTGGATAGGCTGATGGATCATAAAATTTTTTTAAAAAACTGTTATTATAATAAAGTGGAAATTATGAAGCATCTAGAAATGTCAGCCACAATAGTATCGATTGCACATACTTGTGTGGCTCTCTGTTGATTAGAAAGTACTGCATGGCTTTAAAGCTGCAACAACAGCTCATTATGTCACTGGTCATAAATAGATTTGTTTTATGATGTAGGAATATGATTTTTATGATTTGTTTTATGATGTAGTTCATCTAGTGAACAGATGTAGGAATAAAAGCTACATCTGTTCACTAGATGAACTGCTGGTTTAGTGTATACTTCTTTGTACTTCACCAATAAAAATAAACAACTGCAGCTGCATTCTACAGAATCATGCTGTTCTAGATTGTAATGTTAAAATAAACTAGGAAAATCCATGTCAATTTTGCACATATTTCAAGTATTAACTTACTCCAGCAGAAGTTTTCAAATGTATCTGTGGTACTTATAGAATGAATCATTTCTAGAAATGTATTTTGATAAAGGATACATAAGATTCCTGCAGTGATTTTGTATCAGGGTTATTAGAACCTCTTCACAGAAAAAGAACACACTTGCAAAAGTTTACAATATTTTTCAGTTTTTCCAGACTTTAGAAGTCTCGATTTATATTTGCTATCTAACGCTTTGTGTGATTTTAGTTCAGGGCAGTGTTATTGGATTTGTATGCACGTCAATTAAATGAATCTGTTTTCTCTTCTAGCCTAATATTGGAAGATTAGGTATCCCTCACGGGCCCTCTGGAGAGAAGGTTGCCGTAGTTACAGTGGACGACTGTGACACTGCAGTGGCTGTGCGCTTCGGCAACCAGATTGGAAACTATTCATGTGCTGCCCAGGGAACTCAAACTGGTCCTAAAAAGTAAGTCCTTGTTTAGCTTACTGTGAGGATAGAAGAAAGTTCTGCTTGAATAATGCAGGCCTTGCAATGGCTTCACCTCCAATACTGCAGATAACAAATAACCTGTCTGCTCCTATGGCATACTGGATTATATGGTCTTGTTGTACTGCCAATGTCTGTCTCCCTTCCAACAGGTGCTATAGGTGATATAGGAGATAACTTATATATATATATATATATATATATATATATATATATATATATATATATATATATATATATATATATATTGGATTTTGCCCCATCTGAAGACAGCTTGGCACACAGTAATGATTTTAGATTGACTTAAAGGCTTAGTCATTTTACATTTGCTTATCTAAACATAGTCAATCTGAACAAGAGATCAAAGCTATGACATAATAGTCCAGAGTACCCAAGTGCGAAAACCTACAATTGAAAATAAAAATGCCAGCAAATGTTTTTGTGGTGCTCTTAACAGCAAAGATAACTCATTTGACTCCATTATTATATCATGTAAGAGTTATTTATATAAATTAAAAATAGATTGTATAAAAAATATGAATATGGTTTAAAACTATACATGTCCGCTGGACATGGTAAGTGCATATAATGTCCATTTAAAATTTTTTGCAGGTCCTTGGATCTGACTGGTCCTCTGCTACTCGGGGGTGTTCCAAACCTGCCGGAAGATTTCCCAGTGCGGAACCGGGAATTTGTGGGCTGCATGAGGAATCTGACCATTGACAGCAAGGCCATTGACATGGCCAGCTATATAGCCAACAATGGCACTACAGCAGGTATAAAGATAGCCCATCTGTGTTTCTGGTATCGTTTGGTGTTCAAATACAATTCTTACTTATAAAGATAAACTAATCCTGAATTTCACTTTTGTTAAACATTAGACTTAGTTTGCATGTTTCTAATGAAGCAAATGGAAACGCTTTATATATATATATATATATATATATATATATATATATATATATATATATATATATATATATATACATACATACACACACTGCTGTGCAAAAGTCTTAGACATGTTGCATTTTTTTACTCTGATGCAATGAGCATCAAAAATTTACTCAAAGCCTCCCCTAGTGTTTTTTAGAATGCATCCGTCCATCCATCAACAGTCTAAAGCACCTTTGGCCATTGTTCCACAGTCCAATGTCTTTTAGTCTTGTTCCCCTTTCTTAACAGAGGTATTGCAACACATCCTTTAAGTCCGGATTTCAAGAGTGATCTTTGTACTGTTGATTTGATGGACAACAACACCTGTGCCTGTTCTTTTGTCAATTCAAAGCTTGTCTTCTTTCTATTCCTTAAGGATATTATCTTCAAGTATTGCTCATCCTTGTTAGACAGCTTTTTGGGTCTTCCAGTCCTGGGTTTGTCAAATACAGATGATGTTTCTCTGTACTTGCTGATTATGCTTTGGATACCACACCTTGAAAATCGAGTGATGCAAGGTATTTCACTCAAAGGTTGTTATAATAGTAGAAAACACTAATGGAGGCTTTGAGTAAATTGTTGATGCTCATAATGCATCAGTGTAGAAAAATGCAACATATTTAAGACTTCTTCACAGCAGTGTATATGTATATATATATATATATATATATATATATATATATATATATATATATATATATATATATATATATATATATATATATATATTTGTACAAGACAAAATTCTGATATGTAACACTTAATTTTCCTTTATGTTGGTATGAAGGTTGCACAATGAAAAACAACTTTTGCAACAGGATTATGTGTCAGAATGGAGGAACCTGTGTGAATAAGTGGAACACCTACAGCTGCGAGTGCCCCCTGAGCTATGGAGGGAAAAACTGTGAGCAAGGTTAGTAGCCCTGAGTAAGGAGAGGGAAGCTGCCAGCCTGGGTTATGTAAATCACCTACCCCTGCCATATATTAGGAAAGAAGCACCCAGCATAGATGGAGAGGTTATGTGGCTTTCTGTTCTGGGAATGTATAGGAGGAGCTGGTTTGAGCTGGTGAGGTGACTGAGTAAATATTGTGCTCCATTTTATGATTTATTGGAGGCAATTCTAAGCCAGCAATTTATAACTGTAGTCCTGTGGTAAGGAAGCAGGCATGGGGAGCTGATGTTGCAGAGCTTCCTCTAAAGGAAATATTTGTAAATGATATCCATGACGTGTGTCAACTAATGATATGGTAAGATTGATTGATTTTGGTTTGTAGCGAATATATATATATATATATATATATATATATATATATATATATATATATATATATATATATATAGGACAGCTGGCTCCTTGAGCTAATATACATATATATAGGGGCATTATACAATAGAATGCAGTTATTATGTTCAATCATTTATTGAACGAATGGTACAATAAATATTTGGAGTGACTCATTGAAAGTGTTTAGTAACCACTTAATAAAGTTTATTTTATGAAAGTAGTGGTTGCTCTGTTGTCTGAAGGAGATAAACAAGCCTTAGCTCTGCAGGGGTGGACTTTTCAAAACATGGTCTGTATATTTCCTCATGTAAAAGATACCAGATCTACAGTAGTATGATGTATATACATTTCTTTATGTATAATAATGTAACTTAATTAAACTTCTCTAAAATGTATTACCAGCTTATTTTTAGCAATCGTAAGTATACCACACTCTAACTCATTGATGGTAATATAGAAGGTGTAATTTATGATGTTTTTGTCTCTATTTACAAAAGTAACAATCTGTAGGAAATGTATTTGCACCAGTGTTTTCAGTGGATGGTTGTAGACTTTATTGTTAAGAACACAGTAAAGTTCTGCTTTTAAAAAACGCTTTCAGGTGATATAAGAGAACCATGTCAAATCTCTGTGATAATCCAGGCAGTTTTGTCCTCAATTACTAGGGAATTATTATTAAGTGAAGGTCTTTTAAGTTTAAAATTGTTTGTGTCACAAAAGATCCACAACATATCAAAAAATGTACTGTATAAGAAGAAGTGTTTTAGCTTGAACATAAAAGCAGTTTCATATTATACAAACACTTCAGCTGCACTCCACATGGAGCGCCTTTACTGGATGCGCCACTCGGGAGTTTTAATTTCTTAATCTCAATAACCTTAGTCATTTTGAATGTTAAATGCAAGCTTTCAGACTCCTGACTGACCTCATCTTGAAAACCTCACAGCTATACTGCTTAACACGATATAGCTGTCGGTCTCTATGAACTTCCTTATTCCCACCCTCCCAAACCATTGATTTGTCAATATTCAAACTGAACCTGCCCCTGGGAACTTTTCAAGTCTTCCGTTTGTTGTAACTGCAATGCTATAATAATGCAGGTGACTTTGAGACTGGATAAAGTAGGACAGTAAGAAATTAACAGGTTTGAAATTGAGCGTTGTTGAATTTGCCAAAATACATGTTAATCACAGTGCTGAAAAAACAGTATGTGACTCGAGACGAAACAAAGACAAACTTAAAATGGCCAAAGAAAAACGAGCTGATAGGAGGAAGGTGTTTATGGCCCGATGTAGAAAACATTTTGTTTGAATGGAGTACTTTGAATGACTTTACTACATACTGTAACTTGTTCTACATGTCAGTGCAACGCAGTGGTACACTTGTAAAGTATGTGTCTGGTTATGGTTCTGATTAACAAAACAAAATGAATGTATTTGTACAGCTGGAAATTGAATGCAATTGTACTGCACCATATGCAACTCTAAATGTTTTGTTTACTGGTTATTAGATGGTGCACTGTTTAGTTTATTGTGTTTTGCTTTTTTAATTGGTGCAAGAAGCACTGTTTATTACTTTTCTTTTAAATTTGAATTAATACAATGAATTTGTAAAAGCCAATGCAGCAGGAACTATTGTTTGGGTACTTGATAAGCTAAAATAAAATACTGGTAGTTTTAATACAGATGTGATGTACAATGTATTACTTGATTTTATATTCTGTTAATTATTACTTTTTAAATTTTTATAAACAAATAGTTTCTAGCAGTTTAAAAATGAAAAACAACACTTAAAAATATTGATGGAATAAAATGTTGCAAACAAGGGTTATTTCAAAACTAAACCTGTGTGTCTTTCTTTATTTACCGGTGTTGAGCATGTAAGGAAAACAAATTAATTTTAAAAAAGTATTTTAAACACAAAAAAGGTGTTTTTCTAAAATTGAAGTCTCAAAAAGGGGGGAGTGACTTTTACGCCAGTGCAACCTATAAAACGATTTTTATGGTAAGTGGGGTGCACCTGTATATATATTCTATATAGGCTTAGCAGTAACCAGGTTTTTCAGTCCTGTCCTCTGGGTTGTGCTTAGCCATGGAAGGCTGTGGCAGGAAGCAGAGAAGTTGAGGCTGCGGTTGCGGTTTTAAAGTTGAGTTAGGATTGTGAAAGTCCATACATCCAGTGCAGTGACATTTTATAATGTGTTGATTTACCTGACCTTTTTTTTGACAGCTTTTTAAAATTTATTATAGCTCTGCTGTGAAAACAGATGCTTTCTTAACATCAATCTTTTTTTTAATGATTACAGGAAAGCTTTATATGTAGATCTTTTATTGGCACATGTTAAATGGTATGAAACCAAATGTTACAATATTGTTGAGACATCCTGTAGTGTTAATATCAAATTAATTAGATGTTGACGTAATTACTCGTGCATGCATTTTGAAGATGACTCTAATTGAAGAGAGGAGAGAAGGTTACAATGCACAAAGATTCCCCAATGCACTTCAATGCACAGCACAATACCAATATTACTGTGATCCAAACCCTAATGGCAACTTTGTATTGTGGAATGAAACATTATATTACAAATACTGTGTGGATGTTTACAAGTGTAAGAGAAGGAAAAGACAGCAAAACTTGTTAATACTCAAGCCGGTTTGTGTTGAATTGCATTCTTCTTGTTCTAAGCCATGCGTACATTTCACATTCAGTTGTTTGAATTGGTATAACAATGTGCTTTTCAAAACAGTTTGAACAGATAGGCTGTAAATGTATTGTTGAGAATATAGGCGAATCCATGCAAAGCCACTGGTAATTTAAAGTATTGAGACAGGTAATTACAGTTTATCTGTATCCAAGGAAACGATTGCCTTGAAGCATCTGTGAGTTTTTTTTGCGGTCCATTTATTCAGCACCTGTGAGGCGCTCCAGGTCTAACTTATTTTCGCACAAGATGTTTATTTTACACGCGCTGTTTAAAAGTAATTTTATTCACAGTAAAACAGGTTTAAAAGGCAGTGCATATCAACATGACACTCTCCAGCTTCTCCAGCCCTGCTCCAACCCTTGTTTGTTGTATTTGTCACATATTTCTTCATAGTCGTGCATACTGATAAATCAATGCTATCCAAGTCATTATTTTATTACTATAACATCTCAAAAAGCTTGGCAAATGTCCGTGATTTTCTTTGAGTGTGGATGCGGAAGCAGCTGTCTGGTTTGTTTATGTCCGTGTTATGTGGTGGAATGACCTTCCTACAGATGTCAGGACTGCCCAGTCCCTGCCCACCTTTCGGCGCCTCCTCAAGACTCACCTCTTCAGACAGCACCTGTAGAACTCCTCTTTTCCTTCAGGACACTATCACTCTTCCTTAATGCGCTTTACTTGTACTTATGTGCTCCCTATTTTACTGCATTTAATCCTGTACTTTAGAGTACTGTACTGTAATCTGCCACAAATCTTATTCAATCTGTAATATTTTGCATTTAATCGTATCCTGATGTAACTATCACTGACACTGTTATCTGCTCCGATATTGATTCACATTTTGTAATATACTTGTACTTACTAGAACTGAAGTAATTGTATTTTATATTGCTCTTAATTGTATTAATACGTGTACTGTGATTCTTGAAATGTATTTTTTGTTTACGACTGTAAGTTGCCCTGGATAAGGGCATCTGCTAAGAAATAAATAATAATAATAATAATAATAATAATAATAATAATAATAATAATAATAATAATAATAATAATAATAATAATAATTTAACCAGTTAGTTGAATGTGCAGTTTCTGATGCAGGATTTCTTTTTCGGGGGGGTGGTGGGGTAGTAGGATGATCCGATGATGCACCTTCGCCCTGATCGTCTATTGTGTAATTTTTATTTACTCCTATCGCACACATTACTTAAATCAAAACGGTTACTTCTCGCACGTCCCCTCACTCTTGCCTCACACGAAGTACTCTCACGTGACTCTCAAATTCTCTCTCACACACACTCACGCGGTGCTTTTGCGTGTTGGTTGGCAGAGTAGACAGACAGACAGCTGCTGTATTTTCAGCATTTTAGTTATTGCTTAAACTCGGGAAATGGCAACACTGCAGCAACGATGTTTAGTTGGACAACGTTTAACATTAGAGACCCCCCTAATATGACTACAATGCTAATCTTTAGACAAACAGCCAGGCCAGTCCAAAACCTGCCGGCTGGCAACCCTAGCTGATTTGCATATCAGTTTTGTTTTAATAATGGATTACATCCAAATTTTAAACAACAACAAAAACAGAGCAGTAATGTAGGGGTTGTGTAAATTTTGGATAGTTTTACCTTTTTTCATCAGAATAATTTAATAAAATGTAATCTGAATTAGCACTTAGTTCAAATGTAATGTTTGCTATGGGAGGTGTACAATTCATTAATATGTTACCACCCTTTATTTGTCTCTAGGAATGCCCTCTCCCCAGCACTTTGAAGGCCACGGTATGGTATCCTGGAGTATGCCAGATATCACCATCTCTGTTCCTTGGTACATTGGCCTGATGTTTAGAACAAGAAATAGCAATGGGATGTTAATGCAGGCCAAGGCTGGGTCGTCTTCCAAGATTACCATCCTGGTGAGGATTTCATTTCCATAGCAGCCACATTGACTTCAGTTTGGTCATCCAAAGAAAACATTTAGTGCTGCCTAGTCACAAGTTGAGTTTGCATAGTAATTCAGGATTATGTACGGATAATTAAAACAAGGTTTCAATAGGTTCACTGCTCTTTAAATAAAAGCTTAGATAATGAATTCTAGTCTGTATAAATTAACCTAGACCTGATGTTTCCAGCCATGATATTTGCTAATGATTATTAACAGTGATCACGTTTTGTCAGTTGACCAAACAATAATAAGGTGCCAGAAAAGAGCAAAAACTCTCCAGGTATGTATAAATGTACATTTTCTTTTTTTCAGATAAGTAACAGCAACGTGCAGTTTGAATTGCACCGTGGGTTCACACAAATGGCAAATTTCAAATTTACCCAAATAAGGGTAAATGATGGGGACTGGCACCATCTACTAATTGAATTGAAAAACGTTAAGGATGGCAAGGACATGAAATTACTTGCTTTGATGTCTCTGGATTATGGGATGTACCAGGTAAGAGTTTTCTGCGTGTTTAAAACATCAATTGATCATCTTGGGTACCTTCTATTGATCATTAATGGGTACCTTCTATGTATGATAGAAATGTTTAACCCAGTCTTTGCGTTGTACCAGCACTTTAAGTACTCCTGATGTGGAAGACTTAACTCTTCGTGATCACTTTTTACAATGCTAAGGAGAAACCCATAATGAAAACTACAAACTGCCTAGGAACCTTATTAAGGCCTCTTTCAGCCCTATAAAATGCAGCAGAGACAACTTCTGATTACTGTTTGCCTTTGACCTGGAACAGGCTATTATTTATATTTCTTCAAGTCACAATGCAGTTTTTTTCCCTCTGTTTGCATACTATTCTATAGATTGTCTATTGATTAAGATAGGCTGTTGATAACTTGGAGAAATTTATCTAAAATGAAAGTGCTAAACTAAAAAAAATGTGTTTGTTGATACAACCACAATGCTAAAAATAATGTAAACCTATTTTTTTTTAAAAATGTACAATTACAGGTATTCTTTGATTTAAATCCAGTTATTCAGGTTCAGTATTTCTTTTGATAAATGTCAAAAATTTTGTAATAAAATACAATAGGATGCCAAGTAGGAATTTCAGCTCTTCCAAAATAAAACAGCAACTTCTTTACAACAACAAACATAATTAGTGTTCATCAAAACAACCAGCTGAAGACATTTTTATTGCTCATAAAATGTAATCCATTGTTCACAGGTTTTATTGTGTGTTTTTACTTTTTAGTGTTGCAACTCTGTTTCAAGGTGTGAAAATAACAGCCTTGCTTCTGGTCATAGATGTTATCACATATGTAATACATCTTATGTGTGCATTTTTGTAAGTTAATTCCCAGATTGATAAAAAGAAAATAGCTGGCACACATGTAATAATAAAAACTTAATTACACATAATAAGGGATCCACAGGATTGCAATGAAGAAAGTTAATGTGTACCTGTTTAATGTCAGTAGTGGGTATATAGTTTCGGATGTAACAGAAGACGCAACAGATATTTAAATTACTATATTGCGGCTCTTTTCATTAACATATTTTCTCTTAACATATGACAAAATGTATACTTTGCGAATTGTCGCAACGAAAATGCAAATTGCGGTATGTTTGCTCTGCAACTGACCCATCTTAGTACATCTACCCCTGAGTGGTTTTGTTCAAGGTCTCTTAAGCCCCCACATGTTTTCTCATTATAGAATATTGCTATAGATTTGTCTCTGTTTAAAAATAGGAGTACATTACTAATTGCTATAAGCAGCTTTGAACCACATTATGCCATGTAAGCCACACCTAATTGTTGGTCAAAATCTTTCCAAAAGGGAAGTGTAGAAATCGAGAAAGAGCTGCCAGGAATGACGCTGGAAAGCCTGTTTCTAGGGGGACTTCTAGGGGATGATGGGAAGATCGAACAGGGTTTTGCTGGCTGCATGCAGGTAAGAAATAGATTGGCTTTTCATTGCTGTTTATTTTGCAGTTGGTTATTTTTTTTGCTACTTTACCACAGAAGAAATACCTTTGGTGGATCTGTTAGCTTTTTGGGAAGATCTTGAGTTGATGCTTTGAAATATGGATTTAGAAAGAAAATGGCATTTGTTTATTTAAGCAGTTTATTTCCTTATGTTTGCTTATATGTCTTTTGTTTCTTTCTCTCTCAGGAAGGTTCTTACTGTAGTAGTCATTTTAATTGCTTTAACGTTCACCAGGGATTTCTTTCCAGTCTTATGGTAGAGCCAAATGCACAGGATGTTGCAATATAAACATCATACATTTTCATAGCACTGCCACTTTAAAACTGAATGTTTTGCAGGGTGTGAGGTTGGGAGAGACTGCCACAAATGTAGCCACTCTGAATATGAACCAGGGGAAGAAAATCCGCGTGCAGAATGGCTGTGATATTAGTGACCCATGTGACTCAAACACCTGTCCTGAGCACAGTCACTGCAGCGATGACTGGAAGACCCACTCCTGTGTCTGTGACCCAGGTATTTCAATGAAAATCTGTTCTTAAGTAACTCTTATATTTGACTAGGCAAGTCTGTCTAAGTGTGAATTCAGTACCTGGTACAATCAGGTACTGTACACCTGCATTGGCTCAAGATTAGGTTCAGACTTTGGAGAGCCTGATTGAGATGTCAAATCTCATTTAAAGAGATGTTGGCAAGATTTTCCTGAGTTTAATGGGTGGGAGAACGGAGATATATATGGGAGGTGGCTGGTCTGGGTTACAAAGCAAACTGAGAAATATCTGAGGGATTTTTTTAAACAGAAATGTTACAATTGTTAGTGCTGTAAATAAGTTGCTTTACAGCACACTATTATTTTTAAAACAATCTAATTTCAAAGCTTACTGTTTCTGCATGTGCTGTAAATAACTTACTTTCAAATAAAACAAAATGGTGACAGGTCTTCCACAGCTCACGTTTTCACTTCTTTTGTCCAATTTCTACACTGACAATAAAGTTAGTTTGGGGAAGAACAAATATTTTGTTACTGACACTTTGCTATAGGTTTTTTTTTTTTAGACCCCCTGACAAACTTAATTCACAATATATGAATTATAAAAAGAGCCGTGAGAAGGTAAAAAAGAAGGATACATATTTCATCACTAATAATAGGGATAAAAGTGATGCATTTTATGAAGCGGTTTTGCTGTTGAATTCATTTCATTATTCCACTCTCAATGTTGGCTTTTCGTTCAAGATGTCAAATTCCAGTGCGCTTTTATGTAAACAAAAGACTCTTCAACCATGTGGCACTTTGTTTCACAAAAGGGGTGTTGCAGAAGTACTTTTATTTAGATAGCAGTATGTGCCCAAGAATGTGATGTTTAAAATGCAAACTCGGGGAGCTCCTTCAATGCATCAATACAGATAGTGAGGCCAAGTTGATTATTGACCAAGGTCATGTGACTAAAACCTCAAACTCACAAAGCTTAAAAAGTATCACAGAAAGCTACGCAACAACAGCAGTTGATAATGCAACTTCAGTAGGAGTGAAAAATGCACGCAGTTGGGGTTCTGTTGCATTAACTGTGCACTCCAATATAGTAACTGCCAAAAGTAAGTTTTTAATTGAGGGTTTCCATTTTTCAGCCAAGAATTCTACTTTGATAATGTCTGAGGCTTTAAAAATATAAATGATTCCCCCTAATGATGTTATTTGTTAACTCTTGCCTCCAGGGTACTTTGGTAAAGACTGTGTGGATGTATGCCAGTTGAACCCATGTGAACATGTCTCAGCCTGTGTCCGTAAACCCAGTTCTTCCCATGGATACACCTGCGAATGTGGGCAGAATTACTACGGGCAATATTGTGAAAACAAGTAAGATTACAGAAACTTCAAAAGACTAAAGCAGTTTTATGGGGGTTTTCACCATCTGTCTTTAATTATTTAAAACTCCCTGGTCAGTAGTTTAATTGCAAATAAAAATATGCCAGATGAATCTGTCCATTTAAATCCAAATATTAAGAGCAAGCAGTTGTTTTGGTGAAAGTAAAACATTGCTAACATTGCTTATGCATTTAAGTTTAACCAACCTACCTTAATACATTACTTTTGTATATAACTTTATTAAAAAAATACCTGACATTTGGTGATTGGCTGCAGATGGACACCCTTGCACTGCGACAGCTTTTATGGGCCAGTAGATTCCAAACCTGGGTTTGATTTGTAGATGGAATTTTTATGGAATATTATTTTTTGGCAAAGTCTCTGAGATAAAATGTATATGACGTGAAGCACCATGAATTTAGTGTTGGCGTATATTGGTATTGTTTATTGCATAGCTCTGCAGGTAATCTATGCCTCTAGGCTTCATTCCTCCACTTTAGGCCTCTTAAGTGAATGTAGACTTTTGCCTAATAATAATAGATGTGTATAATAAATCATGGATTTAGGTTTTAGAATAGTTACTCTGTGTTATTCCATTTACATTGTGTTTTAAGTGCTCAGATCAGCTCAATGTGTACTTTTAAGTGCTTTACATTTTCAAAACGTAGCATCTGTGGACCATCTGAAGTACAGTTTATTGGGCTGAGTTTTTATAAAAGTGTTTTTCTTGGGTATTATAATAATGAAGTAAGGCCCCATGTTGAAGGAATCAGGTGACACACAAACTTACACAAAAGTAAGTGTTAAACTCCTGGTGGCCTTGTTATGTAAACCAAACAGGCTCTCAGGTTAAACAGTCACCTCTGCTGTATAGGCACAGTGGGTGTGGCAGCTTGACTTTACTCACCAAGGCTGCGGTAGCAAAGGTTCATGTTTGTTCTTTCAGCATTTTATTTTGCAGTCAGGTAAGATGTTTACTGATTTGTCTCTTTTTGATCTGTTGGGAAAGTAACTGGATATTCTTCAGGGCAGCAGTGTGGAGTAGTGGTTAGGGCTCTGGACTCTTGACCGGAGGGTTGTGGGTTCAATCCCCAGTGGTGGACACTGCTGTTGTACCCTTGAGCAAGGTACTTTACCTAGATTGCTCCAGTAAAAAAAAAAACCCAACTGTATCAATGGGTAATTGTATGTAAAAATAATGTGATATCTGTATAATGTGATATCTTGTAACAATTGTAAGTCGCCCTGGATAAGGGCGTCTGCTAAGAAATAAATAATAATAATATTCTGACATTTTTACCAGTTGCACTTTGTGGTTCAAAAGAGGTTGAATAAATCTAGAATGTCCCTATTTATTCTCCAAAAAAGAATACCATCTGAAATAAAATATCAGGAGACAATAATCATGTTTAATGACCTATACAGTCACACAACTTAATGTTCACTGTTTAACTTAATTTTCACTTTTCCATGTATTTAGTAATTACAAAAAAAAGGGGGGGGGGGGGGGGGGTGAGTCACCTTTGGTATAGTAGTATTTAGATCCTCTGTTGTTTAGATTATTAAGATGCCAGTGCAGCAAGTGCAACTGTACCTTGTGTCTGAAAGCTCAGACTACTCAGATATCATTCATATAATATGTAAATGGCTTCTGTTATTTGGTACACAGATTAGTAATTCAGTTGTGCAAATTAAAATGAGCTCTTGTACACATTGAATACAGATTCAGGTTTAACTGGTGGCCAAGGCAGCATTGATTAAACTGCAGACAGAAACCCAGGATTTCAGAGACCTCAGTGAGATTTATGCATTGTCTATACAAGTGAACTGGATAAACTGTTTGTTAATTAATAATAAAAAGGGAAACATTTTGGGGGATATTTTATATACCTAATTGTATTCAGTAAAATATCAGAAATGCTTATTGGTCTTACACTTTGGACTTATAAATCTGTGGAAAATTTAAAAATCATTCCATAAAAAAAGACTTCCAGACTTCATATGCTGATCTGAAAACCAGAAATGTTGACTCATCGAGTAAAATCAACCCGTGCCCTTAAAAAATACAGTATATTTAGGTGTGTCTCAATACTACAGTGTGTAAAGAATTGATTCAAACTTTTGTCTCCTGTTTTTTTTTTTTTGTCAGGATCGATCAGCCCTGTCCCCGAGGCTGGTGGGGTAACTCTATCTGCGGCCCATGTAATTGTGACACTGATAAAGGGTTTGACCCCGACTGCAATAAGACTTCAGGAGAGTGCAGGTGCAAGGTAAGGATTCAAGTTCTGCTTGTTTTGACACTGCAGTCATTAGTGTGTCAAATATTGAGGAGTTACACTATAACTCGATTTAATGTTATACTTCCCATAACCATAAGTACTATAATTAAGTGCTGCTTTTTCGATAGTCCTCCAGTGGGTCTTGCCTTGTCAAAGTAATCAGTATCCTGGATAAATTCTACCACATAAAGGTAGACTTGTATGCACAGATGCAACTTAATTTTTATATTTAGACTGCTCTCCGTTCTACTGAAAGGTGATTCCATAACTTACCAGTGAATGCTCAGCCTACTTACTGTCTCCAGTGGGAGCAAGCAAAATAAATCCAAGCATTCTGAAATTAACACGGTAAAGCAGTGTAAAATAACAATGCCAAGAATAAGAACCCTTCATGTATAATGTATCCTGCCGGCCGCAGCATTCCGGCACGGTTCTATGAAAACAAGAAGGACTGGTTAAATTAACAAATGCATGTATCATATCTGCAGGCTAACCACTACAGGCCACAGGGCAGCGACAGCTGCTTCCCCTGTGATTGCTTCTCTCTGGGAGCTCACACTCGGACCTGTGATGACGAGACGGGACAGTGCCAGTGTAAAACTGGTGTTATTGGTCAACAGTGCAATCGCTGTGACAACCCCTTTGCTGAGGTCACTAGCAACGGATGTCAAGGTATGTGGCAGCAAAATACCTGCAATTTTGTGGAACAGAAGAACTGAGTAATCCGACTAAGGACTCTACATGAAGCAGGTTAAACATATCAGATTTCAAGCTGAAGCTTTCAATTAACTTCATTTCATTAACTTGTTTTTGTTTAGAATCAAGGACCCAGGATCTTAACCTTGAAATGTAATTGCACCTGCATTGTCTGCTGTGTAATTAAAGAAGTATTGTGTTTAAACTTTATTGCAGTGATTTATGAAGGCTGCCCCAAATCGTTTGAAGCTGGAATTTGGTGGCCCAAAACGAAGTTTGGCCGTCCAGCTGCCATGAACTGTCCCAAAGGATCAGTTGGTAAGTAAGATCTGGGAGGAGTTGTTGCAGCATTCTGTATTGTATGTTCACATGTCCTTGAAGTATATAAACCAGATACAGAAGCAGACAAAACATTCTTGAAACTCTAGAAATATTTTGTTTTGCAAGCAGCTGTGTTGCATTGACAGGGAGATCCGTTATGGTTTATGTCAAAATCATCATCTGGATGAATTAAGACAGAAATATGCACTGCTCCGTTACCAGACATAGAGATGATTCACACATTAGAGCATTAAATATTAGAATATTGTCAACCTAGACACAGTTATGCAGATCCATGAATAGAAATTAACATTATAACAAACAGCCCTTGCTTTAATACTTCTGCCCAGTTGGTATAGTGCTGTAATAGTACAAGTACTGTAATAGGGGAATCCAAAATGTCATTCTAAAAGCATGCAGGTTGAAGCATCTTTTGATCCTTTTAGCAAAGACTCCATGTCAATTTAAATGAATCTGTTGGCAGGCATTCTCTTCACGCTGTTTAGACCTCTGCACCCATTAACACCTATTGCAAATACACCCACCCCTCGTTATATCGCCCCTCGCTATACTGTGGATTATACTGTGGATATATAGCGGTCCTGGAGTTGGCTCCCCATTTTTAACTGTGCATGCCTTAGCTACAATATACATAGGCAATTGCACTTAGAATTACTGTTTGTTTTATTTCATACTGCACATCACAAACAAAAATATACAAAAAAAATAAAAACAAAGCATTAATATCATACTGTTATCATATACCCAAAC
The DNA here is from genome assembly GCF_902713425.1 of Acipenser ruthenus. Taxonomy (NCBI): domain Eukaryota; kingdom Metazoa; phylum Chordata; class Actinopteri; order Acipenseriformes; family Acipenseridae; genus Acipenser; species Acipenser ruthenus. The sequence continues at coordinate 48,472,796 of NC_081195.1, forward strand.
ATTGCACGATAACACAAAGCAAATTAAATATCTACTTGCTGAAGCGGTTTTTATTTTAGCCTGCAAGGTGTTCACTTGTGGCAGCAATGCACTAGCAAAAGTCACCAGGCAGTGACGTCAGCTCTCTAGCGACAAGCCTCCTATGTTTGGAATGGGATTCTTTCAATGCAGCGGGTTTGTGCATTTGAGAAAGGAGAGGAAGACTCATGAAATTAATTGGAGGCTTAAGTTGATGAGAAGCAATTACTCTTCACATTACAAATTCGAATGGTGTGCTGCTTTTTATATGAAACATGAGAAAAAGCAGGTTGCGCAGATGATTTATATTGGACCCCGACACCCGTGATATATCGAGTGGGTGGTGTATTTGAATACATTGTAGACCAATGAAACTGGCAACTACAAGATTTTCCCCTAAATCAGCAGAAAACACGTATTCCATCCATTCATCTTCTAACGTAAAATATGACATGGTAATCCAAATTCATAGCTGACAGATATGTCAAGCTGAAAAGTATTAGAAGTCAATTTGTTATAGACAGAAGCTAAATTGTAGTCAGATTAGATTGTGGTTTTGTGCCATCTTGACTTCAAGCTCAATTATTTATGCTTTGCCTTTAAAAACTGTTCTCATTGAAGGTGTTTGCTTATGAGTTGTGCTGTCAGACAAATCCCATGCTGTAGTGAAGGCCTGGCACTGTATTCTAGTGATAGTAGCAACAACATTTTAAATCTTTTTGAAGATATTCTTACAGTAACACTTTGCCTATGAAAACACATTTTCAGAGATTGGCTGGGCATACGGTTTAATTGTTGAGCGCCAGCACATTTACAAAGTAGATACTAAAGGCAAGAGACTGTTTATTCAGTGTCTCTGTGTCATTCAGTTCATTTACGCACATAGCACATGAATAAGACAAAAGAAGCAAGACATTGTCTCATTATTCCAAGTTTCTCCTCCATACAAGCTGGTTGTTTTCAGGCAGCTGCAGGACTCGCTTATGAGTGAGCCGACAGCCCTGAGCGTCTGGCCACCATTTTCATTTCACACTTGTGATGGGGAGTAGTGTCACTCGGAGGCTGGGACTGTGTAAATAGTTGTACTCACTTTAACTCCTTGTGTCTATCCCATTCTCTAGGGACTGCAGTCCGGCATTGCAGTGAGGTAAAGGGCTGGCTTCCTCCTGAGCTCTTCAACTGCACCACTCTCACTTTCTCTGAGCTTAAAACAATGGTAGGTGTTTGTTGTCTGTAGTTTACCACTGTATATGTGTTGGCAGGTTAGAATAACTGGCTGAATCAAGTCTACTTGGGTCAAAAATTAAACTAAAATAAGGACCTTGCCTCGGTGTCTTTCCTCTTCTGCAGTCGTTGGCAAAGGTTGCCCAAGAGTCCCCAGAAAATTCTGGAAACTTCTCTTTTATAAAACACATAGAAAAGTGGTCTTGTACTGTTGTGGGCATACTTACACTGTACATTAATCAATGACTTTCATTACAGTACTCTTTTCTTTTTTGATTGGGATTTGTCTTTTCCTCAGTTTTCACTTGTGAGTCCCGATTCAAAATTTAGATCCTCTGCTCTAGTCTGTTTACACCATGAGTGGTAACAGTTTAATGAGTTGCCCATCTGAATAATTACCAATGGCGTCTTGCATCCACGTCCTACAGAATATTTCATTCTAACACAGATTCTTGCTTGTTTGAATATCCTTGTAACTAGAATGAGAAGATGCATCGGAATGAGACTAACATGGATGGAGACAAGTCTAAGAATATTGCCGAGTTGCTGCAGAATGCCACCATGCACACTGATGTTTTTTATGGGAATGATGTGAAGACTGCCTACCAGTTAATATCACAGGTCCTAGAGTATGAGAGCAAACAACAGGGTTTCGATCTGGCTGCAACAAGGGATGCTGAATTCAATGAGGTACTTATCTTTTGGTCATAACCTTTTGTTTTAAACTTGTATTCCTGTTTGGTTACTTTTCACTCCTATTATTCGCTTCCCTATTATATGACAGAATAACTCAAGCTTGGCTGCCTAATAGTGACACCTGCAGGTCATTTTCACCACTGACATACATACTTGTGCTTTTCCAGACTGTCAGGTCTTCAATTGTTTAACTCATTCTTTGGTTAAGAGGCACTTTCCACAGTTTTACTTACTTTTATCTTTTTTTTCAGTATCTTAAACTAAACAATACATCAAAGTTGGTATAGAATATAAGTATAGTATGTTCTGAGTGTAGTTATCTTTCCTATATTACCAGAGTGGTCTGCTGTTTCTAGTGGAGTTATCTTTCCTGGATATCTTAACAGATAGTAATCACACATATATCAGTTACAATGCAATCTTATTACAAGTAAATTGCAGTTAAAGCTCAAACTGCTAAACTGTACTCGGGCAACACTAGTTATATACATGTTCCCATTGACTCTGTGGTGCATGCAGTGTTTTCAGTAAAAGATTTTTATACAATATATATAGTATTCTATGAACTTGGCTCACTTTTCCCACCAGAAAAAGCTTAAAGGATTAGCAGCAAGTAATACAGCAGCCGATGACTAATATACTTGTTCTGTGAGATAACATCTAAGTAACACAGGTCAGGATTAAAACCATCACTGGCAGAAAGAAGGTCCAAATACTTTTTTACATTCCTGGCACAGACTCAGCTGCAGCACTGAACATGTAGCCCTCAGTGGCCTCCATGCTTACTACTGCTTATTAAAAAGTGTCAGATTGACAGCGCTGGAGAGCCTTAACTGCAGACTGGGAATGGCACAGGCAAGCACAGCATGAGCTTCTGTTCTGCCAGTGTTCCTCAATTCTTCTGAGAAGTTCACTTCCCATGACCATCCAATCCTTGGACTGTCTGAAAGTCTGCCAGAACACACAGGTGTCTATTAGGATTATTGTATTGTATTTTTGCAACCAACTGGGGGCTGGATTTGAAAGAGTAACATGGAGCTGTCCCCTAATCTATTGAGCATGTTTTTTTTTTTGTTTTTTTTTATTATTCCTTTGATGTTACAGAATATTATTAAAGCTGGCAGTGCCATCTTGGACCCAAGCAACAAAGAGCACTGGGAGCAGATCCAGCGGACAGAGGGAGGCACGGCCCACCTACTGAAAAATTATGAGGAGTATGCCAACAATATGGCACAGAACATGAGAAAGACCTACCTGAAACCGTTCACAATAGTGACTCCAAATATGAGTAAGCCAAGTTTTATATCTAAATCTGAATGTGTATTTATCGCCTTTACTAAAACATATTTCTAAAGATTAATAAATAGTGCAGGTGAAACAAATACCATGCCAGCTAACTATCCATGTAACTTTCATTGTCCAAGTTTTTGCTCTTGATTTCCTGGACGACTCCAACCCAGAGAGTGCCAAGATTCCTTGTTTTGAAGAGATCCGTGAAGAGTATCCCAAAGACCTGGAGTCCACTGTCAAGTTTCCAGGTGCCATCTTTAGACCACAGGAAGGTGACTGTCAATCCTTGTATTAGCAGCAAACTTAGTTCTTCTGTTGAAGCAGTAATATATGCACCACCATAGGAAACTTAAAACCAGTGCCTGCAGTGCCAGGTATATTTTTACATAAAACGTAAGCTTGAAGAGTATCATGTTTAGAGCAATTCTCCATTTGAACACACTAAAGCTGTGGTACCCACGGCAGGAACATCAGGAGCTGCTGACAGATTCATTATTATTGTGTTTATTTTTTCCTTGTAGTAAACCCCACAGACCAGCCATTGGAGTCGAGTGACTCTCCTGAGGTCCGTGAGGCCTCTGCAAAGAGAAAGAAAAGACAGCCAGAAGAAGCTAACCCTCATGTGGTTGCCGTGGTGATGGTGTACAGATCAATGGGACAGCTTCTGCCAGAGCAATACGATCCTGACAGGAGGAGCCTGAGGTATAGTAGGCTCTAGCCAATAGCTGGCTTTGTGTAAATTCTAAATTGGAATAGAGCACAGGCTTTAATGCTGCAGTAACTTTTGTTTATCTGCTCCCACGAGCTGTTGAGTGCTGTGTGAAACCCTGTAAGATAAAAAAACTGTGTTGGTTCCAAGATTTCTCATTCCTCTTTGTGGAATATTAGGAAGTACTATAAATAGTTGTAAGAGAGCAAAAGAAAAAAAAAACCTGGCCTCTTAACTGCTAAAGATCTTCAGAAAAGGTTATATAGTCACGTGTTATCCCTTTGTATTTGTGTAGGTTACCTAACCGGCCTGTCATTAACACACCGATCGTGAGCACCACAGTCCACAGTGAGGGAGGGATCCTGCCCACTCTGCTGAAGGAGCCTATCACTTTGCACTACAACCTTCTAGAGACAGAGGAGAGAACCAAGCCTGTCTGCGTGTTCTGGAATCACTCGATTCCGTAAGTTCTTTTCAAAAAGTAGACCTTAATGACTTGTATACAAGGCTGACAAATTACCAGGAATACAGAGAGATCAATGACCAGCAGTGTGTTTTCCGGCTATATAGTAAACGACAAGCTGTGGGTGATGATTCATATTATATCATTTAATTAGTTTTCCTTGAGGGCCATTGTCATAACCCTTTTCTGGCAGCCTCTTGGCTTAGTTTTCACAGATATATACCATACAAGCAAATGTGTCAAAATAGATTTCAGGAGAATTTTAGAAAGATCTGTGTTTGGATTATGCATCACAGCTCAGTTGGATCATTGAGACGCGTCTCAGAGTTACACTAATGAAAGAACAGGGCATGGACTAGAACCCAGTGTAATCAGGTTAAGCAACAAGGTTACATTGCCCCATGTATAATTTTATAAAACAGTACTTTGAGCATGGCTATATGCAGAAGAACTGCATTTTAAGGCTCAAGGCTGAATTATTGTTGTCTAGATGCTTTATGAAAGAATTGACATCCAGCGCTAGGGCAGCAGTGTGGAGCAGTGGTTAAGGCTCTGGACTCTTGACTCTTGGAGGGTTGTGGGTCCACTACCAGATGGGGGACACTGCTGTTGTACCCCTGAGCAAGGTACTTTACCTCGATTGCTCCAGTAAAAACCTGACTGTATAAATGGGTAATTGTATGAACAAAAAGAATGTGTAAAAAATAATGTAATTGTATGTAAAAATAATGTGATAACTTGTAACAATAGTAAGTTGCCCTGGATAAGGGCATCTGCTAAAAAATAAATAATAATAGTATAAGATGAAACCTGGCTCTGTAATTAATATATATATATATATATTATTTTTTTTGGCAGGATCGGTGGGACTGGAGGCTGGTCCTCCAAAGGCTGTGATCTTGTCTTCAGAAACGAGACCCATATCAGCTGCCAATGCAATCACATGACCAGCTTTGCAGTGCTCATGGATATCTCCAAACGAGAGGTACACTTTCATGTGACCGGCCCTCTCACAAAAAAAAGAAAGCTTTCATTGTATCTCAGGCATGGAATGAGCTCTTTCCACTTTATTAGGCCCATTAGGCACCAACTAGGTTAAGGTAGACACGAGCCTCTATTTGAAACTAATTTAGCAGGTTTAAAAAATGTACACTTAGGTAGGAACCTGGTTACTGAGGCAGGAATGTTTCATTCAAGGTCAGCAAGCACAACTAAACTATTTAACATTTACTCTTGTATGAATCCTTGAAGAGGTATAAGGGATAACGAACTAGGTAAGGAGACTGGTACTAGCTGAATTGTTTGGAGTCCCAATTCTGCTGACGTTCATCACACTGTGATTTAAGGCCTTTTGAGAATGACGTCTCCCTCAGCCAGTCCTAGGCAGAAACACAGATTATCTTCAGCCCCCTTACATGATACATTCTAGGCACTTTTCTTGTTAGAAGTGTTTAGACTGTTGTATTCATGTGTATCTAGGATACATTCAGTTTTCCTGCAGGATAGCATTCAGTAAAATAAAACAGGTGATAGGAAACCAAATCATGCCATCTCAATGGTTTTCTCTTAATTAAATGAAAACAAATATTCTGAACTTTAACTTGCCAAGGCATTCGCATAAACCTGAACGCTTTGTTTTTCATTTCAGCATGGTGAGGTGTTGCCCTTGAAGATTGTCACTTACACCACAGTCTCTGTATCCCTGGTGGCCTTGCTGGTGACATTTATACTGCTGGTCATCATCCGGACACTGCGGTCAAACCTTCACAGCATTCACAAGAACCTGGTTGCAGCTCTCTTCTTCTCCGAGCTGGTCTTCCTCATTGGAATCAACCAAACCGATAATCTGGTAAGGAGAGGAGGGCTCTATTCCTTCATGTAGTGTGTTCTTAATTGGGTATACAATGCCAGTACTCTTGGCGGTGTACATGCTAGATATTCCTTAAGACATTAAACAGTTAGGCAAAAACACTAACTGTTTAATGATGGTAAGAAAGCCATTGGATCATCTGAAGGTGGAGTGAGTGTGTTGAAATTCTGACTGATAACAGTGTGGGTGTGTTAATTGTGTATTCAGATGTTTTACCTCGGGGATCCATGGTACACTGTTAATATTTTGATGTTCAGTATTAAAGTGTGGTGTCTGCTGTGTGTGAAACAGCCTCTCTACTTGAACTTTTTAGCTACCTGCTATCAGGACAGGCCCAATGAGCCATACTCTGATTAACCTGAATAAGAAAAAGCAGGCCGCACCACAGTTTAGAAATAAATCCTGTCTGTCAGGCAACAACAGATTTAGGGAGAGACTCCAAATCTCATGCTTTAGCAATGGTCGCATTAAATGAATCATACTTTGTGGTTTTATGTTTGCTTTTTTTTTTAAGTAATGCAAAAACCTTCCCAGGCTTATCTAAAAAGCATGAGCCAACATGCTGTAAGTAGAAGGTGCCTTCGGGCACCTAGGTAAATGAACAGCGTACCTGCCATTAGAATTGTTAAAGATGGGAGAAGGTGTAAATACGTATAGAAAAATTGGTATATTGTACCGAGAGAAAAAAAAAAATCATTCTAATTTACTAACATAAGATTGAGGACAGACACCAATTGGCCTGAAAGAAAAAAGGTATAAAGATATGGATATGTAAAAGTAACAGTGGTCATCTCTGTGTAACAGTGACAGTGGTTAGCTCTGTGTAACAGTGACAGTGGTTAGCTCTGTGTAACAGTAACAGTGGTCATCTCTGTGTAACAGTGACAGTGGTTAGCTCTGTGTAACAGTGACAGTGGTTAGCTCTGTGTAACAGTGACAGTGGTTAGCTCTGTGTAACAGTGACAGTGGTTAGCTCTGTGTAACAGTGACAGTGGTTAGCTCTGTGTAACAGTGACAGTGGTTAGCTCTGTGTAACAGTGACAGTGGTTAGCTCTGTGTAACAGTGACAGTGGTTAGCTCTGTGTAACAGTGACAGTGGTTAGCTCTGTGTAACAGTAACAGTGGTCATCTCTGTGTAACAGTGACAGTGGTTAGCTCTGTGTAACAGTATTAGCACTACAGTGTAACTCCACAGCTTCATAATTGCCTTTTACATTAAGTCCTCATTCCATGTGGCAGTCTGGTATTGAAGACCAATGTCTGTGTGTAGTAGATCTCTCCAGCTTGTACTGACAGTAGTTGCTTCTTTGTTTCAGTTTGTCTGCACCGTGATCGCTATCCTCCTCCACTATTTCTATATGTGCACCTTTGCCTGGATGTTTGTGGAGGGGCTGCACATCTATCGGATGCTTACCGAAGTTAGGAACATCAATCACGGGCACATGAGGTTCTACTACGCCATTGGCTGGGGGATCCCTGCTGTCATAACAGGTGAATGTTTATAATAATGATAGTAAAAACTGTACAAATGACAGCTTTCTTTTCTGCAAAACTCTGACTTCCATTGTGTTGCAATACTTAGATTTATGTAGGTGATTCGGGGACACAGGTTTTATCTTTTAAACTACTCTTGGAGTGAGCACACCAAAAGTCTGGCCTATGTTCAAACCCAGTAAAAGTTTGTGTGTAAAATGATTGATGTAAAGAGTTTTAACAGGGACCAGCATGTTCTTTCCCACATAAAAAAAGAAAGGTGTGTCTGGTTAGTGTACAGCTTTGTTTTATTCTTCTAATACCAGTGTTGTGTTTATGTGTTTTTATAGGTCTTGCAGTAGGCCTGGACCCACAGGGTTATGGCAATCCAGACTTTTGCTGGCTCTCTGTTCACGATACTCTCATTTGGAGTTTTGCAGGACCCATTTCATTAGTGGTACTTGTGAGTATCCAATTCAATGTATTTATTGATATTTGTCATATCTTGTATAAATTCACTTGTACTGTTTATATATATATATATATATATATATATATATATATATATATATATATATATATATATGTATGTATATACAGCTCTGACCAAAAGTTTAGCATCACCCTATAGAATGAACTAATTTGGCTTCATAAAGTTGAATGAAACATATATATATATATATATATATATATATATATATATATACACACACACACACACACACACACACACGTATGTGTGAAAAAACATTTTACAAAACGAATACAGTCTTGTAATATTGATGGGTATAGATGGAGATCTGCAGCTATAAAACAGAGATGGGTGCTTGAATGGGTCAATTGTGAACTAGTGATCTAAAAAAGCAATTACATTTTTTATAACTATTATGAACACAAGAATTACTCATGCCTTTGATCATAAGTGGTTGAGAAAGTGTATGTATACAGAACATTAACCAGAAGTAATGACAGATTTATATGCCAACAGAGTATTATATATTTGTGTATTCATTGCTCAATATGTATAACCGTTTGTTTTTACCGACAGGTCAACATAGTGATCTTTGTACTAGCTGCAAAGGCTTCTTGTGGAAGAAAGAATAGAACATCTGAAAAGGCCGGAGTCATGTGAGTAATACAGTAATGACTTGAAAACATTCACATTAAAATGTAATGCTGCTAGTGAGATATTTAACACGAAGACTGTTCTGCATGTTATGTAGAGTTTATTTTACTAAGCCTTCCACTTTCTAAATGCCGTTGATGCAACAAATTTCAGATCAATACAGCACACATTACATTTACATTAAATGGTAGAGTGCAATTTAGACAAAATTGCATATGCCTAGTCCATTAGCCTTTTGTATGGTGTAGGGTGTGTAACATAACCCCAAAGTTGTTTTTATTAAAGTGTAACATTTTTGGTGCAGATCATGACAACACAGAACAAGAGTTGAAACAAAACAAGTTATTTCTATGTGTGTCTTTTTAGCTCTAGCCTGCGCACCGCTTTCCTCCTGCTGCTGCTCATCAGTGCTACCTGGCTGCTCGGTTTGATGACAGTAAACAGCAATGTGATGACCTTTCATTATCTCTTTGCCATATTCAGTTGTCTACAGGTATTGAAAATACAGCTAGAGGTTTATTTCCACATGAATACATTTTGCTAAAACTTGGCATGTGTTTGAAATATCACATATCTTAACTAATGTATTCTTCTTTTTGTTTTAGATTCACTTTGTATATTGTTTTCTGTTTCAGTCAACGTATCCCGATGATGTGTAAAGCAAACATGTCTTTTCTCCAAGTTCAGCTGGTACCATTAACCTGTCCATTTGCAACATTCTGTCCCCAGTGGGTGTAAAATGTACCACATTTGTTCTGAACATAGGGAAGAGGCCACAAGGGTAGTTTAGACTTTTTAAAAGTCACCAGGATATCACAGATATCATTAAATCTCTGCAGTTTTAGTTAAATCAGTAAAGTGTTAGACGCTTTGTCCCATTAACACATTTCTATTTGTTTCTATTGCAGGGAATAATCATTTTCTTCTTCCACTGTATTTTTAACAAAGAAGTGAGAAGACACTTAAAGAACACACTAACTGGGAAGAAATCTCTACCCAATGAGTCCATGACAACAAGATCGTCTCTATTAACAGTAGGTTACAAAAGAAGTCTTTGTGCATTTTGGATTTAAATGAAAAGTTAGGAAAAGCTCACCAGAAATTAGTACCAAACTGAAAGATTAAAATGACTTAGTTACTTTTGCTGTTGTGTTTGCTACTGACCAGAGTTAGATATGCTCATAAGATTATGTTATCAATCAGCACATTTGAGGTAATGTGTAACCTAATGAGCAGTAGTTAACCTCCAACAGGCTGGTTATTAAAGTCACATTCTGCTTTATTGCACTTTGCAAATGTGCTTTTTTACCACTGGTATGTTGAACATCAGAAAGGAATATACCGTTTCTCAGTAAGATTCTACTTTTCAGTGACATGGAACAACTTCAAAAACATCATATTTCCTGAATATATTTCAGCCATCATTAGCTCAAGTAAAAGTTGAAATGATTTACTTTTATGAAAACAATATACACTATAAATGTTTAGATACTTTTAGCGTTGCAAGTAAATGCACAGGTGGGACTGCATACTGCAAATGAATGCTTGCAATAAGCCTATTCTCACAATTATTTCCAGCGATCACTGAACTGCAATAACACGTACATAGAGGAACCAGTCATGTACCGCACCACCATTGGAGAGTCCACCGCTTCCCTCGATAGCACTGTCAGGTCAGCCAAGAGCCACAGTAGCTATCTTGCTTACATGTTCAGGTAATCAGGTGATGGGTGCATGGTGCTCCTACTTTTCTTTTAGATTTTCTACTAATCTAACTAATCCTGTAAGCGATTGCAGAACATCTTATTTTAGTATCTTATACCTGCAGCTTCCTTTGCACTGCACTCTTTATTTCTTACTGGGCTGCGCTTGCATTCACCTTGCAGGTACTGCACTTACACACTAGAAACAAAACATGTTCTGCAATGTAGAACATATGTATGATAATTTTGACAGTTTAATATTGGGATTAGCTGATCGAACGCTCACCTCATTAATCCATTAGTAAATAGTGTAGATTACGATGTGTGTTAGCAGATTTAATTATATTAACTATGTCTTCCAGCATATTAGGCTGCCATAAAGCAGTGGCAGCAGTGTGTAGTGGTTAGGGCTCTGGACTCTTGACCAGAGGGTTGTGGGTTCAATCCCAGGTGGGGGACACTGCTGCTGTATCCTTGAGCAAGGTACTTTACCTAGATTGCTCCAGTAAAAATCAAAAACAAAAAAAAAACACCCAACTGTATAAATGGGTAATTGTATGTAAAAATAATGTGATATCTTGTAACAATTGTAAGTCGCCCTGGATAAGGGCGTCTGCTAAGAACTAAATAATAAGAAGACGACGAAAGTTTTACTAAAAACTGTAACCCAGTATTTAACACTGTTCAAAAGCAAGGACTATCCTAGTCATGCTTGCGTGGCACAGAAGTAGAGAATATTTAAATGAAAAAAGCAGGAATGATATCCCATAACCAAATACTCCATAAATTCCAATATCTCCTAGCAACCCCAGACTAAACTAATAAATAATGCTATCAATGTTTTACAATAGTAGAGTTAACTGCACTGTATTTACTCTTGTATTAATGTACACAGTCATAAATGACCCCTAAGAAGAATGGCCATTATCTATAATAGACTGGCTCTCTTCCAGCCCAGTCAACATCAACATGAGCTACAGTATACTAATTGAGCTAGAAAAACTCTTTAACAGCTTTCATCATTCTCAAGTGAACACAAGACAATGCACCCCTGGAGACAGACTTTAAATTAATAAAATATGAATCCCAAAAGTGTAGAAATTGAACTCAGATATAATAGTACAAAGCTTTTACAAAATGGGACTGTGGCACAATTTCACATCCACTGTGATAAGAAAGACGGAGGCATTTATTGTATTTTAAATGTAACTCTTTTAGGGAGGACTCCACTCAGAAACCAAGTATATCATCAAGTACAGCAAGACTGGGGCAGACTGAAGGAGACTCTGCCAAATTTCACCGCAACCCAACAAAGACTGAAGGTACTGGCCAAGACTTTCACTTTTAAATCAATTTGCACTGTATCTGAAGTGTATCTTGCCACATTCATTAACAAAGGGATCACAAAGTCTGATCCACTGTAATTCTACATACATACAGTCCCATATTATTAGTAATTATAACAATACTTGCCCTATTCTGATTCACTATTGACTCTTACAGTGTACACATATTCTAAAGAGTACACATTGTTGTGCACATTTGAAGCAGAGGGGCTGTAGGAGTTTACATACAGTGCGCCTCTTTATACTGCTCAACCTATAATAAGGCGGCATGATTGTGGCTCCCATTTACCCCATAATGCCATTCCATTAGCACTTTCATTATGCTATTACACGAAACACAAACAGCACAGTCTTGTAACTATGGCGTTATAAAGGGGAGCAGTGTACTGTATGTGTTTTAATATACATATAGAGAAATGCTTATCCAGCTGTGATAAAACTTGTTTTTGATATTCTGTATCGCAAGTCATCGAGAGTATCAGCATCTGAGGATATATGAATATATTTTTCATGCTATAGATGTCTCCAATTAACAGGGGTTGATGTTACAAACATACTTGTTTTATCTTGCTTAGCCTCAAAAGAGGTACATGGAACATATTTGCGATGCTTCTCCTTATACTTACAGAACATGACTCTGACTCGGATAGCGAGCTCTCTGCGGATGAGCACAGCAGTTCTTATGCCTCCTCGCATTCATCCGACAGTGAAGATGATGAAAATCAGTTGAATCCCAAGTGGAATCCAACAACACCTAAAAACAATGAGAGACAGCCATTTCACAGCACTCCAAAAGGTAAAAGAAACACAACGGCAGGAACAGTGTGGTGGTGTGGTAATTTACCCAAACTGTTTGTGGCACTATTTAGAGAATGAAATGAAGATTGTGTTTTTGGTTTGTATTTATAAGGAAAATGAGTTCACAACAAAATGAAAACATATGAGGTGGAGCATATCTTCAGTTTAGAAATGGGACTGTGCCATTTTAAAGTATTTACAGTATCTGCCCTGCATATTACAAGGAGATCTGTTACCATTGCCAAATAAATCAGGGCCTTCTCCAAGTGGCTTAAATTACAGTCTGGGAATGCAGAAAAATGCAGGTTCTGTGATAACAGCTAAGAGTACTGTAAATAATGCATGAGTGCTTTCTGTACCGAAAGTAATGTGAATAAAGACCTCATTGTTACGGCAACTAGTGTGAGTCAAATCACTTCCAGTTTAATGAACTGTATTATTGAAGAGCAGGGTTTGTAAGGTAATTATATTCTCACGTTCAGTACTGTGGGCTCTAGTTTGAAGCAGGTGCAAAAGATACAATGGTAATAAGAAATCTATGTTATAACCATTTATATATTTGTGTTACAACATAAAAAAATGTTCTGCATACGCTAGCATAAGAATAGACTATTTGTACATTAGGATTGTCTTGGTAAGATTCATCATTAGTGCGGAAACTGCAGATTACCTTGTATTGATTGAGCTAGTCTTATCTTTACTGCCTTATCAATGGAATTATGACAGCTGAGGTTTGATAACTATTTTTTAAATAAAAAGTAATTGAGTAATGAGTGCTTCTAGTAACTTAAACTGATCTGTTGATTTAATCAAGATGCCAGCCTAGTTTTAGTCCATATAGTAAATAGTTGAGTTGGGTTCTGTTTGTTCCAGGTTTACAGCTAAGTATGTTCCTGGTAGTTAATTAATATTTACATAAATGTTATTTCAGTTCTGAGCACGTTTCTCGCTTCTATTCTGATCAAGTAGATGCTGTGACCAATCACGTGAAACTGCACTGGCCAAAAGAATGTACAACAGCCAGTGACAGCGAGGACCCAGGAGGTTCAGACAAGCTCAAGGTGGAGACCAAGGTCAGCGTTGAACTTCACCAAGAAAACAAACTCAACCACATAGAGGAGGAACCACAGGAGAAAGACAAGCTTTTGAAAGAGACTGCACCCCAGCAAAACTCCAATCATCAGCCAGAACAGAGAAAAGGCAAGTTCCTTACTAAACAAAATATGTTAGTTTATAACAAGGACAAAATAGGAGGGATTATAAAGAAGTTGAAAATGTTTTGACAAGTGCACTTCTACTAATGTGAACTGCTCCAGGTGACAGAAAGACTTGTGTGGAGTTAAAGATACTCAATAGGATTCTCATTTAGTGAATTAAGTATACAATTTATTTAAATATAAATTAGTCTCTAGGCACCCTGTTTAAGAACGTCCAAATGTCAATAACTGAGATATACCATATTTAAGTTCGGGATCATGTAGAACTCCGATTACCTTAGACAATAACCGACATTCACACAACGTGTCAGAAATATAAAACAATAGTTTATTTAAGAATAAAAAGGGGTGCATAACTAAAGGTTATTGGTTAGAGATATGCATGAATGGTATACAGTTCATTGATCTCAGTCAAACGATTACAACGACCGTAACCTCATTAGCATACATGGTTAATATACTGGTATTAAATATGGCTTATTACACAAAGTGTCTACTTTGCATTAGTATTTTCAATACCCGTTTCTCATTGTAATCGATCATCTCAATATGCACGAGAATTAATTCAACTTCCCATTCAAAACGGAATCCAACATTCCAGTACCTAATTTAGCAAATTAGTTTTACCGTGTTAATTTAGTTTAGATGTAATATGTTATCAACCTCAGTTGATTATATATTCAAATTAATGGGGCAATGATCGAATTCTCTGCATTTACGAGGCAACTTCTTTGAGTTGCACATTTTAACAAACAAAATACATTTCTTACACACTCTAAAACAGGAAGTAATATTCTATTCCTAGAACAGTTTATCCACTTAACTTGATAGCATTTGCTTCAGTTGCTTTGTCGAGTCATAAAGTATTTCATATTAGATATGTTGAATACTTATCGATTTCCATATAAAGAATTCAATCTGTGTTGATGAACACTGCAGCTCTTTGGATCTGAAGTCCCAGTGAAAGAAGATGGTACTTTGCTTGAAGTACGCATTGTTGCGTAGGCTCGCAATAAACAAATAGTTATTTTCAAATGGAGATCAAGTTGTTGGCAGTTTTGCAACTGGAAATAGTTCCGTTGATCAGACATCACTCAGTTCAGATAATGCGTTGCAATTGAAAAGTTATGTAGTTCGTAGAAGTGTTCTTGTTGCAGTTCTTCTGTACGGCTAGTACATGACCTTAGGCCCAGCTGCTGGCTATGCTTCCGTTTACTGTTTCAGTCTCTCCTAGGGCAAAGAGCTCAGGCTCTCTTCAAAGCTGATTTTAGCCATTCTTCAGAACATTGGTTGTTCCTTTCCTTCCGTGAATTCAAGCACTTGTGCTCCCATGATTTAGAAACTTTCTTCAGAGCAGTTCCTCCGAACTACAAGCCACTTCTAGCGGGTGGCGCTCACTTCTTTCTCTTGCCTGGAGCGCTGTTCCTTCTGTGGGGCACACTTCTAGTGTGGGGAGCTCATGAGAAGCTCATATGGGAAGCAAGCATGGAAAGCTTGTATGGGAAGCTCTCTCATGGGGCAAACTCAAGCGTTTCTCAAAGTCGCGCGGCTGGTTTTGTTGTCCTGACTCCCACCCTGTAATTGGTTAGTTTGGTTATTTTGGGCTGTGTCCGAGTCCACATGGGGTGTTTCTCATTGGTTGTTCTCGTTCAGAGACAGCCCATTGTTCTCAATTGGTCCGTGGCTTCGCCCCCTGTCGACTGTATTTATGAAGGGTACTGTTCTCTGTCCGAGGTGTCAAAGCATACTCAAAACTGTCTGGCGTGCCTTCTGCAAGATACTGCTGGCGCCTAAATGATTCATTCAATGATAGGAAAAGATAACACTTGTCCAGCAGTTACTTTACGACTCTTTCTAAAAGCATTCTTTGTCAGTGGGGTAGTTTGTGAGCAGAAACCGAGTAGACACAGAGAATGGCTTAAGACCCCCCCCCCACCCTTTATATATTTCAATTCTGTTAATTTCATACACAGAATGATATTATGACTCACTCTATGCTACACTCACTATAAGCCAGGAGACTGATACAATAGATATGTGTTCTTTGCCAGCAAGATAAATAGTAAAAATGAAGAAACTAGCTTTCCAAAAAAAAAGAATTAATTATAAGGATACATGTCTTTAGCTTTTATAATGCTTTCTAGTAACTTTTTTTTTTTCTTAAATCAGGTATTCTCAAAAACAAAATCACCTACCCACCGCCTCTAACAGATAAGAATATGACAAACCGACTCAGAGAAAAGCTTTCTGATTACAATCCGCCGCCCATTTCGTCACGGACATCTTCTATAGGGTCCAATGATGGGACCCAATCAGCCCCAGGCACTGGTGTACTTATAAAACAGCCACACAGGCAGCAGTCAAGAGAACAGCAAAATGGAGTGGCAATGAATGTCAGAGTGGGGATTGTAAATGGGGACACGTCTGATTCAGAGTAAGTACAACAGAAACACTCACATCAAGTGCTAATGTTGGTGAATCGCCTTCTTGAAACCTGAAGGGATAACTCACTGTTCATCTAAGACAAAAAAAAAAAAAACAAACAAACAATGCTACCACCACAAACGTGTTGTAGAAAATTCTGAGCACAGCAAGGATCTCCTTACTTTAGAAGTATAGTACCCACTTAATGAGGCATGGCAATTTGTTTAGTTAGGTCCTTTATTCCCATTAATAAGCCCATGTTCAGCAAAACCGGAACTATCCAGTCACCTAAGAGGGACTGGCAATATATGTTTGCTTAAGACAGGGGGCTGCTTATTCAAGGGGTTCTCTGCCATTTACTTGAATTGAATGTAAATGTTAGACTTTTTTATCAACTCTGGGAACTGGTTACTTTTTAGTTCTGCACTTTAAAATTTTACCATTAAATACTAACCTTAGATTTTGTTGTCACTTTGCCACTGCATGACATTATAAAAAGGCAGTAGTAGTTTAGACCATCATTGCCTGTCTGCGTACCTGCTTGCCACCACATCACCCTAATTCTGCATGTTTCCTTTTGCCTCCCTTTTCTCCTGTGCAGTGGAAGTAATGAAACTTCAATCTGATTCACCAAGAACTCGATAAGATTATTGCACTCACAAGGGACTGGTGTCTCACCCTTTTCAGCTCAGTAGAACCATATCTTGTGTACTATGCGCCACTTTGGATTGGCTCCTGTGGAGATGAGTATTACTGCATCAGTGGGAGCTGTATTGCAATAAATGTGTGAGTTGTGCCAAACTACCAGCATAGGTGAATAACCACTAAGCAGGGTAGACCAAGACATTTTATTAGTCTACAGAAAAACAGAAAATACTGCTGCGTGCTGCTGTCACTTGGTGACCTAACCTTACTGCTGTTAACCAAGGAAAATGGTGGGCATAGATGGCAGCCATACTCAAATGGACTACTATATGATCTATTTAGAGACTTCTTACAAGAAATAAGACTTCTTTGTGAAGCAATATGAAGTTGTCGCCCTAAAGAACTGCAAAACTCACACTGTGTCATGTTCTATCTGTTCCTGTCTTTTGGGAGAAAAAAAACAAATGTCTTAAATGAATACATTTGATGTGTAAATTGTTGATAACTTTTATATATTTTGTATTTTAACTTTGTCTTCGCAAAAAAACAAATGCATTTGTATATTTTAAATCCCTTTTTATGTTGATTTTTGTTACAAGAGTTTTAATGGAATACATTTTCTGTGTTTTTATATGCTGTATAAAATAATGATTGCACAATTGTACTTGAAGTTTGTGTGTTTTATGATTTAATGTCAATAAGAATTGTACAAAAAAAATTAAGGAAATGCCTGGATTTTGCTTTCTTTGCTGGTCTTCTATAAAACCAATATTTCAGCACCCAGCTTAAATCAAGAGGTATTCAAGTAATCAAACCCTTTTCCTCATGGTAACTTAATGTCAGCAATAAGCCATCAATAATGTCACCGTTCAAATTGTGAGCCTTAGACAGTTTTACAAAGAGGTTAACTAAGCATCAGTTTTCTGTGTGCTCCATTTAGTTTGAAAATAGAACTTTGGAAAGCCTACTTTAAATGTCTTTGTTGTGTCAGTAGAATATTATCAGTGTTCAAACTGAAACTCTTCTGTTTTTTTAGTTTAACACAGCAGTACACCCCATAGAAAATAATAAGCCATAACTATCAAGTTGGAATCTGTGACCAGTTTGCCCTAATGCTGTTTGACAAGCACTCATTAAGGAATAAAAAAGTGCATTCAGTTATTACAGTAACTTTTTAAAGATGTTGCACGGCAGTTGAAAATGTGTCAATACATCTATCAGCAAATACGCTTCATTTGAACTGAATTGAGTTCTAGTTGGCTTAATGAAATGGCAGCTAAAAATACTGCATTAGCTGAAGAGAAATAATATAATGATAATAAGCTGCTTTAAAACTGCATCTTAGCTTCTATATAGTTTGGCTGTGCATGTAGTTCTTAATCAGTACATTACTACAATATGTTAATATTTTAAAAGGTTGTAGTCACACCTTAACTCCAAGTGCAATTCACAAGTGTACATGCAGTCTTACATAACATAACAAAAACAAAGTCCTTATAGTTTGCTTTGTCACTTATAGCAAGTACGGCTCTTACATGGCTTGGTACCACTACGTCTTCATCAGTAATACTGTAATATCAGGTGGATTGCTCAGGTTTTAGTGTTTCAGCAATTCACGTGTATATTTTGCCCCAGTGGATGTAGGGTTTTTTTGTTCTTAATTTTGATCAGAATTTGTGTATCAATTTTTGTAACGGAAGACATTTCTATGACAATAGACACTGGAGTGTTTTTTTTTATTTTTATTTTTATTTTTTTAACAAATGTATATTTATTATTGTGCATAACACTGTAAAAACACATCATTGTAATATTGTAAAAATTAAAATTAAATTTTGAATTTGTATTTTGTATACTTCTCTTTCAAAATGATATAAAATGCAGTGCTTTTAGTTTTGCACCAGCAGTAAAACAGTTAATATTCTAAAATGTGCCTTCCTAAGAGTGTTCCTTTAAGGATAGTTTAAAAAACGCTTGATGTTTGTTTAAATAAAGCTTTTTGACATAACCATAAAGTAATCACTAACTTTTGAAAGCTAATTTTTAATCACACGTTTTTCAGTTTTCTTCATAATAATTCACATTAGATTGTATTGTATTAAAATGTGTGAACACACACAGATATCAGAGCCATACTGGCTCAAGTACTGGTATATGTTTGGAGCAGCAGCCTGGCTCTTGCTGTGTGTCGTGTGTAGTTATTTTAAATTATACCATATGGCATGGTGTCTAATCAATTAGAAAGTAAAAACCTATACATTTAATAGCCTTTTTCTTCTTTGATCGTTCAGATGTTTTGTCAGCTATACTATAGCTCCCTATTCTTTATCACTTAATTATACAACAAAATATTTGCCTATTTCTGTCAGTACAGCAACCAAATCAGTGCAAATACAATACATCAGTCTTTGTGAAAACAAAAACAAAGTGTTATATCTGTGCAAAGAAGAGGAGCTTGTTGGGGGTTACATTCACTCAGAGGTTTGCTTACCGTGCTTCAATAATCCAGAGCCACTCAATGGACCAACCAACAGATGTCACTATTATGAGGCATTGCATTTAATACAGTTGTACAGTATACCCAACAGTTCATGGATCCACAATTGTGGTTATGCCACTTAAAACAAAACATATGACCATACAATGGGGCAGCAGTGTGGAGTAGTGGTTAGGGCTCTGGACTCTTGACCGGAGGGTTGTGGGTTCAATCCCCAGTGGGGGACACTGCTGTTGTACCCTTGAGCAAGGTACTTTACCTAGATTGCTCCAGTAAAAAAACCCAACTGTATAAATGGGTAATTGTATGTAAAAATAATGTGATATCTGTATAATGTGAAATAATGTATATTGTTATATCTTGTAACAATTGTAAGTCGCCCTGGATAAGGGCGTCTGCTAAGAAATAAATAATAATAATAATAATAATAATGTAATATAAGAGAAGTAAAAGCAGTAGGGATATGGAAGCTTCAAATAAAATACATATATATTTATTGTACAACCTGCCACTAATTGTTCTTGTGAAATCCCATATTATATATATATATATATATATATATATATATATATAAAACATTTTTACCATTAACATTATTCTACAAACATTTAACATTATTCTAAATTTGCAAAAGACATTCTTTAGTAATCATATGGTACAAGCAGCAGGAAACAGATATATTTATAAGCCACATGAATGTGAGTGCCATGCATTTTATGTACCTGACACATTATATGAGCATATTGGTTTACTTTTGGCTTTGACATGTCAATCATCATGTTAACAAAGGTAAAACAATGTTTTATCTTTGATTCCTTTTTGAAAGCCTTGTAGTATGGGGCTGCCTTGCTATTGTGTGAGATACAAAGGTTACATAGCCTTGCCTGTATGTGACTTCTGAGGCAGGTAGCATTACAGCAGATGGTAATCAAAACGCCTGGTCTCTAAAAGTAGTCAGGTGGAAGGTACAGTTATTTTATTACTTCGGTTATCAGAATAAAGCATTAAAGCAAAATTCTGTGCTAAGGATGGCTTAGAAGCAAGTATTGCGTAACATATTATCATACTGTATATTTCTTTCAATGCAATGTAGTGTACTTTACCTAAAGAAACAAGTAAAGCAACTGTCTCTATATTTGATAATCTATGTCTAGCTACTAAAGCTTTGCTTTAACTATTTTCAGAAATATTTCCACATCCTCTAAATGAAAAAGGTCTTATTTGTACAAGGGCAATTAAAACATTGCATCTTTACATTTAAGGCATATGCAGTGCATATGTTACATATATGCTGACCAAGATTGGCTGATACCATCATATTCTGCACATGTGGTGAACAGAGTTTAGGGAGTGTGTTAATGGTCTTCTTTAGTTTAAACCGGATGTCTCTGTCGAATCAGAAAATAATAATCTTCCCAGCAACACTGTACTCATTCTGTCTGAGGATGATTGAGTTAGCGGCAGTGATCGGAGAGATCATTGATTCTCCATTGAGAATTAGATACCTAACTTGGTCCAGTAACATTTTTAGTGAATCTACAAAGTCAGTTATAACATGCGTGTGATCCTTAAACAGATATTATCTCTGTATGCCATGTCTGATATTCCCTTGTGCCAAATGTTAAAAAGAACTGCACCAAGAACTGGTCCCTGTGAAACACACCAGCTAACTGGCATAGCAGCAGAAAAATAATTACTGTAATAAATGGAGCATGACCTATTTACTGTGTGTTCTACCCACATTGTCAGCTTATCCACTACTGACCTCATTTCACAAAAATGGGTCTGTACTGTAGCAAAGGGCACAGTGAGAGACTCCCTATGTCATCAGTTTGAACATGCAGTGAACAAGGGTTTATACTTACTGATACCCTGAACAGATGTTACTAAAACTTCAGCTATATTGCTCCCAGACACCAAATACCCCCAAAATAGATATGATTATAGATACAAAAATATTATCCTTTGACTGATCACTTTAAGTAAAAAACAAAAAAGTCCTGCCAGACTATCAGGTTTTTAGTACAGTACATTATTAATTTACGACTCCAAGATAAAGACTTTTTTTTAATTTAAAATAGTGCAGTGTACAATGTTGGAAATCAAAATCTCCTTTCCCACAGATGTAATGAATCATGGGAGCAACTGTCTACGCTGGGTAAGTGGACAACAACAAATCTGGACTAATTTCTCAACTATTTTAAATGTCTGTATAGACCCAAACCACTCCATGTCTCTGGCTCCATCCGAAAGTCTGCAAGTTTATATCTTTCTTACTGCCTTGCTGTCCTATTGTGCCTAAACCCTTAATGCGCTGTGCAAATGTAGTCATGAAAAATATGAAAGGCAAAACGTATTACTCCACATTGCATTAATGAAAAACACACCTCATACTTAGAATACTATGTTAATCAAGCAAGCTTTTGTAGCAATTTAAACACTTTTTGGAGGAACTGAAACAATGAAAATAGTTTATAAAACTAAACAAAGAAAAAATCAGATACGCAAGATCTATTTGCTTCACATAAGGTAATGATATTTTTATGGAAGTCTTAAACAAAAAAGCTATAAAATATGTTTTGCATATTTAATCTCAATTAGTTCTACTCTAATAAAACCCTCATTAAATGCAGGAATAAAAAACATACTAAACCAAAAAGAATAAAGGTTAACAGTTAAACACATATAAAGAACATGAAAATGTGTATCACATAACTCAAACCAATTCTAAAATTAATAAAATGCCAAGATTGTTAGACAGTTATATTAAACAATAGATAACTTTGTGAAAGGGGGATACAACTGAGTCTACAGATCACAGCAAGCTTTCAGGCACACCAACTCCTGCTAGCTTTCAAGTCTGCTACTGTCTGGGTTTACAGTCTGTGGTTAAACACTTCTGAAACACCCTCTGCATTTGAAGATTTACCTCAGGTAAAAAAAAATAATTTTGTTAAAAGTATTTGTGTATGCATTATTAAAGATTTTCAATTTATTATTTTTTAATAATTGATGAATAATCTAGTCAATAAAGGTTTGCTAACCCTGTTTAACACTACTCCTTTTCATTTCAACCTCCGCTTAGTACAACATTGAAAGGTACTTGATACAATATAATGGGAGTCAATGGAGACAAGCTCCTAATTATGTCACTTTGGTGATATCACACTCCACATATCAGTCATGCAACTGATTTTTCGCACGCTTCATATCACTTAGGGAATTAAAAACATAAGTTGCAGCACAGTATTGAAATGCTCTGCTTTATAAAGAAGCAGGTTCAGAACACAGCAATTTGTAGGTTTACTGATTTCTAATGTTATAGCATATTTATAATCGTCTGTGTTTTTGCTGATTTTGCCAGGCTATTGTTGATGTTAAGTCCACTCTTAGTATGGCAAATCTGGAGAAAGCACTTTGAAGTTTGGTTGTGCCTTTATATTCAAACACAGATTTGTGTAACATTAAACTGGTCAGAAACAAAAGCTTGCAGTGTGCACCCTCTGTTGGATTTTAAAGCAAATTCACAAACCCCATGCACCCTTAATAGAAAACACATGCTATATGCCAAGTAATTCTGCACAAGAGCACAATGCATGACAAATAAATTAATATTTTTTTTCTTGTTAATAATAAGTGACTTTAATGTTAGGCCTAGAACTGAAGTTACTTGACATTGTGTCAGAGCATCTCCCTCTCTGAGTGGTATGCTGGTCGTATCAAGAATGTCTGCTAATGACTTTAATTGCAAATATACTCTTCAATTTACTCTTAACTGATCTAAAAAGAGCCGCTTCCCACTACTGCAAAACCATCTCACACAAGCTGAAGCACAAAGTACATTTGCAAATCACAGTCATTTTAAGCTCAATTTCAATCCTTAGAAAAGAAATAGAAATAAATGAACTTACTTGATTTTTAATTCTTAATAACTCCCAGTCCTATATAGACATGAAAGCAAATCCTCTCACAAGGCTCCAACTTGGTCTGATTAACCCTTCCTTTTACACTTTGCTGATTCACATTACTGAAGTCATTGTATAACCTATTCTCAGCCAAATTGCTGGCAATAAAAACAATTAAGAACTGGTTAATTATGGCAGGGTTTCCCAATCCTGGTCCCAGGGACCCCAAATGTCTTCTGGTTTTCGTTCCAACTGAGCTCTCAATTACTTAACTAAACCCTTAGTATAACTAAGAATGTGCTTAATTAGACCTTTTTAATTGTTCTCAGCTCCTAAAAAGTTGCAGAGTTCAAGTTACTTATAAAATGGTATAGCTAACTTGAAACCTGCAACTGTTTAAGAGTTGAAAACAAGTAAAAAGGTAAAATCAAACAAATTATTTTTTCAATTAAAGGTTAAGTTAAGTAATTGAGAGCTCAGCTGAAATGAAAACCAGCAGACACAGTGGGTCCCCAGGACCATTGTTGGGAAGCCCTGCTCTAGACTGGTCAGTTCATTAACTGTAGAGATAGTTGAAACAAGGTCCAGGAATCAAATGAATGGAAAGAATCATGAGTACCACAGACAGCAACATATCTAGACAATGTACTTACACTGTAAACCCAACTGAAAAAAAGATTATGAACTATTTATTTTAATAAGTATACTCCACCAACTGAAATCACTAAAACAGTATTATTAAGTATCATTTTCTGCCCATTCTCTCAAATTGCATTTTTTTTAAACAAGTCTACCAGATATGTGGCACCTCTCCAAGAAGTCTAGGTTTTCAAGTGCCCTACTTGACTGAGAAATGACCTGGAAAATGTAAATCAGCATGCATTTTACTCACAAAAGCTTCAGTTTCAGAAAAGGGAGTGGTGCAGTATCTCTTTAGTATGCAGGCTTCTAATATAATTAATATTTGCTAGGCAGAACACCAAAGCACCTATTAATCAATTAAGTTACTTCCAGAAGTATTTTTTTAAACAAGTTACTCTATGATTTTATGTGATAAACAGCAATTTAATGTGCCTCTTTTGGAAAAGCAGCTGACATTGGTCTAAATAAAAAATAAAAAAATAAAAAAAGCATTTAGCAACCTAATTCTCAGTTTCCCCTTTCTGAAAATGTTTAGGTTATTTTTTATCATCATGGCTCGCCTTAAAATAACTTAATTCAAGTGCATTTTTTGTTTCTATGGTGTAATTTTGACCTACATTTAAAACCATATCCTATTTTATTATGAAAAACAATTAAACGAGTCCTACGAGAAAAATATGTATATATTAGAGTACTTTACAATCATTCTGAGTGGTTCTTCCTTCAATTACTCCGATGCTTATTTTAAAAAAATTTTGATAAGCAAGATATTTCAGTTGATTTTGAGTTTCATTGTTTTAAAATAAAATATCAAACAGAACGAAATTTCAATGTACCATTTGTAATTAAGTAATATGAGAGAATTGGTCAGGGGTCTGAATACTTTTGCCAGGCACTTTGTATATATATATATATATATATATAAAAAATATATATATATATATATATAAATACAGTATATCAAATTGATTTAGAGGCATATTTGCAATACAATACAAAATTGCTTTCTTGACAAATGAGATGGCAACATTAAGATTACATTTTAAATGTTATACTGATACAGCATTAAACTGCATACAGATTCATTTCCTGATTACATCAGAAGAATACTGCAGGGAAAAAAAACAAATGAATACATTTGAGTATACCAAAGCATTTTCAGTTTTATAGACATTTATTTTTACTTAAATATGTTTGATGTAATAAAAATGTCTTTCTTTTTGTACAGGGATACCATTATATATTTATCTGACACTGAATTCCACATATCAGATTAGTAAAGAAGGGTTTATACAGCTATGGCCAAATGTTTTGATTCACCTAGAATTTTAGGATTGAGACATCATTAAAAATAAATAAATATATGAACATAATTTAGACCTTTTATTTAACATCATGTAATCAAACAAACTACAAAATGATATTACAAAAGACTACCGGAAGCCACAATAGTACAGTCGGCGCCGCTTTATCGGAACACCCCTAGAGAAGTAAAAATATCCTGAAGAAGCGGCTGTCCCAATTAAACGAGAGGCATTTGAGACAACTTTAGTCACACCTTTTTTTTTCTAAATGAAAAGAAAAAGAATGAAATCACATCACACTATGATTAAATGTTAAATACTTTTTTTTTTTCCTAAACAAAATGAATCGCTGTTTTTTTTATTTCTACATGAAATAAAAAATAATAAAATCACATCTTATCACAAGGCGAGGCATCTGCGATGTTGACATGCCAACTGTCTTTGCAACAGCAGCCTGAGTAACCACAGGAGATTTCAGCTCCTAAGAGTTCTACGTGGTTTACTTAATTTACGCAAGTCACAAGCATAATCACGTACTTACTTACTCACTGCACTGTGCTACGCGAACCTGTCTTGCTCTGAAAAGCGATCTTTGTTCATCGTTTGAAAATACTGTATCCCAATTAAACGAAGTGACATCCAAATTAAAAGACAAATAGCAATGGCAACCATTCCCAGAGTTGTATCCAATTTAATTACGATTAGTGTTTCATGCTAGATTTCAAAATGTCACATTTTTCAACGTGTCAGTTTTTTGTTAAGTATATGGAAAACTACACAGCAGTATGTAATTTAATATATTAACATAACATTATTCCGCCGGTTTCATTTGACTTTATGAAGCAAAATTGGTTAATTCTATAGGACAATGCAAAACTTCTGGCCATAGCAGGAGGTTAGTCCCCATTATCGGTCTAACTTGTTCAACTTGTTCCGATCAGTTAAAGCAATTACCGGGATCATGTGTTTGGCAACGCTGCAATCAGGATAAAGTTAGTAAAGATTTGAAGGATTTTCTAGTCCACATTTTAGTCTACTTGATGTAGATTAAATCACTGGTATTCTGCAATTGACCCAAGATGTTTGTTTTTTTTAATATGAATATTATTAAGTTAATTATATTATTAGTATTATGATGTTATGATCATCTTGCTGGTTTCGAACTATGGTCTGTTTTAGCTGGGGCTGTTTCTGCCACTTTCATTCTCTCTTGCCCCTGATGCAAGGTGTACATTGAAGGGCCGAGTCGGATGATTTTTCCACTTCCAAGGCACTCGTCACCCTTGTAAAACACAGCAAACTGAAAGACAAACAGAAAGGTCCCATCAACCCTTGGTCCTGCATGTTGAGGGATGAGTCTAGTAGCTGAGACTGGCACAAGAATAAAACAAAAACAGCTAGAGGCTGTATTGGAGCACACTGAGCCTTTGTTAACAAGGAGCAGTAACCAAAAAATGTTGCTTTTGTACTGTCAGTTGCCAAAGCCTTTTTTCAGTAGGTTTTGTATTGTTGCCAAGCAGAACAAGCAAAGCCAAAAGATGTCCATCTTGGCAGCTACTTAGCGGATCACTTCAGAAAAAAAAAGTACAAATGCAACTGGCAAAAACTGCCTTAATCTCTTTAATTGTGAAGCCACAGTGGTATATGCCTGTAGGTAAGAATGACAGACTCACAAAATGATTGCTGGACTGCATACGCTAATGGAAATTACTGGTATGAAAAACATTATTGAAAATTAATATGATGGATCACTATACCATATTTTATAATATTATGTTGATCTTTAAAGTCAATTACAGTGCCATTGAAATACAGTAAATGCACTTTAAAAAGCATGTATTATTCCAGACTTATTATTTAGTTTCTGAAAGGTAGTATTGTCCATTGTTTCATAATTTTACAATAACAGCAACAGTTTTTACCACCACAGTGGTTTGTTCATTTTAAGTAATGATTTTCTTGAGTGGAGTAAAGGCAGTTTGTATTCATATATCTACCTGTCCAGGTGTTAGAGCTCTGACTGGCTTAGCAAGTGTCACCCAAACTGAACCGTCCATGTTAAGAGTTACTGTGCATGGTTCTGGGGGAAAAAAAAAAATACAAAAAATGTAAATTAAATAAATAAAATAAAAAACACATTAAAATATTTAAGCAAAGTCTTTAAGTGATAATACTATACACAATGTGTGTTATTTGTCATATGTAACATGTAAAATATATCTAGGATTAACCAGAATTGTGTGTACATCTAGTGCATTCTTGTTAGGAAAATACTTTAGTAGTAGCAGATTAAACGAATGAGTGGGTGAAGGGACTGTCTCTTACCAAGTGGCATCTGGTGCAGGAAACGGAAATTGCATTCCATCATTTTATTTTTTATAAGTTCAGCAGGGGGTTCCTCAGCAATCCAGTGAAACCTGTCTGTGCGTAAAGTGTCTCTGAACAAAGCTGGGTGATTTGTGGTCGGTGCCTAGCAAAGATTAATTAAAAAACATTATACACAATGCTAAAAAAACATTTCCTCCAAATGTACAACCTGTGCATCAGACATCATTTTAAAATAGTAACATTGGTAGGAAAACAGATACAGGAATCAATCCTTCATGACTATGATGACATTTTCATTAAACATACTAAGCAAAACCATATTTGTGGTTGGTAAAAAAAAAAAAAAAAAAATAGACAGAGTTTAGAAAACAGATTCCTTCAAAATAACTGATCATTTTTTCTAAAACCAATACATCTGGCTGTGAATTTGGTTGATATGACTGAAATGCTTTTCGGCAACAATTTGGAGGTTTAAAATGCTTCACCAGTTGACAGTGCTAGATAAAAATAACAATAATAATAATTACAATGTGCTAATAACAATACCAAGCTTACCACAAAGACATCGCCTGTTGTTATATTCTTATCCACAACAAACCAAGCATCTCTCTGCCCACCTATTCTGGCTCTTTGCCCCAAGGTAAATGTAAACCAGCCTCCAGAGAGCAAAGAAAACAGTATCAGTCAAAGCAGGAAGGAAACACAACAAAAACTTTCCATATTAGAAATGAAATAAACATATTACTTAATCTGTATTACTGCATTCACTTTAAGGACGGTAATTCTTGGTTTATAATACAAGATAAGGATGTGTTATAATTGATTTAATGGTGTGCTGATGCACAGCAGGAGGTTCAGTATGATAAAGCTACCGGAGACTATCATACAATATTGTTAGCTTTCCTGTTCAAAAACCTTTGCAATTAGTCCACCCCTGATATAAAGAAAATCTGATCCTAATAAAAAAACATATTTTCTGACTGTTTAAAACCTTTTTCTTGCACTGCAAGGAAATCGTTGACTTACCTTTGTGAGTCCCCATGATCTTCCCGTCTTCTACAGATACAAAGTTTCCAGGATGAGGGTCTAAATACTAAAACAAAAAGTTAATTTTAAAATCGGCCCCAGATTCTATCTAAATAAAATACAGAAGGCCAGATCTGCTTTGGACAACACTCAAAGCAATACGCTGGATGTAATAATAATAATAATAATAATAATAATAATAATAATAAAGTGCCCCAAAGATAATGAGTAGATAAACATGTCCACAAGCATTACATATTTCCACAATATAGCGATAATAAAATGTTACTTACCTCAAGAATAAACTTTTCAAAATGTCTTTCTCCTATAAAACAGATTCCCATGCTCTATACGAAAAAGAAGATATTAGCAGTAGGATTTAAAAAACTGACTATGACCTAGTGTGACAATAAACCCAAAGCCAGTGTTTTTTGTAAGATGGAATGAAGCATAATAGAAATTCAAATAATGTAACAGGAAATACAAGCTATAAAATGCAATAGAACTTGTACACCTTGAAGATACAGTATTTTCAAAAGGAGCAACAAAGAAAAATATTTCGATTAAAACATAACTGAAACAAAGTCAGAAGACAAATAGCCATTCATGTACATGTCGTACCAATTAGACCAGACAATAATGACTGAAATTGAAGCTGAAAGAATTGAGAGCTGAAATACAGACAACTTGAGTACCGTTTATATTAGTATGAATCAGCCAATTAGATATTTGAGATATTGTTTTGGTATCTGCACTAAATACCTTGGTGTATTAAGTAACTGGCTCATCAACTCCTGGGAAATAAGGAACAGAAAGAAGCACAGTGGAAGTGTGGAGAAGAAGAAAATGACAGTCAGCAAGTAAGTTTGAGAAGAATAAATACACAAAGGACAAAGCGTTCTTAGCATAAATAAATACCTCTTTCCTTTTGAGCACATGCTTGAAACCTGCCTCTGCTGCAATCTTCTTCACAAAATCTTTAGTGAGCTCTCCTAATGGGAAGAGAGTCCTCTTCAATGCATCCTGGGGTATCTGGCTGAGGAAGAACGTCTGGTCTTTAAAACGATCAGCGCCCTGATGTAGTCTTACAGCTGAAACATCAGATAAGATTGGCAAAGGTTAACGATAGTTAACAATAACATGTCTGTTGCTAAAAGGTTAATTATGTTTACAACTAGACATACGAGTTTTTAAGAGTATACAATTCTAGTTTACTCTACTTATAAACAATTTTTGATATACATGCACCATTATTCCTGAGTGCACATTTTGATGATTTTTACTATCAGAGTTTATTATAGGTGCCTGTCCCTTAAGGAAAAGGATAACATGGCAGAAGTTTATAGTGAAATGTTTGGAAACTTGTTACTTTGCTTACGATTTCTAATTTCAAATCTGTTTCGGAAAAGTGTTTGAGGACGTGGGGTAGGTCTCTGTTGGAAAGTTTCTTCATCTTCTTGGGAAGTTCTTGCATAGTGACCTGTAGCCATGGCATCAGCTCCTGTCCCGGTTAACAACACAAATGTATAAATAATATTGCAAATAAAAACTGTTTAACAGCAGAAGTTTCACAAATGTTCTGACTAACAGCTTCTATTAACTACTTTGTTGTTATGCTGTCCTCCGTCCAGTTAGTAAACTCTCCAATGCATGCAATGTTAAAATCAGACTTTATTCAAACAGTTAATAAAGCAAGATTATGTCATGGAAGTAGATCCTCAAAATAAATATTAAGTTCAAACACTGCCTGAACTTGTTTTTTCACTCCTCGAAAAAAAAAATCTACAGTAATTAAATGTTGTATTGTTAGCATTAATTTCACAGACGCTAAATAAGATATTTAACTAAAATATAGCAGGTTACCTACCCAAGCTGCCGACTGCATATTGGAAGAAGTAGTTAAATTTAATATGTTTATTACATAGTATATCAGGATTTGGAGTCCTTCCCTTTTCATATTCCTTTAATAAGTTACTGAAATAAGAAAGATATACAGTAATGATCAATATCTCACAGTATTTAATATGTCAGTTTGTAATTAATGTGGAATTTTGATTTATTGATAACTTCCTCATAGATCTCATGGAAGCACATTTTAATCTAACAACTGAGGTTATTTTTTTGGTTTGTTTGTTTTTTATTCGTTGATAACTTTTGTGAGAGGGGTAAAGTGAGTTGTAATTGTCCTAAACGTTTTTACTGCCATCTAGCTCTGACTGGTGGTATTTCGGCTTCCCTGGTTTTGTAAACTTAAATGCTCCTTCTCATGTCGATATAACAAATATGATATGAAATGCAAGGAGAATAAAGAAATTACATTGAAAAACATACCTAGAGCTATAATATTTTTATATTTATTCTGGCATTATAAGAACAGATTTCTGAAACTCTAGAATTCTAACAATATTAACACATACATAAAGTCGTCCTCCACACAATGTAAGACTATTATGTCCCCCAAATACATATTTAAAATTACGAGCGACTAGAGCCAATAGAGAATCTACTGGTATCAACCTTGGGGTATCTTTGTAATAGTACACTTTGTACTTGCCTGTAAGAAACCCCAAAAGGCGACTAGTTTAACATCAGAGCTGAAGAATATATATATATATATATATATATATATATATATATATATATAGCCCTAAAACAGAGAAAGGGAAATAGGAACAGCCAAAAAAGAATATGTTTTGTGCTTCTACTGATCACAGCAAAATCTGCTGCCTTTGTGCCAGTACAAATCCTACAGGCATTAGTATCTTCCTTAAAATTTGAGAAAGCATGTATTCCTTATTTTTGAGGACGGTACTTATATTCTGTTATTTAATGGGTAGGGGAGGAGAGATTAGGAACCTAAGATAATACTATGCGACATGGACAATATGGTGATTTTCAAACGACAGAGAACGCCCAAGACGGTGTTCTACTTCTAAACACAGACTGGTTTTTATTTTATTGTGTTTGGTATATAGGGTTCTAAGTGTTCATGTTTTAAACGAACCCTGTGCAATTACAGGTTTATTGAACAGTTAGTGGAATATATGTTGCACTAAGGAAAGTCTGTATACCTGAAAACTTCGTGCCAGTACTCTTTGACATAAGAGACGTGGTGAAAGGGGATATCCAACATGTGACAGACTTTATAAGCATCTTCACAGTCTTTCTCTGAGGTACACACACCATGTTCATCCAGCGAGTCCCAATTCCTCATAAACACACCAGTTACCCGGTAACCTAAAACAGATGCATATTTTTCTTTCTGGAAGTACCTAAACATACAAATTAAAATGACCACATAACCAAATCCAAACCTTTCGAAAACAATGACAGATATTTCAAAACTGTTTAAACGTGTTGTGATTATAATACGATTATTGGTGAAAATGTGTTTATAATTACATAATAGATACGTTATTAACGATCACAAATATAACTAAACTTAATTAAATAAACAACTCTATTTACGTAATTGTTAAGATATCACTGTATTTGCCCCTCAGTATCACCGTTTTTTGTACCCCTCACCTCTTCGTTTGAGCAGTAGCGCTGCTACAGAGCTGTCCACTCCACCAGACATAGCGCAAACAACATGTCTCACTGCCTGCATAATGTAAAAAGTATTCAAAGAAACACAAATACAACCAACTAAATGACAAAAATCACATAATTAAGCACAACTACATCAACTGGGTAGATGTCATTTAGTGGTCCAGCTACAAAATGTGTTCCAAGGGAAACGCCTTTCCAGAATTTTAAGTACCGCATGCATTTTGAGTTTTTTTGTGTTCCTACCATACACCTTCGTGGTTATACACTGATTAAACTAAAGTCAATAGCTATATTTAATTTAAGATGAATGTGTGCTCTTCAATTGATTTCTGTTAAAAATAAAAAAATAAAAAAACATGAGTTCTCATTGGACTAACGGTGGCTGTGATCTAGGAACAGCTTAATTTTGTGAAATTGTATATATTTATTTTGTTACAATAAGTTATTACAAAAAAGGTACACTGTTTCCTTTGTATTGTCCTTTAAAATATGTTTGCAATTATTCTGTGGAGCTCTGAGTTATAGCCCTCCAAAAATATTTACTCGATTTCCCCTGCAGCCAAAACTTTAGAGTACAAAATCTGGCTGACAGCGCGGCATCAAGTTCGTGTGCGCACAAAAAGTGGTCTTCCCCTTCTCGTCAAGCGTAATTCAGTTGTCACGGGACAAGACACCAAGTACGTTTATTTTAAACCTTGAAACACTTTCACTCGTACAACGGTATAGATGCTATCTAAAACAGGGGAAACTTTTTTTTTTCTTTTTTACCAGAGGCCCACCTGTTCAGCTGCATTAGGCACTCTGGCCCACTATTTGCACTTCTTAAGAAAAACCACAAATTATATATATATATATATATATATATATATATATATATATATATATATATATATATATATATATATATATATATATATATAAAATAGAAAGTTGTTGCTATCGCAGACCACAGTTTGGCAACCCCTGGTTTAGCAGATGCCGAAGTATATTGTCGAATGTAAGCAACGCTAGCGGCTGCATAAGCGCCTGGGAAATGTATATCATCATCCTGTCATGTCTGCTGTGAGTTTTTAATTGCCTTTTACTTTTGTTCATTGTCTGTTGTATGGTATTTTTTAAATAATAATTTATCAAACATTGATTGTTATGTTTCTATGCATCAACTTATTCTATTTAGTGGCCCTGTTTTTGTTGTTGTTGTTGTTTTTATTTGGTAGATTCTGGCTGTCTTCTTAAAATAATGTTTATTTGAATTGTATGATGATGATGATGATGATGATGATGATGATGATGATGATTTAAATATGGATGTAAAGAAGACTGTTATTATTACAGGAATACTGTATTAATGCAGTAAACAGAGTAGACCATCCTTACGCTAAAAGGTTCATCTGGACCCAAGCAATGTAGTGCTATTTTATTCTATTGGTGTACATTTTGAGACTTGATTAAACTTAGTATAAATCAATAATTCATGTCTTAAATGTTTTTGCTGTGCATATCTTATACCAGTGCCCATTTTGTTATCTTTCCAGCAAAAGTCTAAATAACAGTTAGGGAACTTTGTACTGTACATTAGATGGCCTTTACTAGTTGTAAGCTCAAGGCTGCTTTATGTCTACAATAATGAGCCTGAGGAGTATTTTTAACAAATTCTACATTTCCCATTTTTTAAAAGCCTGTATAGGGTTATATTTAGGGTATTAACATTATCTAAGTCATCATATTTGTAGGATTGTACAGCAGTCAGCTGTCACTGTAACTTGCTGTTATTACTGCTAATCCTTGCAGCTAATGGGATATGTTTTAAAAATACACTTGACAGCATGGATTAGTTTATTACTCAGTTTAGCTTATTACTACTAAATCGTTAAAAATAACTCAACTGAGATATCAGCCATTACAATTATTCAGTACCTTTTTCATTTGCTTTTTTTTGTTTCTTTAACAGATGTTTTAGTATCGTCTGTAATTCATATTGCTGTAAATCAGGAGGGCTTTTTCATTGTAGCACTTAGTTGTGCAGTTTCTATGTGCATGGTTTTGTTAATGAGTCTTCCATTTTTTTTATATAAACAAATTTCAGAGCTTTGGAGTTGAGATGGAACGCATGCCAACTACGTTGTTATTGTCTGCTGTTGAGCTTTGCGTGCAGGAGGATAATATGACTTTCCTGCAGTCCTATGATGACACAGATCTAATTGCTGGACATGGGAAGTACAATAAAAAAAATATACAAATTACACAAAGGGTAGCTAGTCTTTACATGATTAAGTTGTTGGAACATAAAAGAACATGTGAAACATTTAGAACATATTTTGTTTTATACAATCCTAGTATATTGTATTTATGTATATGTATAAACATGTTTTACATTTTTGTTTTACAGAATAAGATAATTTAGCACTGATTATATTTTTAAGAAAACATACTTAATGTTTGAATGTTTTTTTTTGTTTTGTTTTTTTGTTTTTACATTTACAGATCCAAATGTTTAAACAGTATTACTAATGTAATCATGTTGACTGAGGAAACAAAATGGACATAGATAGTATTAAGGAATCCATGAACTTTGTAACAGTGATTTCCAGCTTTCTCTTCATATTTACAATAGTCGGTCTGGAAATCCTTGAGGTCATCCCTAACCCAGATGTTGTAGTCCTGTGCTGTGGAGGTTGAGGGCTATTGGCTGGTGTAGCTGCTGCCATTAAACTTTCAAACTATAACAGCACTAGGATATATGGAGTGGGACCAGAAGGGGGTAACAAAATTTTCCTATAATATTTATATTTAGCGTGTTTCACATAAACAGTCTCCCAATTACTGAAGTCCATAAAGCATGCTGGTATTCAGTTATAGAGCAAACATGTTTAAGCTTATTGATTCTAGCAGGGACAGGGACAAAAACTTCACATTATAGCCTGCGTTATCAGGAATTGTGGACCTGAAGGCGTCTGAAGTAATGCACCTAGAAGCTGCCAGTAGTGGTTTGTACTAAACCTCGGATTCAGTATGCTTATCAGCAATTATTTTGGAGCATGTGTAATTTACCTCATCATTTTTTTCATATTTAATATTATGTTTAAATATTTGATTCATTAACAATGCTTGTACTACCTGTTACTGTTAAGAGCCTGCACCATGTACAAAAGCTTTATTGAGAAGAATCCAGTATATATGGATGCAAAAAGTACTGCAACAGGACTGGCTCCTCCTTTTGCAGGTGAATGTATTGTTACAGCCTAATCTTGTTTCTGAACAATTTTTTTTAAAAACTGTCCCAAGTTTTGAGCAAAATTTATCAGCAAATACATTGCCCAAAATAAAGCAGTACCTTTACAGTCTCAATCTGTTTGTGACTTGAAATGTTATTCCTGTGGTGGTTTTCTGCAAATTTTGCCATTCCAGAAACATCTGTTATATTGCCTTGACTTTCACATTGGCCAATGCAGCCACCAAAGAGGGATTAGCTGGATACACAGGCAACCACAGTTATGCTCCTTGTAAAGTCAAAGATCCTTCTGTTCTTCCATAATTGTTGCTGAATAGTTGCACAATGCTTTAATAGATGTAATGTTTCACTAAGTTATTCTCTCTGTTCTAGGTGCCAGCACATTTCAAATTTGCCAACAGTATGTAGAAGAAATTGTTCTTGTCAAAGATGATGAAATTAAAGCTACAGTCTCCACACTGTACACAGCTGGCATTGTTGTGGAACCAGCAGGAGCAGCAGCCTTTGCAGCTATTTCTGGAAACAAGATACCAAACCTCAAAGGGAAAAATGTAGTAATTGTTTTAAGTGGGGGCCAGGCAACATTGGTAAAAGATGAATTAAGCAATTTTCCTGAATAAACAAAATATTTGATAATATGGCTTACTACATCTCCACCTTATGCAGACTTACAGTAACATCCATGGATATGTGAAATTAAAATAAATGAACTCTAGGTTATTGATATGGCCTGGTGTTAATGTGGCAGAGCTGTATCGAGATAATCAAATCCTAGAGTCACAAACCAAATCTGCCACCCTGTCTTAAGTGTGAGGTCAGCAGCAGCGATGTAAACTTTCTGCCACAAAAGGGATTATTTTTCATGTACAGTGCAATACCCACAATCAAACTTGACCAAGGAAATCATGCACCTAGAACATCCAGATTAGCTATTAAGTCCTCCAGCGTCAATTGTCAACATGGATCTGTGCTAACGAAAACTATTTAAAAAAAACTCCACATGGTTTTGTTGTAATTTTGAACCTGAAGCATAGCATTAATTTGATATTTATTGCATTTTTTTTATTTCATACAAGATTAATAAAATATACAAGAATTTGAAATACACAGGTTAATTTTAAACTGCGTTGGTCCCAAACTTGCATACAAGTTACTTGATTCAAAGAAACCCTGTCATTTGCAAATAAATGATTCATGTAATAAAATGAAGTTAGCACATCAACACAAAAAAGTAAACCCACAACCTGTTTTTTTTTTTTTTTAAGGTTCACTCTCCACCTTTTTTTCTTAAATACTACTAATTTTAGAAAATTACATCTTGAAAATCATTTTTACAAATCCATAGTACCAGTAAATACATTTTACACATTTTGTAACACTGTCCTGATTGTAATGACAAAACATTTAAAATGTAAACTTAATTAAAGGGGACTCTTCATTCTCCTTTCTGGCCACTGGACAAAACTTTATAAGCGGGGAACTCAGGTCAATCAACTTAAAACAAAAAAAGAAAAAAAAAAAAAAGACGTTAACACACAAAGTTACATTCTATACATAACAGTACTTCAGGAGAACATATTGATAAGTCTCCATTTCTTCAGTAAAAGTGTAGCTTAGAGTAAGTAGCGTTACACGTCTCCACGTCTTGCTATAACCGTTTAAATAACATACGTCATTTCATTGTTAACATCTTTCAAATTTTGTTTCAAAGCTCTTTTCAAAATGGCTGCTCTAGTGCACCGATAGCATAAGGATTATTGCCCACATTGTCAAACAGGTAACACAGCAATATCGATCCATGATGTGGTAAGGAACAAAATAGTGATTTAGGAGGACAAATCTCAAACCCCAGTGTACTAGAGCAGCCATTTTGAAAAGAGCTTTTAAACGAACTTACATGTAAAAAGGTCAGGATGTTAAGGAAAATAAATTACAGGTACGTTCTTTAAAACAGTTGTAGCAACACGTGGGGATGTATAACGCTATATTTTTCAGAACTCCGCTACTTACTCGTCCTTTTCTCCATCAATAGTTTAAAAAGAGTGAGAGTGACAATTAAATCAAATTAGAATATACAATTCATATTTATGACTGGTTACTTTAGGTCATTCTGATCTTTGAAAATGTGGTTTCACGCAAAAAACAAACCAACACTCAAATGATCCTTACCTGTCCAACCACAGTAGGCTTGAGTGGCAGTGATTTGTTAATCAAGTCTGGAGTGTTTGAGAGATCAATAAGAGGTCTATCTTCCATCTTTGTAACAGAGGGTTGAGCATCCACTTCAATGTCCACAAGCAAAGTCTATTGGTAAAGTTTTAGAATTACATTTCAACCTCCATAACATTTTACTTGGCTCATAGCAGAACAATGACATGTGGCATGTTACACCAGATCTTAAATTACAAGAATTACCACAGGCTTCCATTGTCATTTCATCACCAGACATGCAATATTTTAGTAGCGCCTCCTGTCTAATTCAGTAGACTCCCGTTAATCTGCGTTTCAACAATTCGTGTTCCGATAATCCATGCAGTTTAATGCAGTACATTATCAAGATGTGTTCGTGCAGAAATCATCAGATCTATGCGGAAGCGGGTATTCGCATGCTTTATTAGTGCGTAAATCTGCATATATATATATATATATATATATATATATATATATATATATATATATATATACAGTGCCTTGCGAAAGTATTCGGCCCCCTTGAACTTTGCGACCTTTTGCCACATTTCAGGCTTCAAACATAAAGATATGAAACTGTAATTTTTTGTGAAGAATCAACAACAAGTGGGACACAATCATGAAGTGGAACGAAATTTATTGGATATTTCAAACTTTTTTAACAAATAAAAAACTGAAAAATTGGGCGTGCAAAATTATTCAGCCCCCTTAAGTTAATACTTTGTAGCGCCACCTTTTGCTGCGATTACAGCTGTAAGTCGCTTGGGGTATGTCTCTATCAGTTTTGCACATCGAGAGACTGAAATTTTTGCCCATTCCTCCTTGCAAAACAGCTCGAGCTCAGTGAGGTTGGATGGAGAGCATTTGTGAACAGCAGTTTTCAGTTCTTTCCACAGATTCTCGATTGGATTCAGGTCTGGACTTTGACTTGGCCATTCTAACACCTGGATATGTTTATTTGTGAACCATTCCATTGTAGATTTTGCTTTATGTTTTGGATCATTGTCTTGTTGGAAGACAAATCTCCGTCCCAGTCTCAGGTCTTTTGCAGACTCCATCAGGTTTTCTTCCAGAATGGTCCTGTATTTGGCTCCATCCATCTTCCCATCAATTTTAACCATCTTCCCTGTCCCTGCTGAAGAAAAGCAGGCCCAAACCATGATGCTGCCACCACCATGTTTGACAGTGGGGATGGTGTGTTCAGGGTGATGAGCTGTGTTGCTTTTACGCCAAACATAACGTTTTGCATTGTTGCCAAAAAGTTCGATTTTGGTTTCATCTGACCAGAGCACCTTCTTCCACATGTTTGGTGTGTCTCCCAGGTGGCTTGTGGCAAACTGTAAACAACACTTTTTATGGATATCTTTAAGAAATGGCTTTCTTCTTGCCACTCTTCCATAAAGGCCAGATTTGTGCAGTATACGACTAATTGTTGTCCTATGGACAGAGTCTCCCACCTCAGCTGTAGATCTCTGCAGTTCATCCAGAGTGATCATGGGCCTCTTGGCTGCATCTCTGATCAGTCTTCTCCTTGTATGAGCTGAAAGTTTAGAGGGACGGCCAGGTCTTGGTAGATTTGCAGTGGTCTGATACTCCTTCCATTTCAATATTATCGCTTGCACAGTGCTCCTTGGGATGTTTAAAGCTTGGGAAATCTTTTTGTATCCAAATCCGGCTTTAAACTTCTCCACAACAGTATCTCGGACCTGCCTGGTGTGTTCCTTGTTCTTCATGATGCTCTCTGCGCTTTAAACGGACCTCTGAGACTATCACAGTGCAGGTGCATTTATACGGAGACTTGATTACACACAGGTGGATTCTACTTATCATCATTAGTCATTTAGGTCAACATTGGATCATTCAGAGATCCTCACTGAACTTCTGGAGAGAGTTTGCTGCACTGAAAGTAAAGGGGCTGAATAATTTTGCACGCCCAATTTTTCAGTTTTTTATTTGTTAAAAAAGTTTGAAATATCCAATAAATTTCGTTCCACTTCATGATTGTGTCCCACTTGTTGTTGATTCTTCACAAAAAATTACAGTTTCATATCTTTATGTTTGAAGCCTGAAATGTGGCAAAAGGTCGCAAAGTTCAAGGGGGCCGAATACTTTCGCAAGGCACTGTATATGAGGAAGCAGACGGTCATCATTTAAATAAAATTACATTGAGTTCAGTATAGTGCAAGCCAATGGACAGGATTGTATTATAGTTACTGAAACCAGTGACAAGCAAGCAGAAAGCAGACTTGACAGCCTGAATATGAAGAGCAGTTATGACAATTAAAGACTCAGAGCAAGATCAGTGACTTTTTTTTTTTAAACCAGCTCTCTGCCTCTGAACAACGGCAATTATGTACAGTATATATTTTGACCATTGTTGGGACATTATATTGTATTTGTATTACTGCATTTTTCAAGTTCTCAATTAATAGCACAGGGATTTCCCAAAAAGTAAGATCAATTTCGGCTAATCCATGTTCTTCACAAATTCGGGTTCAAAATCGGTCCCAATCTGCACAGATTAACAGGGGTCTACTGTATCTATAAAATTTGAAAGAGTACTCAACTTTGTCTCAGAAAGCCATGTACCTACCTCTTTTTCAGCAGAACTCACAGGTTCCGTTTCTGTTAAAGCATCACAAGGTTTTGCAGGGCTTACAACTGTCTGGTATTTTAAAGTGTCTTGGTGTAGTTCTGCCTTCGGCTTCTCTGGTGAAAAATCTAGAGAACATGGGACCATCTGTAGTGGAGGAGACTGTTCTCTGGTTAAAGAATCATACTGGCACCTGTCTTGTGGCTTTACTTCATTTATCTGTAGGGGACTGCAAATAAAAAGCTTCATTTTAGGAGCATTTAAATATGTATGAACATGTATTTCGCCACATTACTGCAAGTATTATTAAGGAATCATTTTTATCCATAAATTAGTCCAAACTATCTTGAATAGACATCAATTACATTCAGTCTTGCATCAGACCATTTCTTTAAAATGTATTTTTTTTTTTTTTTATATAAACAAAACTGGGGGGTTGACACAGTAACCGTTTACTTGCTCACCTTGCTGAAAAATTTCTGTCAGATAAAAGGACTTTGGCACTCTCAGATGCTCGAGATGAAGACACCAGTGTCCTTGGTAGAGTTCTGGGGGTCATTACTGGAATTCCAGAGAAACGTCTGCTCACTGGTGTAGGCAAGGCAGAGGAACGGCGTACACTGGATGTCACAGAGACAGATCGAGCTCCAAGAATGGGGGTATGTTTAGGAGTATGTGCAACTTCAGCAGAAAGATCAGTAGTGGTACTTGCCCGAGTGCTACTAGGAGAAAAATAAAAAAAATAATCTAAGCTAAGTGTCTGACAAAAGCATTGGCTTTACATTAAAAGTATGTAAACATTTACTAGAACTAATTAAAAAATGTATTCATTGATTGAAAACCACTGCACAGTAACAAAGCTGAGGTAAGATCCATTTAACAGCCTGAAACATTTCCAAAGAAAAGTTTGAGAACCCCTGATTTAGAAGACAGAGCACTAGCACACCCATGTTGAAAAGAGTTTTGGAAACAGACGTTAAAATGTGTGTAAAAAGTTGTCATGTTAATAAAGAAATTACAGGTACACTATTTAAACAGTTGTAACAACACGTGGGGATGTAGAACGCTACGTTTCGTGGAACCCCGCTACTTGCTCTTTAAAAGAAAGGACTTAGAAGCATCAGGCAGTGCATGAACGAACTGTACATAGACCTCACTGCAAACCATTTTAAGAAAATTCATAACAATAAGCCAAGAAATATGAACAGGAATCTGAAGCATTCAACAAAATTATCTTTGAGACAAAAATATAACTCCCCCCCCCCCCCACCCCCCCAAATGGGTCATAGTATGTTTGGATAAAAAAGGGGAAAGCCTTCAATGATGAAATCCTTGCACCTACGGTTAAACATGGAGGTGGCTCAATCATGATATGGGGGTTTTAGCAGTTCAGGGACTGGAGAGATTGATAGGCTTGAAGAGCGAATGCTGCAGCCTTGTATCTACATACTACAATGATACCATCTGCTTGTAGGACAATTGGCACACAGTTTATCTTCTAACCCGACAACGACCCAAAGCATACGTCTGTCAACTCTGGAATTCTTGAAGAAAACTAAAGTTTTGGAATGGCCTTCATAAATCACCAGATCTCAATCCAATAGAAATGATTTGGACAGATCTAAAAAAAAAAGCTGTAGCCAAGCATTGTATCCAATCTGTCTGAGCTGAAGAAAATATGCAAGACAGAATGGACTCGGATATTAAAGTTACTGGCTAATGTTCAATAAATGATTGTATTTAACATGTTTTCTTGAATTTGCTTACTGCGTAGGGTGCCAATACTCTTGTCTGCAACTGTACATGCCCAACTAACGTATGTACCACCACGTTTATATAGGCTACATTTCAAATAAAACTTGGTGGCATTGTGCCTCACATTTTAGTAACCATCCTGGTACCTAGTACCAGTACCACAAAGAAAAAAAAAAAAGTGAAATTACCTTCCAGTATTACTGCATGACATTAGCCTCTTGGGTTGCATAATCCGAGGTGCTTCAGGTGAAGGTACTAAGGAAATGAAATCAAGGCTTATAGGAGTCTCACAGCACCTCATTTTTAAACTGTTAATCATATTAAAATAATGCATTTACTTCACAATTAATAGAAAGCCAATGGTTCTTACCCCCGGAGTACCTTGGACCTTTCAGGTGACCAGTTGGTGTAGGTGCAATGAATGCCTTTGGTTTTGGGAATACTGGTACACTTCCCTTGATGTCACTTGTAGTTTTATTTTGTTGAGCTGAACTCTGCACATTTAACACTGAACTTGGTTGTTCCTTGTTGTCTGGACTGTGTGGTTGAAGTGTTGCTGCAGATCCCAGTCGTCTGGCAGGACTAGGGAGTTTACTACTAGCACTTGCAGATTTGACTAGCTTAGATGCAACAGTTGGAACTTTTTTTACTTGAGATGTGTGTAAACGTCCACCAGCTACAGGTGGTAGAAGTCTTTTCCCACTGGAAGATGCCTGTATCTTTGTTTTGCTCAAGGAATTATTTACCAATATGTTTGTTTTACCTGTAGAAGAAATAAATGTGAAAAAAGTCCAACTAACACCAGCAAAAATTTATTTTCAGTTAAATTCCACAGAAGACAGATTACTAAACCAGTTTCTTTTATCTAGGTCAACTATAAAATCATTTACAATGTGTGCAAATCCTAAGAGCCAAGCTTGTATAAAAGTGGCATGTATACATAGGATATGCATTTGTTTCATACTGTATTACCCCGTTTTCTTGAAATGTCCTACATACTTCAACAATACATGACAAACTCTTGAGATGAAAATTAAATCAATTACAAAATTATTATTATCATTTATTTCTTAGCAGACTCCCTTATCCAGGGTGACTTACAATTCTTACAAGATATCACAATGCACCCTTCTATGATTTCCTGATAAATTGTTATTTACTGATTACACTACACTTACTTAAATGTAATTATATATATATATATATATATATATATATATATATATAAAACCTACAGTAATGCATAGACCTGCAGGGGACATATA
Source organism: Acipenser ruthenus (assembly GCF_902713425.1). NCBI lineage: Eukaryota > Metazoa > Chordata > Actinopteri > Acipenseriformes > Acipenseridae > Acipenser > Acipenser ruthenus. The sequence goes on from NC_081195.1 coordinate 48,516,087, forward strand.
TGTTTAAAATTAAGCTTATATTTTGCTTAATATTGTAGACTTTAAAAAAGAAAAAAAAGTGCAGTGTTTGAACATAATATTTTAAAAGGCAAGATAACTTCAGTAGTTTGTATTTGTGAATTCACAAAAAAAAAAAAGACATGGTGTTTTGTAATTCAGTCAGTTATTTGAAACAGTATTAAACTGTTTTCCAAGGGGAAAAACAGTGCATTTTAACTAGCTGCAAAAAATTAATAACCATATAAATAGGTATGGGGTTTAATTTAGGTTTAAGATGAATATTACAAATGCTAGTAACTAGAAAACATTGTTTTATAAATGCATGTAATATGAAGTACACAAGTGGAGAGATAAACTTATTTATGGATCAATATGTGCACTTCAGTAACATATACTTGTAACTTTATACAGATAGAAACATGTACTCCTGCATGGTGTCCTTTAAGACTCAGAAGTCGTAGCTAACTAGCAATTCAGGTTTGTTGGTGGCCAAATAAGGGCTGTGTTAACTATAAAATGCAAAAGGAAATCACAATGCACTTCTGCCATAGAGATAGGATGTCTTTGGTCACGCACTTTAGTTCAGGGGCTGTGTCAATGCACAGTCTCAGGCCGGCAAAGAGCACTGTTCAACTGTTAACGGGGGGCTCAAATGCAGCGGAGGTCTGTTTAGTGCAAACAAACTATATGACACTTAGAAAGTTCTTAAAACCGTTACTAACTATTAAAACACACAATGGTGCTAATTTTAGAAATACTAAAATGACAAATTCTGAAAGAACAGGGAAGTTGGTCTTACCTTTTCCAGTAGGAGACACAGAAATACTGGAATTCATGCTTGAATTCATACTTGATAAAGAGGAGGAGGATGATGATGTGTTTCTTCTAGTAGCACCCCCAACACCTCTGTGCTGGACAGCAGGTTTTGTTCCATACGACCTTCGAAGACCAATCTGGAGCAGAACGACAGTAGTTTAGAATTTAAGTTACAAAACTATCTTCTCCAGTACAATCTTAAATTGCCTAATGCATACATAGTGTGGTGTATTACTGTACAGTACATCCTTTTTTTCATTCTGTGTAGCAAGAACCACTAGCCCAGACTAAACAAGATGACAGACATGAAAACAACAATTCCGAAATTACATGTCGGCAGTGAAAAATGCATATCTGGATTTCAAACCAACCACATGTGAGCCTTCATTATAGGATAATTCATTTTACTAAAAATACTAACCTTATTGGAAACTGGAACAGTTCTTTTTCCCAGGATGCTACCGTTTAGGGACGACTCACTTATATCTGAAGCAACGCTTGCATTATCAGATTGCAAATCCTCGGATGAACATGCACTACTGTTATGCCGCCTTCTTGAAGGACTAGATTTAATTCCGGGTTTTGGCTTTAAAATAAACAAAGTAAAGTGTTCATCTAAATACGATAGAAATAGACTGCATATTTTTGCATGCCTAAAATTCTAATGCATCTATGAAAGAATGTTAGCACACATACCAGAACAAACCATATTCCATGATACTGTGTTGTTCAAGTACTTTCTTTACAACATTGCTACAAAGAATCATTGCATAACTCTTTACCACTACATTTATGGATATTTCTGAAATCAATTGCATACCTTTTCTGCTGCCACACATCTGCTTTTTCCAGCTTGTTCAGTTGCTTTTGAAGACACTGCTTTGCTTAAGGGAATTCGCTTTAGATAAGATAGTGTAGCTTCTTTCTTGTACACATTTGCTGAACTACCTGTGCTCTTTTTCTGCTGTTGAGTCTTACAAACGTTAGCAGGACTGGATGGACTAGCACTTGTTTTTGAAGGACTTGCAGCCGTGTTGGAGGATATGAGACATTGTTGTATGGCTGGGGGGAGCTGTTTTAAAGGACTATCCCAAACACAAAATGTTTCCCTTTTAATCGGGCTTATGACATGCTCTTTTGATTTATGAAGAATATTAAGTTTAGCTTTAGAGTCCTCAACAAACTTTTCAACAACTTCATTTTTATCAGTTCTCTTTTCAGGCTGTACAACACTGCCACTTTTTTCAAACTGCCTTGCCAGCAAATGTGCTTCTTTAAAAATTTCAACAAACTTATCCCCACTTATAGGGCTCCAACTTCCTGTAGGGATGTTTTCAGACTTGCTTTCAGTCATGTTAGCTTGTTTTTCAATTCCAACTGAAACACATTTCTCTTTATGCCGAACAGGCCCCACAAACACTTCATCATCCTCATCTTCATCCTTTACACTGATGATAAAAATAAAATAGGTACACCAGTTAAAAACATTATCCATTTAGTTTTACAGGTTAAAGATGTAAATAAGTAATACTTTATCAAGCCAGTGAATGTTCATATAGTCATCCACATGTCTGTCTGGTCTTTTTCCACAAGTTTCTAAGTGGGTCAGAATTACTATCATAGAAGATGACTTGTCAGTTCCCTACACCTCGCGGGAAAATAGTTTATTAAACTTAATATAGTATTTATTTGTATAGTATACTCAGGATTAATTTGTAAATGTTAAATGACCAAGTTATCACTATGCCTAGTGGCATTCAAACAAGATTTCTTAAAATGGATTGACAACACAGTGTTTACTATATATACTGTGAAAACTATTAGAAAAAAGAATACAATACCTTGCAGGAGACAATGTAAGGTCAAAGTCAAATTTTTCCTCAGTAAGAAGAACACAACCTAAATCAACAAAAACGTGCTTTTATTCATTGCCTCCCATTTCATTAAAGACAAAAACTGCTTAACTTGCAACGCTGATGAAGGACTCATTCTTAAAAGTTGTCTAACAGTACATCTGAAGCCTTCAAGACAATAATGTTGGCAGGAAGTTGTTACGAGATTTTTAATTGGATAGACTGAACAGCTCATGGAACAAACTCAGTTAAACCACACATCCAAAAAAAAAAAAAAAGCCTGCTGTACACAACCAATAAAACAAGTTCACAAATTTTAAGTTTACTGTATATTACATTTGTAATGAGAATGTTGCCGTGTGCTTTGGGTGCACTGACGGAAGTAAAAGTAAACTCACAAGGGTCAATCTAATTTTAAACCGCGGAGCTAATAGGCCTACTCCCAGTGACTGCAAACTGTAAACTAAAATTGAATGGGACACCTTAAATCACTAATATTTACCATCATTGTCAAGCGAATCCATGGTTTTCACAGAACGTGTAGTCTTTCGGTTATTTGATAATAATCTAGCTGCAAAATAAAAAAAGTTATTTTACAATTACAAACTACATTTCGTGGAACTGAATGGCTATATTCATGACAAAAAGTGAATTGCTATTTGCAGCGGTGCCAAAATGCGGAAAATGTACGATATTTGTTTTCCCCCTTTGAAGATGACCAGATTTAAACACACTAAAACCGTCATAAGCCTTAAGTTATACAATCATTTACATTTTACTTAGTTTATTTTCGTGCAATAGCATTCCTTTTAATACTTACCGATTATAAAGACAGACCGCGTTATTTAAAAAATAATAATAGTGTCTTGTGCAACAGCTTTACCGGACGAGCATAAAGACAAATTTCAAATTTTCCACTCCACGTTTAAACGCACTCATGTGACTAAACATTCAATTTTCACTGGTCACCCTAATACGTCACTTTCGATACATCCCATACGCGCAGTAGTATTTGTAAACCAAACGTTCTGGGATTTGTAGTTTTATGGACACGTTATCCTTTATCGTCGCTCGTTCGCTCGCTTCTGGTGGAAACCAAGTCAATTATTTGGCTTCTGTACAGACCTTTATTAATTTTCAATCACATTCAACAAACAATTTATAAATATTTTTTGAGAAAAGAAAAAGTAAAAAAATACTGAAATGGTCTACCGTCCAACAACACTATAGTTTCCTATATGGTACTTTCTTGAATTAAATTATATTAAGTGTAGGATGCCAATATACTTTTGTCTGCGACTGTATTAATGTATATATTACTTTGGTACCATTAAAAAAAATAAAAAATAAATCAATATATTACTCTAATGTGGATTGTGTTGACTATAGTCAACAGAAATACAAATGAATCAAGTTTCTTATTTATTTATTACAATTAACAACAGACTATAGGATGTAGAAATAGCTATATAAGAGAATACTAAAAACTCAAATGCCACGTTTTTGCCTCACCAGGAGTTTCATAAGACACCACAATGTTGAACTAATGTGTTTTATTGTCCTCGGTACTGCATCCAATAATATAACTAAGACAGTAGGCCTATACATTGGCACGGCAACATATGAGGTATGAGGAAAGGCTGCGTAAAATCAATCAAACAAAAAGCCATAATTAGGGCCTACAAATCAAATCAGTGCAGAAGTGATGAGGATCTAGATAGTGTGCTTGAAACTTCGAAAATATGTTTTTGGTATACAAGTATAAATAGAAAATAAATATAATGTATTCGTAATTATACGTCGAAATGATGCACAGCAGAAAGAACATTTCAGACATATTTGTCTTTCATGTTCTTACTTTTTATTCGAAAAACAAAGTTATCATATATTTTTATGACATATATTTTCAAAACATTGTTCATTGGATGCAGTCACATTGGTTTTATGCGGGTTTATCTTAAATTTAAAAGCTTAATATGGCATGGTATTGAAAGAAGAAGCAAGAGGTTTGTAAGAACTCATTTCCAATTGTTATCCATTGCGCCAGCAGGGATGAGAAACAGTAGTAAAGACTCGTGACGGGGAGTTGTATACACAATTTCCTTGGCAATCTGTGCTATACCCGCAAAGGGGTTTCTTTTTATCATGCTAGCAGAAACACATCCCGTTCTTAACTGAGATCAGGACTAACTCATTTTAAAGGAGCAGGAACCTACTTCCAGTCTTTGAAGGAACACAGAAGGCGGCTGCTTGGTGATACAGTATTTACTGTGTCATGTAGCACAACAGGTCAGAAAAGAAAGAGGAACCACAGGCAATATATTTAAAGATGGTCTGACATTAACAAGGTTACCTTATTTAATTTTGGTTTTTTTTCCCCGGGAAAAACAGTTCTGATCAAGGCAACGTGCGTTAAGCTTCAGCTGAGAGATGAACTCTATTCGAAGGTAGGTTGCAATCTATTTTTGGTACATATTATATTAAGTTAACGAATGCAACTTATTTTTATATTAACGTCTAGGCTATATTTACACTTTAACAACACTATATAGATTCAGTAAGAACTTCAAATTAACGTTATTTTTTTGTTTTATTGCTAGTTCTCTCAACGTTTTGATAATTTTGCACGTTTGCACTGGAGAATATAGTGTGTGTGTATATTGGTACTTCTAAGTACAGTGGGGGGGAAAAAGGATTGCAATGGAGTCAGATACATGATGATGACCCACTAATCCAGAGCTGTACAGTAAATATAAAATTATTTGTATTTAGGACACGTTCTTCCATGTATTGTCATATTCTGATGTCCTCAAACTGTGCTAAAGAATGTCCAAAGTTTAATCACAATTTGATAAGCATATCCACCTAAGTGTGTTCACTACTGATTAGACTACAGAAAAATGCATCCTTTATGCTCTCTACTACATAATTTACAACCATCTCAACTATGGAACCGATATTTCACTTTCTGTTACCATACAAATTAACACTGTAATTCCTCAAGGAAAAAATTGAGAGCAAAACCATCTATTTTTCTCTATACCCGGTAAACAGAATTGAATACAAATATTATTCAAAACAAAAACATTTAAATTATATTAGTCTAATTTGAAATTATCTTGAAGGGAAATTATATATATATATATATATATATATATATATATATATATATATATAGACAATTTTCTTAAATCAGAGACATTGACACTGTACATCACCTTTTATAAGGGAACTCTAAAGTCAGTTGATAGTTCCTGTGCATATTATTGCGGGTATACAGAAAATCCACATACTGTTACCAACAAAAAATGCTTTTTTTCTGTATTGCTTTTATTCAAGCTTGCAATTCAACAGCTGAAGTCACTCCATATCTAGAGTCCAATCAACTGCCTCACTAATTAGGCGATTAAGTGCATATACTTCAGTCATAGTCACTCAAGCGTGTCATGGTCAAGGATGAATGATAGAATGATTAAAAAGAAACCAAAAACATTTCGTCAATGTCCATCATTTATATACCTTATTTTTTTCTAAAATAAATGTGTTTTAATAGTGATGTTTCTTTTGATGCTCTGTATATATATATATATATATATATATATATATATATATATATATATATATTAGAATAAAAAACATTGTCTCTTTTTATTTCTAGGATTCAACCCTTGCGAGCTCGAAGACAGAAAAGCTGTGGAAGTAAACACCCTTATCGACCACTGAGCACAAATGAACTTGCCACCTGTACTATGATGATCATAATTGTTATAATAACAATATGGTGTTCTTGGGCAACTGCCCCCAACCCTGCCCTATAGCAAATTACGCTCCTGCTTGGAGTGTGTACACTACACAGGGCTGAAGACAGTTCAGAACATTCTGTGACCAATCTTTTAAGAAGCAGAAGGTGTGAATTGACGCCATGTTCATTTGGAGCTGTTTGGGTTTACGTAAATGAAAGCAATGTTAAGTGTGGTGCACATACCAGTGATGTCAGATGTTGAAACTTTCATTCTAAAAAAGTGAACGTTTAACTGTTGTTTAAATAGCAGCTCCGGAGGAATGAGATACCACAAACACATGGCGAATGGAAAATGTGGTGTGTCTGCGCTATTTCGTTAAACCTGGTGATGCGAAACAGTCCCTGTAATGTGTCAAAAAACTATAACACAACTAATAATAAAGTGCTTCTCAATTCACTGAGCCAGCTGATGTATTTTGCGCCATTTTTTTGTTTCTAAACAGATAGATCTAACAAAACACAACTTCTAGGCTAGTAGGAGCCCTTAAAGTGATGAACAGAATAATTTCATAAATCTCCCCTTTGTGATGTTTTATACTCTAAAGGTCTGCAATGTGCAGTGAAGGTGAAATAACCTATGAAGTGCTATACTCTAAAGGTCTGCAATGTGCAGTGAAGGTGAAATACCTTATGAAGTGCAAGTGTAACACATTTCTTGGGAGTACAGAAACTTTCTTTAACGTAATGCAGAAACAGATATAATTTAAAATGACAATACATATTTGCTAAATGTGTTTCTTTCAAAGCTTCATATATATATATATTGTTTTGGTTAGCTACATTCTCTTTAAACTAATATTTTAAATGGTTTATTTATACTTTTGTAACTGTTTTTCCTTTTAAAAAGTTGCATTTTGATAATTGTGAAATCACAGGAACAGTTATTTCAATGGATTTCATTGTTTTTATGTATTTAATACGAAAATAACTTTGTTTTGGAAAATCAGCTGTCCATCTAAAATACTTTTAAAAGCTAAGAGTTGCAGTGTTTCAGGTAGAGAGACTAACTTGTGTTCATGGCATGTACTCAAAAACTGAAGTCTGTTTTTTATAACCGTCCGACCTGAATTTACTGCAGATGACAACAGTGTCAAAAGTTTAAATACACTGTTCAAGGACACAGTACATAACATTTCTTGTGTGACAATTTAAATAAACATAATCCCCTAATCCCTGTTATGAATTCATTTTATCATAGTCTTGCTGTTCTCTATAGCTGCTAACCTAAAAAAAAAACCAGGTGGTCTTATCTTAGAACAATATGTGGATATGTGTGTGGATTAGAGTGTGAAACAAGTTTTTAAACAAATGTGTTAATGTCTTGTGCACCAGACAGTACAAATAACTTTTAACTCAGTGCCCTGGAGATTACAAATGTTTTTCCTTGTGCATTTAAGAAAACCATTCCTTTTCAAAACCATTATAATAACAAAAGTGTAGTTCAAACACGTTGCCTTGACAAGACACAGAACAGTTTGTAGAACCTCCCAAGAAGAAAAAAATACTGTTTTCCCAAATCAATGAGCATTTGAGAAAAGGCAGAAATGTTTCGGTTAATCATTTATATTTGAATCATCTTATATTGGAATAATGCTATTTAAAACTGGTTACTTTTTTGGTAGTCATATTGAATAACATTTACAGATTTTTTCAAAGAAGCCATTTATTATTCAAAAAGACAGATACTATAGACATACTGTAATTTATATATTCAGAGACATACAATAAAACAAGGAAGGGGTCAATCCTTATTTACAGCTTCCTAACCTCTAAGGAAGTTGAATAATAACTGTTCAAGTGCCTTTGAATTATTATTGGATTTGTATTCCTAAAGGTGTAGTGCCCCATACAGGTTTAAACATATCATGCATTTAATAAGGTTGCTGGCTTCAAAGCCATGTGAAAAATACATAATCTGTACATGTTTCCATTTGGAATGAAAAGCAATCTCCTGAGGGTTATGGTATGGAAATGGTTACCCAGCCTTGTTGATGCTGAACCATTGGGATGCATTAAGATCCGACTTGGGGATAAATCAACTATGAGGAACTGGACTTAGCATTGATGGGCTGTACAGCCTCCTCTTGTTCATAAATGCTTTTTTTTATGTTTAGCTTCCTAAACTGTAACCTTCTACTGCTGCAAGGAGTATCGTGACATATTGGCAAGCAGGTTTAAAACTATTTGGTGAATAACAAGCCATGTAACTGATCAATGAGAAGTGATATATTCTTTGCAGATAATGCCTGACGGAATGAGTACTGGAATGTATTTATTTGCCATAATAAAGACAATATGCCACACATTCTTCAGGTATGGATAATCTAATGTTGACCAATAAAAAATGATTTATAGATATTATCAATTTTATACCACTGAACAATTTATTTATCTGATACAGATAACAATATCCATTATGTAGTGTTTGTCACCTAGAGTAGCATGTTAAACAGTACTGCTTCACAATAATAAAAAAAAGAAAAACAGAGCTTCTTGTTTTTTTAGTTTTTTTTTTATGTACAGTAGATTCCACGATAAACTATCTAAGGGAAACTTCTACATTATATAACATCTTTTGTAGCCATTCTGCAAATAATGCCATCAAGCAGTGTTCCAACCTTTTCCTCCTGAGGGGTAAGCTTGTAAAGCTGTAAGAAAACAAGACAAAAGCCTTTTAACTCAAATACCAATTTAGATTTGTTTTCTTTGATATCAACCTACATAAATGCAATTATTATTTATTTTTTTACAAACCTTTTTAACTTTTGCCACATCTGTAATCGTTGGCAGATCTTCAAGGGAAATTTGCCGTCCCTCCACATGAGCTGTAATTTCCTCTGGGTTACACTTATCCTCTTTTTCATGAACCAATACAATGAGAACAGCTGAGTCACTGTCTGATATCCCAAATTTTTTAAAAGCATCAGAAATCTAAAAGGAAAAACGATTTAATCAATGAAATAGACAGGTTTGACCTTGGTTTACCTTCTCAGCAGGACAGCCTGAGACAGATGAGTACTCCCAACTGAGCCACCAACGCAACAGTTGGAGTAGTGGTTAGGGCTCTGGACTCCTGACCGGAGGGTTGTGGGTTCAATCCCCAGTGGGGGACACTGCTGTTGTACCCTTGAGCAAGGTACTTTACCTAGATTGCTCCAGTAAAAACCCAGCTGTATAAATGGGTAATTGTATGTAAAATAATGTGATATCTGTATAATTAATGTGAAATAATGTATAATGTGAAATAATGTAAAAATGTGATATCTTGTAACAGTTGTAAGTTGCCCTGGATAAGGGCGTCTGCCAAGAAATAAATAATAATAATAATAATAATAAATAACATTCAGGAGCACCCTGCTTTACCTGGGGATCCCCATCCAACTACAAACCAAGTTATACATGTAATATGTACCTCTGGGAGGCAAAACTAACATTTTAAGAATGGAAAATATTTTCCTTCAATATTTTAAATATTTTTAGAACCGTCTCAGGCATCTTTAAATGGCTGTATTTGACACCCGAGTCAAAGCAAGTTCTCTTTCAACTCTTTAAAGGTACATTAACTTACATTATTGGCTGGTGACAGATTGAATATAATTTCAGAATAAAGACTTCGTGTCTTCATTTTCCCAACTTCGTGTAAATGAACTGCCTTGTTTGCAGCCACCAGTATCTGAAAGGAGTCCACTATCTGCAATTTAAAAAAAAGAATTGGATTATATGCAGTAATATGCCCCAAATAATTACATTAACATATTACAGTACCTTGCATATTTGGACTGACAGGTAAAACTTTAAAGGGCAAGCAGATTCTAATGTAATTTTATTTATTTATGTTTGGTATAAATAAAATAAAGAATTCACCCCACTTTCGTTGAGTATGCACTACATTACACGCAAAATATTAACCAATTTGAAAAATGTCACATTAGTTTCAGTAGTGTCACAAATAAACTTTCTAAACCAAATTGCATTTTTAAACTTTTTACTGAGCATGTTTAGGCTGCACACTGTATTTTCCTTTAATTCCTACCATTGTTGGGTTTATCAAGGCTCCATCAATAGCTCCTTCCATTGCTTTCTTTCTCAAGATTCCAGCATTCTTGACATCTTTAAACAGCAGCAGGGTCACAACACGTTCAGGAAACAACTCCAGTCGATGAGTTGAATGCATTTCTTCAAAATACTCTGAAATACAATAAATAACAAGAGAGGGCTACGTTTGTTGAAACTGAAAATTAAATCAATGCACTTGACAGAGACACACGTGTTTACGACAAAAGCAGACCGCGTGGTGTTGTACCTATTTTGTAGGAGCAAATGTGCATAAATAAAAATACGTCGCACCAGTCTCGAGATAATTTCTGTATAACTGACAATAACAATATTGTCCAACAGGTGACACTATTGTGCTCCGTAAACATTTTATGACACATTACTAAACAAGGCTTGTAACTCTTTAGGCTGTATGAATTCCACAGGAAAATTAAACTAGGGGGATTCGTCTGGTATCTCGCATTTCTACAGATTTCCAACACATTTGCAACAAAAGACAATATCTAGAGCCTTATCACTTTTAAAACTCGCTACACATTGCCTACCTGAGGTGCAACTTCCTCGTTTTATGCACCCGGCGATTCAAATAATCATATTACCCATATATGAAAACAATATACAGTACCGTAGTTCCTGGTTTATAATATTAATATTAAATTTGACAATCTACATAATTAAGACAGAGAGAGAAAACACACCTACCGATGTAACTCAACACTTTCCCACCTCTGAAAATGAGACCTAGTACTACAAGCAAATTCTTCCCCAGGAAACAGTAACATAGTTACATTCCATTACAATTAATCGTTCAGTTTAATGTGTGTATTCCATAAGTATACTACTAATAAATATATAAATATGTGTATAACTGTAGTAAGTAACTTTCATGGAATTATATTTATCTTCTATGGATTTTATTTGGAAATGACTTGGGTTTCTGGGGGGATGACTTACAACAGGACTTCCTGTCAAACCGCTGTAATTTATTTTCCTGGACTGTGGCTTTTTCGTGTCTTATCGTATGCCATGGAAATGTAACTTCCGTTACATCTAGGCTTCAAAAATACGACTGCTTTTCGATACACCTAGTTTTGTTGCACATTGCATCGTTTTTTTTTATCTTTTGCAAGTATTAAGAAAATAATGGAGAAAGCGGAGTGGTATATTTTCTCTTTTCTGTCCTGCACATACTTTCTGATCTCCTGCATTTTATTCTCAAAATTCACACGAGAGCAAAGGGAGCCCTACATGGACGAGATATTTCATGTACCACAAGTTCAGAAATACTGCGAAGGTAGATTCAATGAGGTATGCATTCTTTTCCCTAAAACTCTCATGATTAAAACAAAGATCCACAAATGACTCAGTACATTTGTACCTTTTACAATTGCTGTTTATCAAAATGCAAATGTTACGGGAAAAAAGTGCAGGATATAAATTATGGTTAAAAAAAAGATTTTGCATTCTACAGTGGTTAGTCTTAGTCAAATAAATGCAAATAACAATGTTTGTCAAACCAGTTACATAATGCACTGTATGAGGATTAACCAATATGCATTTACAACTGTGGAATAAAATGTATGACAATATCTGACTCTCATTTTCAGTGGGATCCCATGATCACAACTTTACCTGGCTTGTACTTGGTTTCTGTTGGAATAGTTAAACCTTCAGTCTGGTTGGTTGGATGGTCGGGGAAGGTGGTCTGCTCCACTGGAATGCTGAGGTTCATTAATCTCCTCTTCAGCAGTGGAAACCTGTATTTAATTTATCTCATCCTGTGCAAGTTGCACCAAACAGACAAGGTAGTGTATGTAATTTCCTATTAGTGGCGGTCCTCCTGTGGAAAGAGATGGTAGCATTTTTTGTTGGTAACAAAATGTGGATTTTCTGTATACCCGCAATAATATGCACAGGAACTATCAACTGACTTTAGAGATCCCTTATAAAAGGTGATGTACAGTATCAAAGTCTCTGATTTAAGAAAATGGTTATATATAATATATATATATATATATATATATATATATATATATATATATATATATATATATATATATATATATATATATATGGATGAAGGCTATGCAGTATTTGCATCCTGAGCCATTCGAAAAAAAGGCATAATACTGCAGTAGTGACGTCAAAATGGCATACCGGTATTCTTCTAGATACTTGACCTTTGACCCATATTTGACTCCTGTACACCCCGACCACAAATCATGCTTTTTAGGCACTTTTAACAAATCTGTCTCTGTAAAGATTTACAGTCATCCTCCACCAACGGCAGCACCAAGCAAGCGAACCAGACAAATAATCTTCGACATTTTCCTTAAAAATATGTTATTTTTTGTGGTTCAATATCTACACAATTTAATTCACCGCACCTGAATTATCAAAAAGAAAATTCTATTTAAGATTCTTTAATATTGACTTAATATTCATTAAATTCACTTGCAATTTGGACCTTAACACCTGTTTATTGTCTTTTTTTATTGTACAGATATTCATGTATTATAAAATAGGCTTAAGTGAGCTAAAGGACAGCTTATAAACTACTTGACCTAACGGTGTCGTAGTTTATGACATATTATTTCATTTCATTACCCAAACCCTAGCCCAACCATAAACCTTAAACTAGTCATTAGTAACAGTTATTACTGGGAAAACTCAGAAAATGAGTGACAGATTTGTAAAGGTGTAAATAAAGGAGACATTGCTTTCATTTACACAGCTATATATATATATATATATATATATATATATATATTTTTTTTTTTTTTTTGTTAGTGTTCAGCTGTTGATGCACCCCGAGGTTATTTATATTTTGAGTGTTCTGTTCCAGACCGCCTCTACATCTCGGAGAATTCTGTCTGCTTTGGCACTCTCCTCATTTCCGGTTCTATACTTCTTCACATTCCTCTACTACACGGATGCAGGGTCCACCTTCTTCACCCTCTTTGCGTACTTGATGTGCCTCTATGGAAGCCACAAAGTCTCTGGACTACTGGGGTTCTGTGCCATCATGTTTCGCCAGACAAACATCATTTGGGTTGTATTCTGTGCTGGAGTTCTTATTGCCCAGAAGTTGACCGAAGCATGGAAGACAAAACTGACAAAGAAAAGAGAAGATAAAGTCTCCACCTCAACTGGGGCATCTATCACAGAGATCAAAAAAGTTACCCAGTTCATGGTGGAATACATACTGTCAGCATCAAATGTGAAGATCTTGATCTGTTTGACGTGGCCTTATGTCATGTTGCTGGTGGGCTTTCTTGTTTTTATTGTGTTTAATGGTGGGATAGTTGTAGGGGACAGGAGCAGCCACGAGGCTTGTCTGAATTTCCCACAGTTGTTTTACTTTTTCTCATTTACGTTAGCATTTTCAATTTTCCATTCATTGTCTTACCAGAAAATTGTAAACTTTATTCAATCCCTGAAGAAGCACCCTATTTTTTTCCTCTCCCTCACCGCCCTGTCATTATTCTTGGTTTGGAAGTTTACTTACGTCCATAAGTATTTACTGGCTGACAACAGACACTACCCTTTCTATGTATGGAAGAAGATTTTCCAGAAGCACAGACTTGTCCCTTACATACTGGTTCCAGGCTATATGTTTGCAGCTTGGAGTTTTGCTGACTCACTCAAGTCCAAATCTTTGTTCTGGAACCTAATGTTTTGTGTATGTTTAGTTGCTGCAACAGTCCCCCAAAAATTGTTGGAATTTCGCTATTATATCCTGCCATATTTAATCTATAGACTCAATATTCAAGTACCATCAGTGTTCAGGCTTGTTTTAGAGCTAGGTTTATACACAACTGTGAATGCACTGACTTTTTACCTTTTCCTAAATAGAACTTTTCTTTGGCCTGATAGCAAGGAAGTGCAGAGATTTATGTGGTGACATTCCATACGCCCAGTGTGGGAGACAAAAGAGATAAGTATACTTTGTATATTGGCTACAAAATATGTAACGACCGTACTGTGAAATGGGGGGGTGGGGCGACTGATTTAAAAAACACAAATCTGACAAAACGTAGCAATGAGTATTTCTATAAACTAAGAAAATAAAGCCATAATCTCATGTAATAAGGGTTTAATAGGTAGGCTGTAAAATGAAAATAAAATACTGGAAGGTTTGAAGTACTAAAGGGAAATGTCTACAACTATTAGTTTGTGGTTGTTTTTTTTTTTTAAAGAAAATGAGGTACATGTACATTTGCAATTAATACTTTATTCCTTTAGTTCGGGTTGTTTCTTACCATGGTTATTGTTTTGACTGCAAGTTTTTCTCAATGCTCTTAAAAGACTTTCTGTTTAGTAGAAACTTTTTTTTTCAGTACTACTACCTGAATTATCAAAAAGAAAATTCTATTTAAGATTCTTTAATATTGACTTAATATTCATTAAATTCACTTGCAATTTGGACCTTAACACCTGTTTATTGTCTTTTTTTATTGTACAGATATTCATGTATTATAAAATAATAGATAGGCTTAAGTGAGCTAAAGGACAGCTTATAAACTACTTGACCTAATGGTGTTGTAGTTTATGACATCACGTAAATTTATATATATATATATATATATATATATATATATATATATATATATATATATATATATATATATATATATATATATATATATATATATAAATTTATTAATCTTTTTTTTATCAGTTTGCTTTTTACTTATTGGCTCTCCCACAGTATAGGGGTGTGTGTGAATAAGATGAATTCCAATGCTGAGTTTATTTATATGGCACTTGACACCTCTCCCCCAGCATCTCTTTATGGGTAAATTGTCTGTCTACAATGACACTAATCATGTTAAGCTTTAGAGACCCAATTATCAATAGTATCACAATAATCAATGATTGTTCTAACCCGACTCCACAAATCTGTCTTTCTTTGTGGAGCTGGAAGAGTTACTACTTAACTAGTTTTGCACCCTTTAAACTCTTGGTTATTGGATATTGAGCAAGTAGTGACGTCTAATCCTGTTAAAAACCTTCACATACCCTTTACTAAAATGTACTCTGGAACAGATTTTTAAATCAAACCCAACCCAGGGTAACTATATTTACATTGCCTCTTGACACCCCATCCCATAGGCCCCTAGGATCACAAGAGATTAAGACAGTTTTCATTTAATGGAAACCCATATTGCTCTGTGGGAATGTATCATGTATGTAATATGACTATATTGGTCCATTTGCAATGTTTATTGTTTTAATAAATGAAAGGGTTGGACATAAATCAGCTAAATTTATCCTTTTTTCTTTTTGTGTATTGCATATCTTCCTCTTTTTAGTTTAGGAACTACATTCCTCAACAATTTAGGAAAGTATTAGTAACCTTCCTGTTTTTTATTATTATTTATTCTTGTAGCAACTCTTTCAGGACTGTCTGTAAATGTTTTTCATCATTTCAGCACTAGATGGCCTAGTTGAACTGTTCTAGACACTGTGAGTGAATAAAATATAATGTACTCATTCTATACTGCTAGTTTACATTGTTTATACATTTATTAAGACAGTTTCTAAAGCAGCTTGCATGAACTGGTTTTAAAATCAATATTGCTGTTGTTTAATGAGAGGGGCACTCTCTGTAACTGAAATGCAAATGCACAAGTGTAGTGCTGCCCCAAATCATTGTGCATCAATAAGGCAAATGTTTGCTGTATTTTTACACAGGGAACTACATATTACACGGCAATGGGTACATTTCACAGAAATCGTGAAAACTGTGATTGCCGGGAAAAAAATACAGCCTTACCAATCAGTATAACATCCAGAGTAAAGTATAATTACATGGTGCTTTAAACCATGAAAATAATAGCGGAACTTTGCACTTTGAGCAGTATTTTGCTAAACAAGTGATACATTCTATATATGGGCAGGTATGCAGCAGACATGCCACAATACAACTCATCATGATAGGCTTGCTTGTGTGAAGCAATCCAGCTGGGAATTGGACCCACAAGCATCTTATCCAAAGACTATGATGCAAACCATTTGGTAACTCTCCATACACAAAGGGCTTAACTATAAGGTTAAATGCATTCGTGTTGGTAATGTTGGTAATAATTATGTCAGAGAAAAAGTTTGACAGTAATTGCAACTGTGACTTCATGAAAATGAAAGCTAATACATATCAAGGGCACTTATTTAATACACAGTAATTACTATGGAGACTTGGGTATTAGTGTTCTAAATTTAATTTATGAACAAGGCTCCCAGATACAATAAATATAGTATGTCGACTCTTACTGATGTGTTACTCTCGAGTAATAACACCCTCTTTTTATTTTTCCAACAAAACCATTTTCTTTTTGTGAGCTCCTGCAGTTTAAGCATAATCATTTGTGTAGTTTTCAATTTGTCTTTGTTTTAAGGCATACTTGGTGATGATTTTGGTAATAGTACATTCTTTCTTGGCACTGAAAGAAATGTTTATTTCTGGGAAATTACATTTTGAATACTGATTGGTAGAACCTTTTTAGGTATGACAAACAATCTTTCATCAAGCTATGCTATATGTATAAAAATAATGTTCTGTTCACAATTATGTATGTAAAAGAAATATCAAAGTATGATTGGAAAGCTTGAATAATCAGGATTAGTCATACTAAATGATGTTTTTTTAATGAGGAAAAGGTGCTTTCTAATTATGGAATGGTGTGGAATTGCAAGTTGTGTTTCTGTCAAAATCTGCCAAGGGATATTAATTAAAACTATATACACTATGCTGAAAACATATTCCTCTCAAGGCTAAGCAAAGCAACAAATATAATTGCATGAATTGTGTCGTGGTCAGTTTTTATTTATATAGAATGTTAATAGAATTTTAGAAACTCAAATTTTGCATTACATTTCAAGACATTTTTCACACATACTGTATTGTTTCGAGGAACCCAGAGAAACTATATCCTGTTCTTGTAAAATGACATATTTTCTTCAGTATACCAAAATAATAGCAATATCAATAGCAACAGAATGTTCAATATCAAGAGTTTCATCAGGATAAAAGGATAAAATGTATCTTTGAGAAGTTCAAATACCAGTATCCTAGAGACAGCACATGTTATAACTTTCCTCATGCAGGTATATAACTGAAGGACGCTTTCAGAACTATTAGATGAGATAACAGAGTTGACAAACCACACAAAGGCCACTAAGTCATGAAAATCCTGGACACTGAAATGACCATGTGTGACAGAGAAAGAATGAATCTTGGTTATAAATCTCCCTCCCGACCTGTGAGGGCACTGTGTAAAGGGAACAGTGTGCCCCGGACTGGATGGTCTGACAATTCACTCCAGGGAAAGGTGGAAGTCGACCATCTAGAAAGGGGGCGGAGCCACAGTACACCAAGTCATCGCCCCAGACGGGAAGCAGTGTGGCACTTGCTAACGAAGGGGGCGTGGCCGAGCAAACTGCTCCTTTTTTATTGTTGTGAGAGAACTGCTGAAGGACCGTAAAGTTACCATGAGTGTTTCGTGCTTGTTTGTTTGCCCATCCAATTGTACTCATTTGTCATTATTAGACAGCTAACACGTCCCAGGAGCTGTCACTAAAGGCCAGCACTAACCCGAACAGCACTGCACTATTGTACATGAATAAATTGTGAAAATCTGCAGTTCACATTTTGTAACATCCGAAATGACATTGTTGATTTAAACCCTAACATCTTATTTTTTTCTCCAAATGTAGTCATTGAGATAAAGTTGGAAAACTCAAAGAAATAATCAATAAACAAAATTCCACTCTCCAGCAGCTGTGTGAAATTGGATACAGAAATGCTATCAGAATTTTGTTCACTAAAATATAACTTATCCACACATTCAATGAGGTCCTTGATTACACTTTCTTTTATCATTTACAATGTTTAACTGTATATAATTATTTTGAAAACATCGACACACTTTGAACCTCAGTGTCCACTGTTGCAGACAGTGCTAATGCAAATTGAAGATGTCAAATCTTCATTACATTGTTAAGATTTACCTCTAGTTTCCTGATTTGAAAGGGCCCGTTGGCTTTGTCAACATTGATATATTTGCTGAGCAGAAGATTTTGATTTCATATGAAAATCGATCTGATTAGATGGCAATTTCTTTGACACCTCTTTCTGTATTGACTCATCTAATGCAGTATGTGTGCTAGCAAATCTTAGCTGGAACAGAAACTGATGGGTGGATTTTTTTTTTCTTTTTTTGTTCTAAAAAAAAACAAAACTTTATTCACAGCACAGGAGCATTAAGATAAACATTGGTGATTGTACTCAAGCTTTTCACATAAGACATTTTAACGACATCTTTAGAAATAATACTCTGCTGAAGCAATGACTTCACTCCACAGGGAGGCTGTAGTGCTGGTCTATAAATCAACTGGTTACTATTAAGCAGAAACGCCAACTCCATTCAACATGGAGGCAGGGAGGCTGTGATTCCCAGTCTTTCCCATAGGTCGCAGAGAGTGTTTAAACCTCTCACCTCAGCAAAAGCAGCTACTTCAACTCACACCGGGGCTGTTGGGTCTGATCTCTTATAGTACCTGCTGACCGGGTTTATTTCATTATTATAGTTATTTTGTATCCTGCCCCCTTTATGTAATGCTATCAAAATAATTTTTGGATACACAGCCATGAGACGGACTTTCCTGCATTTATCTTGCCTTGAAAGTGAATTACTCCAACTCCAATTGGCTTGTTTTAAAACCTTAGTCTTTCAAGTCAAAGCTTTTGTCCAAAGGCGAGCAGACAGCTGTCAGAACCTTTATGTGTTGAGTGACAGCCTGCTAGTGAGAAGACTAAGAAAACTTAGTGGAATGCATATTGGAATACAAATTACAGTTTATCTAGAGTACAGTAGATGAATACAATTTAAAACACAGATTGACTAAAGCATTTGTGTGCATATGTTGTAGTTTGCAATTCTGTTCACCAATAAAGATTGTAATTAATTAGGATTGTTGTAAATTGGGTGTAGAATAGTGTTTTTGTATATAGTAACAATATGTTGTTTTCACTAATCTGTTGTAAGTGCTGAATACACATTTTATTATACAGTTAGAATTAAACCATACCAAATCGTATACTTTTCATTTTGGTTGACGCAATAGAGATTAAATGAACCAAAATATTCTGAGACTAAACTGAAATTACTCCAGAGGGCTCCGTCTGAACAGCTGCCATCTGACATCCCTGGTGAGAAACCACTAGAGCTCTCTCCTAGTTTAGGAACCAAATGGTCATTTAGATGTCTATTACATCTTGAGATGACATTCATTTTAAAACATACCTTAAAACCATGTTAAGACCTTACAAATATTTCATGATGTCTTGAAATAGTTCATACATTTGTGCTGGTGTTTGTCTCTGCCAGGACTCGTCAAGATCTTATCATGATGAGTATGTTTTGCACTCCGGAAGTGTCACAAAAGGAAAAAACAGAAAATCAGGACATCTTCACAAAAGCATAAATACTGCCCAGCTGTATTTATGTGCATTCCCTTTGAGCCTTAGCACTGTAAGTATCTGTTTGAGATTTATAGGACCAGCATTTCTGTGGTTAAAGTTTACAATTGTAATTGAAACTAATAAAGACTGTAAAGCAGTTTTAATGAAAATGACCATTACTTTGCATCACATTCAACAGAATAAAATTTTTTATATCTATAAAAAGGAGCAGCTATGTGTAGGAGGAATAAATTGAGACGAGTAGGAGGATTATTAAAATGTCTCTGTTAATCCTTCTAAAGCAATTAGAAAAGAAGTAGCTGAAAATGTTTTAATGTGATGGGGCTCAGGCAGATTAGAATGCTGGGCATGATGTAGCAAGAGTGATTACATTATCCTTAAAGCATATCACTAATAAATTTAGAAATATGACATTCCAAATATTTGTTATTGCAAGGCTTTCCACTCCCTCACATTATGAGTATAAATTAGCTCCAGTCATCTTCCAAAATTCTGAAAAAAATGACATAAAATAAATTCACATATAGTTTTAAAAAAAACAATTCCTCTCAAAAAATGTTGATCTAGCTGTGAGAATGAGTTAATTTGCTTTAGGAATACAAGCAATAATTTTACCACTACAATGCAGCATTTCAAAGATGAGATTCTATATTTAAACATGCCTTGGCACTGTAAAATATTAAAAATGGCCCAGCAGTAATAGAGATCCTCCCCAGTGATCTTGTGCTACCTGGTCTTGTAAACTGACAGTTTAGCAAGAGCCAGCATCAGATTCGCCAGGAGGTCCCTCTTCTTAGTGGAGCCATGAACAGGGTGCCCGAAAATAAACAGGGTAGGGGAAAAATGCAACCAGAACTGCAGCAGAAGGTTCCTCAGCAGAAGAAAAAACAGCTGCAGCCTGGCTCACAAAAATAAATGTGAGCCACCCACTCGGACTGACCGCAGAAAGGGCGTCCGAGTCGGTGAAGTGACGCAGGATCTCTAGCGATGAGAGCGCTCCATGCAGCACCCTCCATCCCATGTCCCCAGCTTCCCTTGTCATTCTCCATAGTATAAGTAGTAGTCATAGTAGTATCTGTCTCTTTCCATTTCTTATAGTTAGCAGGTACAGTATGATCTAAAGCTTGAAGCATTTGAAGGCTCAGATACAATTGAGGTTTTCAGTGACGTAAAATCCATTGGTAACGCATTTTAAAAAACGTTGTAGTCTGAAATTGTGAGTTTAATTGCAGATTGAACTTGTGGCTGTCAAGGGGGATAGAGCTCATAATGCAACTCACCAAATGTCTCATTCAGAAACCCATGCTTTAAAAACAGTCATCTAGAAGCATTTGAAACATCTGTCTATGAGATTATTCACCATATTCAGAAAAAATGCCTAATTGTTCCTCACTTAAGTGTGCCAAGTCAATGGTTGTTCATATTGATTAAGCAATAGAATTAGAACAAACACTCAAATGTTGGTTCTGAATATGACTGTAAACTGCTGCTATCTGAACTTTGAAATCGAACGCTTCTGGAAATACGTGGCTAATGTACTTTCTGATGTGACTGGTGTGAAAGTGCCGCCGAGTCCCCGACTGCTCCTTCTCAGTGATGACTCCAAAATTAACATTAACCTTCAGAAACGTCGACTTTTGTTGGCAGGTCTAACAGCAGCTAAAAAGTCAATTTTACGAGGTTGGATGGAGACTGAGATACCCTTAGATCGCACTTAGTTGTTCTAATTCATAGATATTGTGCTTGTGGAGAGAAGTACTGCTAGATTACACCATGCCAGTGTAAAAACTGTAATGGCATGGTCAGATGCTTTTGCTTATCTTAGAAATGTGCTTAATTACTTCCCCCCCCCCCTTATATATATATGCAAACATATAATATGTGATAATTATTGTTTTGGATTCTTAATTATTATTATTATTATTATTATTATTATTATTATTATTATTATTATTTATTTCTTAGCAGACGCCCTTATCCAGGGCGACTTACAATCGTAAGCAAAAACATTTCAAGCGTTACAATACAAGTAATACAATAAGAGCAAGAAATACAATAACTTTTGTTCAAGTAAAGTACAAGTTTGACAAACCACAATTCAATAATACAGCAGGTAATAGTGATAGTTACATCAGGATATGATTAAATAGTGATAGTTACATCAGGATGTGATACAAAGTACTACAGGTTAAAAACTTGGCAGATTACAGTATTCTGAAGTACAGGATTAAATGCAGTAAAATAGGGTCTGATAAGAGCAAAATAAAGCACATTTACATGAAGGGTGATAGTGTCCCAGGATACAAACAGAGGAGTTCTACAGGTGCTCTTTGAAGAGGTGAGTCTTAAGGAGGCGCCGGAATGTGGTCAGGGACTGGGCAGTCCTGACATCTGTAGGAAGGTCATTCCACCACTGCGGAGCAAGGGTGGAGAAGGAGCGGGCTTTGGAGGCAGGGGAGCGTAGCGGTGGTAGAGCTAGTCTTCTAGTGCAGGCGGAGCAGAGAGGTCGAGTGGGGGTGTAGGGAGAGATGAGGGTCTGGAGGTAGCTGGGTGCAGACTGCTCAAGGCATCTGTAGGCTAGTACAAGAGTCTTGAACTGGATGCGAGCGGTGATCGGGAGCCAGTGGAGCGAGCGGAGTAGTGGAGTATTCCTGTTACTGTATTACTTTGTGTGTTTTAGAGCTTCCACTATTCATTTGTATCCATTTTTTCTTGTATTACTTTATTTTTTGAAAAACAATTAAAAAACAATTGTTAAAAAAAAAAAAAAAAGATATTCTGGGGATGGACTTTTCCAATTGGAAACATTGCTGCTGAATTATGGTATTGTCAGTCTACTGGCTACATTTAATGTATCCCTCTTCTGTGGAAGCGGGGAGTGTGAATGTCCTGCCACAGCGGATCAGCAACCTTCATGGAGAATGACAAGGGAGAGACATTATCAAGTATTTCTTAAGAGGACATTTCTTTTTTGCCCCCTTTCTGTAGTGCATGTCTAATCGTCAAGAGGTGTTGTAACACGTTGATTAATTTAAATCAATTACACGCAGTGAGGAAAGTCCTTGTGTCTGTTAGAGGCCGATAAGCTTTTTTGTAATGTCAAGGTTTATGGCATCTGTTTTGTTAGCACATGAGAACATGTGAGGCACAGAAGAGATGGTCAAAGGAAACATAGCTGAAAAAAGGAAATGATATGGGTGGATTTCAAGGCAAATGAAAACCTAAATTCAGTGAAAAGGAAAATGGAATGTTAGTGGAGTATAAAATAAAGACTTTTAGTATAGTGCCAAAAATAAATTAATAAAACAAGTCACTATTTAGCAGTCACTACTTGGGGCAGCTCTAATGGAAAAACATCCAGTCTAGTAAACTTCAATAGGAACCAGTTTTATAGTATAATGGTCTCAGAGATAGACTACAACTAGCACTATTAATGCAGTATGGCCTGGGATTGTGAGTACATGGGAGGACAGAGGTTCTAATTAGAAACAGTCAGCGGACGGCGCTGCTTGTACAAAAAAAAAAAAAAATTAAAACATGGCATCCAAACGGAAAAATTCTTGACATGTTTAAAAAAAAAAAAATGCTGTTATAATACCCCCCCGCCCCCCCCCCGTCATTCTACTACTTGGTGATTGGGCTACTTTTGTGAGTCTTGGGCGGGATTTGAGCTGTGATTGGGCTATAAATTGGCTACCAAATCTGGCAACACTGTGCATGCTCTAGCCCCAGAGCACCCACTGACATTTATATAATATCACCATAACTATTTTCATTTGGGCTGTAGCATGTTGCATTTATCCATCTCTTCAGCAAAAGCATTGCTTAACTTTTTGATACAGTATACTGTAGGCTTCGGGATATTCGAGATGTTACCGCAATCGTACAGTACACTATAAAAATGACTTTATAACTCAATGTAAGCTTTTGGTATTCACGAGCGTCATCGTGTAACACCTGCTGGTGAAACATATGTTAATTTAAAATTATATCATTTGCAACTTCAATTGTGAACCCCTTAATGAATGGAGATAATTACAAACTTCAGTTTTTTATATCATCTCAACAATCTTACATATAAATTTTATTTTGTGGGTTGTACAATTACTTTCGTGGGTCTGACCCACGAAATGCTGGTCACTTGGGTGGTCTGCAGGTCTGGTGTAAAATTTCTACATTAAACACAAAAGCATTTTGTTTCCAGTATAGGAGGTTTTAAGTTATGTGTAGATTTTAGAACCACTTACCTTCACAGACTGGGAAAAATGCTGTGTTTCTCACTGGCCATCTGTCATGTTTTCATAAAGAAAAAAGGTGGTTAAATAGTACAGAGGACACCTGTATAAAACTGGTCTGTGCTTAATGGTAGTGATTTTTCTGCTAAATGCTAAGCTATCAGCATTCTACAAGAAGATAAATGACAAGCACCATGCGTGATATACATAGCTTGTCGCCAGTGGCTGTAAATGAAAACAAATCTACTTCTGGCATTTGTTTAGCAGGCAGGTTCTACTGTTTGATGTTGGTATTTTTGGAACACATATTATGATTGAATTTGGTCAAGCATGAGAATGGTGTGAGTAATAAACAATTAAAGGCAAGTGCACACCTGGAAGAAAAAAAAAAAAAATATATATATATATATATATATATATATATATATATATATATATATATCAGTGTATCCATGTTCTGGTAAGTCAGTTACTATATTTTAAAACTATATTATAAATCTATATTTATAGCTTCTTGTAGCCTGTTTAAAATTAACAATCACAGCATCTGATGGTATTGAGGTCAAATGCGAAACTCACACGTGAGGCTTGTCTGAGCCGCTGGATAAAGCGTTTAGCTTTAGGAATTACAATGTGGAGATCAGAACTCAACCACCGTAAAAGATTTGAGTGAATCATTGACAAATACTGTATCCCGGTCGTGAAGTGGTGCTGCATTGATGATTTCACAGTGGCGAATTAGCGCCTACTCTCAAAAAGACGCTCTTATCCAAATAACCGCCCAGATAAAGTGAAGATTGAGAAAATAAGCAACCGGGCACCATTTCGAGCAAATAGCTGTCAAAGACAATTCCATCAAAAAGTGATCAAAAAAATGTTGGCTAAAATTCAATTTCACTTTTTATTTCATCTATTCATTAGATTTCAAGAGAAAAATGTGAGTTCATAATTGGATGCCTTATGCTATTTATATTTGTCTTCATTTTTTAGCTTTGGTCCAAAGATTATGGTCTGCAAAATGACCTCTCTCACACACCCACACCCACACATACAGCACAAATACATCTGACTCAAATGAACTGTATGCTAATGCAGAGCTGTCCATCCCTTACACACTCGTTCCTTCCTGGAAGGTAATTGTGTTGCCCAATTACTTAATTAAGCTTTACTACTCTGATTTAAATTGCACCAGTAGGTGGCAGCAAATAGGTGTACCTCTATGGAAGATTATGCAACACGAATAGCTTAAGCATGATACAGTTGAAAAATATCAAAGTTTACTATGGGAAATATTAGAGTATTGTTGAACGATGTATCCATGTTTCTACAATGCATAATTATTTGACCACTATGCACCACTATTTACCATGGTATACTGCAATACAGATCATCTGTTTATCTTCAGCCCTTCTGATTGGTATGTGGGTTGCTGTGGTGATCTAGAGACATTTAATAAATTGATTGATCACAAAGCTCCTGGTTTATCTCTGCTTGATTTTATTATAAGTTGCCTGCCTGACATTTTGCATTGCTTTACCTTCTTATGGAGAAAGAGAAACATTATTGGACATTCCTTAAGACAAGCCATGTCCCACTAATGGCTTTGAATGCTTCACCTTTCATACCATGAAGCTGCTAAGCGACCTCTAAATTTCAGCATTACCAATTATTTCCATTTATTTATTTTATAGGATTTCAAAAAACTTCCATCCTCAATGTCCTTTTTTTTACTGTCTGTTCCTGCAATACTAACAAATGACTCCTGATTAGTAGACTCACAATCACGGAAAAAACTGTAAGGCAGCTGAGCATCCCAAATTATCAATGAGTCATAACCTCCTACTACATTGAAATGAACTGGGTGATTAGACTTTGCTTCGGGGAGGGTCTGTGCAGAATCTTTCACTCCAAAAACCTTTCAAATCTGAATTATTATGTATGGTTGCCTTCATACAAGAAGAGAGATCTAAAATTAAAACTACATAATAAATAAGAAGAAATAGCGTTATAACAGCAAAAAAAAAAAAAAACATGTTTCATAGGGTCATGCTGTCAGAATGGTTGTTAATATATATTTTTTCAGTTGCTGCCTGTAACTGCACTAACTCTAACAGCTCATTCTGTTCTGAGATCCCTTTCTAATTTCAGTGTGAGATTCTAGCAAATTCGTAATACCGCCCTGCCTGCCACTCAAACATAACCAATAGCAGAAGATTCAGGAGCTGCAGTCAATCACAAAACAATCATACCAGTTGGGGAAGTCCAAATCATGTTCTCTCACCTCTCTGTTCACCATACTGTAGGAAACTAGTGTAAGAATCTTTTGTTGCTGATTGATATGCATTGACAGCGATTAATCCTGAAACTAGAAATACAGGTGCACGCTTTCTCTTAGATGAGAAGGGTCCTAAAATCAGGATCATTCTTTGTTTTTTCAGAAATCAAATCCAAAAAAATAATAATAATCCTGTAAAATCATCTATAGTTTTTATATTAACTTCTCAATACATGAACATTTCTATTTCAGCATTGGTGTGTCATTGGATAAATAATTTCAAGTATACTGTAAATTTTTATGAATCTCCACATCTTCAGCGTTTTGCCACATGCATGTAAGACTTTCCTGACATGAAGTGCTCAATTGTTCTCCCATAGCATACAGTACCACTGTGCCAGCTTATACTGTCACATGCTGATGTATGTCTCCATTTCTAATGGCTGCCTGATTTTTCCAGCTGAATTCTAACAGTATTGAGGTCAGTATCATTCACCTGGAAACAGCAGGCTTAAAGGCACTGGCCATAACATTGGCTTTCCACAACAGACTACACTTTAGATTAGTGGTTTTCAACTTTTTTTTAAAACTGTAACCCTTCTGTCTGCAGGTTTCACCTCAAATTTTCGCAGTACAGAGTGGTACCACAGTTGCAATAAAAGGGAAAATAATCTGATTCACAAATAGTAGTTTTTTCTCGTTTATTTAATCATTTATGTCACAACAGTTTGGGACTGACAGACGTTAGGTTACTTACTGTAACCCTGGTTCCCTGAAAGAGAAGACTACCACCAAAACATTACATATGGGATATGCCTGCCTATTGGTAGGTATTTTCTGAGCTCCCTATACCAGAACTGCCGATAGGTTAGCGGTGCAAGCGTGCAACCTCAAGGACCATTGTACCTATTGAAGGCAAAGAAGGATCTACCACATTCAAGCGGTAGAACCTGAAGAATGTATGCGGTGTAGCCCAGCTAGCTGCCGTGCATATATCGGACAGTAAGGCCCCTCTGAAGAGGGCCCAAGATGTAGCCAAACCTAGTAGAATGCGCAGCTACTCTCCCAGGTGGGGGTAAGCTAGAACTGTCATACACTGCAGAGACTGTATCCACAATCCAGTGGGACAGTCGCTGTTTTGAGAGAGGCTATCCTAGGGTCCAGAAACCGTGGCAAACAAAGAGCTTGTCAGAATGATAAAAAAAAAAAAAAATGTGTAAAAAATAATGTAATTGTATGTAAAAATAATGTGATATCTTGTAACAATTGTAAGTCGACCTGGATAAGGGCGTCTGCTAAGAAATAAAATAAAATTAAAAAAATGACGCAGAGCTCTTTTTCTATCCACGTAACATCTCAGCGCCCGTACTGGGCAGAGGAAGTTCAATCACCTATCCTCCTCCAAAGAAAACGGAGGTGGATGGAAAGACTCCAGTTCCACAAGCTGATTCATGTGGAAGGCTGTGATCACCTTGGGGAGGAAAGTAGGGTTTGTAAGCAGTGACACCCTGCTGCCATCGTCCCAAATCCGCATACAGGAGCTGTGCACAGACAGTGCCTGCAGCTCACTGACCCGCTTAGCGGAGGTGATAGCCAAGAGGAAGGCTGTCTTCATAGACAGATGCTTCAACTCTATGGAGTGTATGGGTTCAAACGGGGCCTTCGTGAGAGCCTCCAGCACAACATCAAGGCTCCATTCAGGGAGAAGGGCCCTTTGGTCTAATCAGACACCAATTCTAAAAATACTTCCACTTATAGGCGTACAGCAACCTAGTGGAGTCTACCCTAGCGCTCTGCAAAGTGCCCACGACCACGTCAGGTAGCCCTAGGGCTGCCCAGCGGTCCCGTTCAGGGGCCAGACCCATAATTGGTACTTCCCCGGTTCCAGATGCCAGAGAGTGCCTCTCGCCTGACTGAGGAGATCCAGGCAAAGCGGGATCTCCCAGGGCTGGCCTTGTAAGAGCTGGCATACGGTCGAGAACCAGATTCTCCTGGGCCGCCGAGGGGCCACTAGGAGAACTGTCGCTTTCTCTAACCGGACCTTCTCCAAGAAGGCCGGGAGCAACGGTACTGGTGGGAATGCGTCCTGGGCCACTGGGCCCAGGACTGGGCCACTCATGGGCTAGGGCGTCGACACCGAGTGGACTGACTAAGCGCTGGAGGGAATATCACAGGGGGCACTGAATATACGCACCCTCCCAGCAGGTTCCGTTGTGACCAATTCAGGAGTCGGAAGGCGATGCGATGTAACCCCGGGGACCGCAGGCCACCCTGGTGGTTGACATATGCCAGCACTGACGTGTTGTCCTTTCGGACCAGCACGTGTGTTCCTTGGAAGTCCGGAAGAATGTACTGGAGAGCCAGGAAAACAACCTGCAGCTCCAGCATATTTACGTGCAGGGATATCCAACGGCCTGACCAGGTGCCTCGGACTCCTCTGCCTTCCCAGACCACCCCCCAACCCAAGTCGGAGGCGTCTGTCATCACCACTTGGTGAGTTAACACCACACCCATCCTCACGCCCTTGCGCAAGTGAGAGGGAATCCTCCACCATCGCAGGGCTGCAGAGCACATGTGAAACACTGTCAACCAACGGTGTCTGTCGCGCTTGGGGTGTAAATGAAACAGATTGAGCCACACTTGGAGCGGGCACATGCGTAATAAACCCAGCACGATGGCTGATACAGCTGCGGCCATCAGACCCAACAGTTTTTGGTACCGCACCAAAGGGACCTGCGATCCCTGTTGAAACAGGGAGAGGCAATCCTGAAAAGCTGCTACTCTGTCATCCGACAGGTATGCGTGCATCATACTGGAGTCCAGCCTGAGCCCCAAGTATGTCGTGCACTGCACCGGTATAAGCCAACTCTTCGCATCATTGACGGTGAGGCCCAGCCTCGCCAGATGCTGCGTCACAATCGCCGTGTGGGCCACTGCTCCCTCTCACGACTGGAAGCAAATCAGCCAGTCATCAAGAGAGTTCAGTACTCTGATCCCATGCAACTGCAAGGGGGCCAGGATAGCGTCCACACACTTTGAGAACATACGAGGAGCTAGGGAGAGGCCGAACGGTAGCACAGAGGTGGAGGTTAAGTGGAGGTACTTCCTGTGCTCTGGACGAATGGGAACGTGAAAATACGCGTCCCATAAGTCCACGGTAGTAAACCAGTCGCCCGGCCGGACTGACTGGAGAATGTGTCGGTGAGTCAACATTTGGAACCTCCTCTCCTTCAATAACTTGTTGAGGAATCTCAGGTCTAGGATGGGGCAAAAGCCGCTGTCCTTCTTGGGAGGCAGAAAATATCTTGAGTAGAACCCCTCTCTGCAGGAGGTGCGGTCTACGAGATGAATGACTCGCTTACACAGCAAGGTGGCCACTTCTTTCTTGAGTACCAATACCTGAAGAGGGTCCGTTACAGATGTGTGCTTGACTCCTCGGAAAAAGGCTGGATCAGGAGTTACTGATTCCGTGAAAGCGGCAAGCCAGCTTTCAGTCTGAAGGCAAGGGAACTGCAGTAGACTCAAAGCTCTTTTTCAAAATACGCTCAGCTACTAACACAGAGAGTCCTACCTTACCGTCTTGAGAGGCAAAAAGAGAAATGGCTTCCGTGGAAGGACGGCTTTAACCCCTTTGTAGGCGGGACCGAGGGCATCATCCTAGGAAGGGGCCTATCGGCAGCTCTGGTATAGAGAGCTTAGAAAATACCTACCAATAGGCAGGCATATCCAATACGTAATGTTTTGGTGGTCGTCTTTGAATTGAAAGGGAACTGCTGGTTTAGAACAGAATACCAAACAATAATTCTTAAAACTTTTAATTACAACTCTTTGGATGGACAGAATCAAAAGACACGTATTCGCTTTCTATTCAGCAAAATTAGTATAAATAATCCAAATTAGTCTGCACTGTAAATGTTTATGTTATCATTTACTTCCCATCTCAGCTTAATTATGTGTGCCTGTAACAGGGGCCTTTGTTACGTGTGTGGGACGTCACTGAACAATACTGAGACAGACACAGAGCATTGGGTTTTGACGCACCGCACAGGCACCCAGATTTAATTAACACAAGTTCTGACATTATGGTACCCGGAACTTAATACTCTACTTTCTATACACTGTTTAGGATCAACATCCCCTAAACTGACCTACTTCTGGGCTCCTGCCTCTTCAAACAGCCTTTTCACATGGCCTCTGTTGGGCAATGTCTTCACGAGCACCGTCTTGGAGTGGAAGGGTTTTGTAAAGTAGTTTCTGCAGAGCGGACGTTCTTATCCTCAGTGTAAACAAACACAAGTTTTCGCTCAGCGCCCGTCTGTTTAGCAATGACCATGCAGCTGCCTTGAGCTGTAGCGCAGATGCTTTTTGAGCTCCAAGCAGCCTCCCTGGGCATGCCCCCCAGGCAATCAGGACCTCCTGATCAACTCAGCCCCGGCCGAGCCTACCTGCTCAATTAGTTCCTTAGCAACGTGTCTCCGGTTGTGCGTCCCAGCTGCTTCCATAAAGGCACACATGCACCCAAGAACCAGAAACAGGGTCTCCCTGTCACAGTGCCATTTAAAATGTTTACAATATCAAAAACGTTAACCTCAAGATAAAACTATAATAACTAACAATTATAAACTTTTTATGAAAGCCAACATTAAAATGACTCAGAAGATATAACTTTCTGTCGCTTTGAACTTTTAGACTCTTTTGTGTTTTCTTCCTTAGTTTTTCTTTTGCAAGTACTCAAAACAAATTCAACCAACCGCTATTGCTGTTACTAAAATGCAGTCACGCCTAATAAATAAAACAAAAAGTATGAGTATTGCAATTATTATTTATATTCCTGTTTTTCTCCTAATTTTTTAGAAACTTATATTTTCAAAATTTTTCTCCACCTGGACTGTGGACATGATTTAATGTACAGATTTAAATAGCAATCACGACCATTCATTAAAAGCACACAAAAAATCTAAAAATTGGGCACACAGCAAATGGTGATCATTTAAATGGTGTGGGGGTCTTCATTACTTCAACAAATTGAATGAATCATTGCGTTCTTATGACTGCTAACCAAGGTTAAAATATTCCTGCTGAAGGACTGCTGCTTGTTTCTGCTCATCAATATAAGCTTGTGTTTCTAAAAATACCTGCCACAGCTATTTATATACCCCTGAAACTCACTGCCAAACTTCACTGGACCAAATGCTTGAAGACAAATTACAGTGGAAGCAGCTAGTAGAGGCGATGTACAGGGGTCATGACCTGTGGATGAATATTAAATATTAATACAGCTATTTTTAGAAATGCGACACACAACAAAATATAACTGAAGTATGTTGCTTTGTATTTTATAGTTTACAGTTTCCCCTGACCCTGTTGTCATTCAATATATACAGTGGACACAAGCCTTTTTATACAACCATTCAGATATTTAACACACAAACATACGCCTGGTCGGGAACACCTCTCACTGTTTAAAAGCTTGCATTTATTGTGGTTAGTAAGGATGGTGTCCACCATAAGGGTGTTGTTAAATTCCTAAATTCTAAAGAGAAGTGCTGACCAGTCGAGCAGCTGTATGTGTTGCAGTAATCAGGATGCAGGACCAAGGGAATAAGGTATACAGAGCTGAGCTTAATTGCACTGTGATCTTGCCACTGTAAACTTAGCTGAAAAACAAAGAAGTATGTCTCCAGTACCTTGCAGCAGTACTTATTGATGGTGGTGTCCACTTATGGCTGCATCTGTTAATATACTGTACAGTGTATTTATATTTGTTATATCCAAACTGACTGAACTAATCCAGACATTACATAAACAGAACAGTTCTCATACAGGTGTGACCATTATTATGGAACTATTTGAGATCCGATTGACCAGACCATGGGCCTCATTTACAAAAGGGCACTAAACATTATGGTGCACCATAATTGCAATTAGTGTGCACGTTCATGATTTCTGTATTTACTATTGCAATTTTATTCATTATCGCGAAAAACAGTGGGCATATTATGGCTCACACTGATTTTTGTGCCACACTGTCGTAATCAGCATGAATATGTGACTTGTATGGTAATGCATGATAATGTGTTTAAATGAGGCACGCTGCTCTGAATAATGAGATGAGCTTCATTCACACCGTATTTACTAAAGGGCAATAATCGTAGTGTGCACCTTATAGTGTGTGAAAATTAGGTTGTTTGGAAACCAGGCTTTAACCACTGATAGGCACACTATTTAAACCTATTTTTTCTGGGCTGAAATCTATTTGGCATCATGGAGACATTACTTACATTAAAGTTTTCACATAGAGCAGTGAAAAGTACTTAACAGATTATATGAAGTGTGAATGGCTAAATAAATAAAACACTAGACCAAATAAGGTATTATAATTTAAAACAACCTCCTCCACTAGAATTTCGAACTCCTCTGCATGTAGTTTTAGTTTGCGTTGCCTCTTCCTGTCCCCTGCGGAGGGCTGTGTCTGTTGATCGCTTATTATCAGTTAATGTAAGCAACCTCCACCTTTCACAATAATTTGTAAGTGACTCTACAGTAGCAGTTGTTGATGCACTAGTCTCGGTAAGACGCTTTGGATAAAAGCATCTACTAAATGACTAATTAATTAATAATAAGCCACTGACCAAAAGTTATGCCTGGACTACTGGGGCTTTTTATATCATGGTGGTCACGGGTAAGTCTTGGACATTATGGCACCCATTGTATGTAAATTAGCCAAATAGTGTGCACATAAATTAATGCGTTCTCTGTTTGTAAATTGTGTGTAGCGTTATCGCTACACAGCCTTGCAGACTGGCTCAATCATTTCATGCAGCCTTGAGATATATTACAAACTCAAGTTATAGTACTCATCATTGTGTGTTATATGGTTTGGTTGGCTGGATCTCTTTGGCATTGCGAAGGTTGAAGCACTGGTATATTTTTTTATACAAGGCTACACTATGTAAGCTACCCCCATATATAAATGAATAATATACAGTCGCTGGTAGTAACTAGAGTCTTAGCTCACACTCATTTTTGTATTTTATGGTTCCTAAAGTGTGTACTGAGGCTGCTTAAAGATCATTTGTTTATTTTGCTCCATGGTCTTGGAATGACTTACAGTTTAAACTTAAGTTGCAGTCCCAAATAACTTTAGTACAATTCCAGAGTAAACTGCAGGATTATTTAATTGAGAGTTGTGCTTGTTTTAAGTAGTTGTTTACACCTGTATTGATTGTCACTAACTGATTGTTTATTGTATTGAGTATGACTTGTCTGTGTTTTAAAAGTATTTTATTTCTGTATTTGTATTTTTGTATTGTAATAGGTTTTATTTTACTGCATCTTGGCTAGGTCTCACGTGCAAAAGAGATTTTAATCTCAATGTGATTTCCTAGTAAAATAAAGATTTAAATAAAAAAATACAAAAATACAAAAATTTAAATCTAAGATTAGCAACGGACTACCAGATGTTTCCTCCCACTGTTTTTTTTTCCTCTCCATTGAGCGATGAGATTAATCTTTAATTCCCCCATCAGAGCAATAATATACATATATAAAATTAACTTCTACTTCTTTGAATTGGTGGCACAGTTGTGGAGAGCCGGGGTTCCCTTGTCCTCCACCAGGAAGGCAGAGGGGACCTCCAGCTGAATCTATCCGAACTCTCTTCCATTTTCCTGTTCTCTACCTTCTTGGGGGATGCAGCAGTTGCTTCCCAGCCTCTGTGAGGGTGGCTCTCCGCGAGCCATGGGGAAACCCTGTACTCCTTCCTAAGCACTTCTCTCCAGTTCTCAATTCCAGAGGTTCTTCCTCCACGCAGCCCTTGCTCCTATCCCGTGAATTAAACAGAAATAAAATCTAATTGCTATTGTAAATGATTTTCAATGAATCTCTGGTTGTTAAAGAAATTAGCTATGGTCAATGAAATGGAACTAAACTGATATGGCAAGCCCTCTCTTTATTGAATTCTAAATCTTTATTGTAGATATGTAGTGTAGATTTGGAGTGCAGCTACCCTTCATCAGATTCAGGATTTAAGTTGACAATAACCAGTGTCAGTACAAATCTACTGAAACTCTGGGGCTTAAACTGGTAGTAACAATGCTCATTTGTCACTATCACAGAAACCTTATAATACTCCTATCCACTAGTACTCAACACATGGATTCAGCCCCAGGAGATTATAGCTACAACGGCTATCCTTTTATTTAGTCAAAAGTAAAGCTGAATAAAGCCCTCTTTTTTACCTAACACTGTTGATGCAGTATAATGGCAGTATTTAACAGTATGCCCATCTCCTTGCTTTAATTACACATTATACACATTGTCCAATTTCCCTCGTCTATTTGTTGCTTCTGTGCATCCCTAATAATATATAACAGGGATGTCTTAGGGATGGCTCTTGAGCCATACTGTATATTGCTCAATGACAGTGGCGTGCCATGACAAAATGGACTGGGGTAGCAGAGTCGTCTCTTATTGGCTGATCACATCCCCTTCAGGAAACCCCTAGACTCTTAAAAAACCTCTATTAAACCCTGTAAGTCATCTTGGATAAAGGCGTCAGACAAATGAACAAATAATAATTAGAGTAGTATGTTTCATAGTATAAGCAAGCACACTGTACGCAAGTGAGTGAGGCAACGAAATGTCATTTGACTGACGGTTTACTTGGCACTGTCTGGTCAGCAGAGAATACCTTGAAGGTCATGACGGCACGCCACTGCTCAATGAGTGTAAGAATGTGGTCTTATTAAACCTGATTATTTTGACTCTATCTTTTCAGCTTTATATCTGCAGTCTCGATGTTAATTGCCACATTTTTCATCCTATATTGATCAAAGTTTGGCACATTAGGTCCATAGTAATTTACTGACCAAACCTGTTTATTATCTTTGATATTGCCTCTATGCATTATATACTCAATGTATTCATTGTGTCTAACTGTACAATAATTATACCAAAAAAAGTATAATTTGAATCTGAAGTACAGCTACAAAATCTATTATATTTCAAACATTCATTGAATATACACTGATAGCGTGATAGCAATTAAGTTTATAATTACAGAGGAAATGTTACTAGGAAATGTATTTAACCCTATTAGCAATGAACAGATTATCCCCAGAGCAAAAACATTTCCTGTCTGATGTTTACATGCAAGCAAGCAGAAGTTCTTCTGAACAGAAAGTAAAGGGATCAAGTGAGGTCGACACAAATGTCAAGTCTGCCCACAGAGTTGTGAAGGCTCTGAAATGAAGCATCAAATACATTTTACAAATTGGTAACCTGCACAATGATATTTGAAAATGGTCTCAAGGAAATGCAAAACTCCATAAATGTACACTTTCTTCAAATGCAATCCAAAACATATATAAGAGGCTAGTGTTGAGTTATAAATAAGTTTGCAAGAGTCAGTAAATATTTAAAATATAAATCCAGCGAATTCATTCTAATCAATAGGATATTACGAGATCATGATTCATTCTTTATCAATATGTTGTTATATATATATATATATATATATATATATATATATATATATATATATATATATATATATATATATATATATCCTTGTGGCACGAGCAGACTGTGACGAGGTTCAGCTGAATGATTGATTAACAATCGAGTCTCGGCACAGCTGTATAAAATAATGAATGTTTCACGCACACAGGGTTGGGTGTATAGTGAGGAGGTACGGGAGACAGAGGAGAGAAACAGACAAATAATAACAATGGCACCAGCACGGTACTTGTTGTTTGTTAGTGTTTTGTTTGTCTATTTGTTTTGGCCAATGTTCAGTTTTGTTTGTTCTGTGTTGTTTGTTCTGTGTTGTTGTTTTGTTAAACCTTTTTATTTATTAATTGACAATAAACTGGCGCAACAGTGCATTTACTAAACAGACTGTGTCCATTCAGTTCCTGGTCTGACGTCAGCACACGAGCCATCCTGTCACAATCCTTCAATTAGAATTACAGCACATTACACCCATTCATCATTCTTAAAAAAAAAAAACCACTCCAGCACTCCAGGACTCAATTTCCAGCACTGCCAGATTTTTTTTTTTTTGCAACGTCCCGCCAAATTTTGGAAGTAACCAGCCAAAAAGTACCAAATTGTGTATTTTAAACCAGCCAAAAAACAGTACTTACATTTAAGACTTTCCTCTTCATTGAGCAGTGAGATTAATCATTAATTCCCCCATCAGAATACGGCATAAATAAGTGCTACGTATGTATTTAAAATGGAAAAATAACACAGGTAAGCAATGTTATAAACATTTTTTATTTATTGGTTTGCTTGCTTGTTTGTTTGTTTTTTTTTTTTTTTTTCAAGAAACATTTCTCATCTGATGAGATCCAATGCGGTACGTCCAGGGGAAAAACATGTATTCAGAAGTGTAAAATTAAATTGTCCAGAACTTTCGACGGATACAGTTTTAAAACAAATGAATTCTAATTCCGTTTGTACTGATGCAGTTCTTAAATTGGTGATGAATAAAAAATAACTTTTTATTTCCCCTTATTTTGCAATTAAACAAGAACCAAAGTCAAATACATATGAGTGTGTGACAGACACAGAATGACCTGTGAGGGCGCTGTGTAAAGGGAAGAGAGTGCCCTGGACTGGATGGCCAGACAATTCATTCCCAAGGTTAGGTGGAAGTCGGTCATCTAGAAAGGGGGTGGACCTATGGTAAACCAAATCATCAATCCGGAAGGTAAACGATGTGGCAGCTGCGGATTGGAGGAGCTGTTGCAATCGTTAACCAGGGGGGCGTGATTGACGGTACAAAAGGGGACGTAGCGAGGTGATCTGTTTCTTTGTTATGGTTTCGGACGAACCAGAAAGGAGCGTGATAAATATTGTGTGTTTGTTTGTTTTGTCATTGCTAATACTGTGTTTGATTTGTGATTATTAGTCGGCTAAACATGATCCAGGAGCTGTCGCTTAAAGCCTGCACAAACCTGGACAACACTGCACCATTGTTCACGTATTAAATTGTATTTCACCACTTGCACTGAAACCACTGACTCGGGACTTGTGATCGTGTGTGTATTTGTGTGTGTAAATTGACTGTGTTATTATTTGGGACTGCAACCCGTTATTTAGAACAGTGCAATACACATTGCTGTGTATTGCCTGGGATTATTATTTGTGGTCACCAGACCAGGATTATAAATAAACATCATTTCACTTTGGATTATCGTTGTCTGTCTTTCATTGATCACCGCATCACTTCTTCACCTGCACACTGCAAACCACTTTGCCACAGAGTGTCAATCACATATAAATTGGCGGGTTCACAATTTTCTTGAGCCAGATTTTCTGAATGCAAGTGTAAAAAAATAGTCTAAATATTTGAATTTTCTTCCAAGTTTATTTAATTATTTAGGTTATTTGTTGGATGTTGCAGCTGGTATTTTCAGTTCTTATTCACTGCTTTGTCCAAGCACACAGCTGCCCGTGTCTCTGACCTTGAGGCCTCTTTACAAACCTGTACTCATATCAGTTGCTTCCAATAACAAAACAGGAGACCAGTTACTTGAGAATTTGGAAGTCACTTTGGGCCTCATGCTATCTATGTTGTCATGGAGACCAGGCCAGTCTACAACCTTTTGTTGCTATGGTTACAATGCCAGTTCACATCCTTTTTTCATCTTCACAACACAATTTTGTAGGCACTGTGCAATTATACACAAGTTTAACCCTTTAATCACTCCTATAGTCCTACAATAAGAATAATAAAGACTACGGGTCTCAAAATGTTATTAGCAATCCAGATTATTCACAGATACATTATAAACACAGAATACATAACACTCATTGAGCAAAATATTATTGTATCAACGTTGCAATTGTGTTGGGCATTCTGAAAAACAAAAAACTAACATTTTTTGGTTTTGGTTTTACATTTTTGAGACAGCAATCAAATTGTCTCTAATTAGTTTCTCTTGGCTTTTTACTGAAGAATAGTATGTTATGTGTAAAACACTATGCAATAACATAAAAATGTGGAAATAAATAGCAATTGCTAGGCAAATGTTACACTTATGCACTGTACATGTTACACTCATGCACTGTACTTCCTGTTCTAAATTACGAGATGTTCCATGTATTTCAAACCCAAGCATGTGAACGTGTCTTTTATAGTACTGTATATGTGTTCTTGTCTTTAGCTGTGTTTTCAAGAGCTGTGGTTCTGACCACAGTCGAGCTTGGTCAGGAACAGAACGCTTTCAGTTGTGGCACTCCTGGTCTTTGTTCCACTTATTCCTAAATAACTTATTTTAACAACATGTAGTCTCCCTTCAGTTCTTATTCAGTTAATTATTGAATGATACTGTACCTATAAAACCTGGAGGATTCCAGCTCCCAGGACCGGAATTGTGCATCTTTGATATGGTCATGGTGGTCTTCTTTTTTATGTTATTGATAGCTCTAAATTAGGAACCCAACACAATAAGCAATGTAACCACATAAGAGGGCTTTACCTTCTGGTAAGGCCCACCTTGTGCTGTTAAACATTTAACTTAACGAGAGCCCTCTTATGAGGGTTCTATTGCTATTTGAAAATGGTTTAAAAAACAACATTTAAAGTTTCTGAACAGAGAACATAGTTTGAACAGTAACATTCAAGATCCTTTACCAGAGATTAGGGACCTAATATTGACCAATCAGGTTAAAGGAAATCTATGGTATTCTAATTTACCTTGTTGCATGTTGACTGATTGTGATTGTTCTAGTGTTGCTTAGTGGCTAGATAAAACACTTGTTATTTCCAAAGTTTTGTTGTGATTTTTTTGACCAATACAATTGCCTACTAGGTACAGCAACTTGGAGATAAGATTACTTTACAGTAGTTACCATAACCATTTAAACATCATTAAAATTGTCTATTGTTTTTACCAGTTATATAAAAAATATATAATTACGTTTAATGCAATTAAATTGTTGAGTTAAAATACTATATTATGGGAGGTTTAAGTAAGCAATAGGTTATTGCGCTTATAAATAGCTCTATATTTATTTTATAAAAAGAAAACAAAAAACTAATGTTTTATCTATATGGCCTGAAGTCCTTAAGTGCCAGTATGGCAGTGAGAATTTCTTTTATTTTTAAGATAATGACCCACACCTGCTTGGATCTTCAGAGGTGATTCGTCCCTGGCCGTGCATAAAACTCACAGCACGGTCATGTGATCTTGTTCAGCTAATCACGCCGTTTTATTTATCCAAGCCATTTTATAAAGACCACTAAACCTATTAGAATGCAGAATATGATGATGATCCATTCTAAACGGAATACACGGTTATCAGATTTGACAGGTACACAGCAAAAAGTGTGGGAGTTTGTGTGGGCAGTGTGACAGATGTGCAAAGCATGAAAGTGATTAACAGAGAATAAACTGAAAAGCTTTTGTCTTTGACAAAGTACAAGCTATTAGCTGTTGGGGTCAGACAAACCAGAGATGCTTCATATCCATTATGCATGAATGCGTGGGAGAACACTTGTGCAACTGTCCCTTGACTGGGGCTCTTTCTCAACTAAGCCTACGCAGATAGATGACTCTAGATGTGGTTTTAATTACATACTAAAAAAAAACCAAGAAAGCGCCAAATATTGTTTTCCAAATACTGTTTTCCAAATACTGTTTGTGATTACTTTCAATAAATCACTAAGTCACAATTTCCATAGAGAAACACAAAACCTTCTGGTTGTTTGAGGACTGCAACGTTGGGCAGTAGATTATACTTTAATTACTGGCAGCACTTCTGATTAATTTTTGATTAAAAGCTGCATCCATTTCTTTTTCTGGTTTATAACCTCTCAACTATCAACCAAGTTCTTATGTTTTTACATGTCAAATTTGTACCCATAATCTGACGTTACACAAGTATGCTTATAGTGAAAACAATGGAGCTAATTGTGTTTAAGGACAAATACAGTAGGCAGTATAGTTAAAAGGATTAGTCAGTATCATTGCTAATGGGGAGAGAGTTCTTATGTCAGGTGCACAAGGGTGTCATCTCTGGTTTAGAGATGCAGTGGCTTCAATGATAGCTCACAGCACAAGCTAATTCTAGCAAAATCAACTCATTCATGTGCATTATTAAACCTTACAAAGTTTCGTTTTCAACAGAGACTGCACTCATACAACATGAAGTTTATAACCAGATGAAAGGACACATGAAAAAAAACAACAAAAAACTATTACTCCTGCGAGATGGCATTTTGAAAGAGGATTACCTGTATGCTACATGATTCACTGTTTTATTTGAATGGGATTTTATGCACATCTTTTATCTGAACTTTAATTATATCAACATTGTGCTGCATTTAATTATTGTATTTTATGTTAAGCAACCATTGCCACAGTTTTGTCCAGTCAGTGGTGCAAATATTAAGAGCCTGCAAATACAATAGAGTTTATTAAAGCTTCATTGCTTTTAACAGCACCTTTTAATTGGCACTTCAACAATGTAAGCTGGATTCTGAAAGTTGTTATATCACTTGTAATTATACTGATAATTTCCACCCTCTTTATATTTCTAGCTTATGTGGCTGAAAATCACAGTTTCCAAACAACAGATCTAACCCCTGC
This sequence comes from Acipenser ruthenus, assembly GCF_902713425.1. NCBI lineage: Eukaryota > Metazoa > Chordata > Actinopteri > Acipenseriformes > Acipenseridae > Acipenser > Acipenser ruthenus. Next base: position 48,557,211 of record NC_081195.1, read on the forward strand.
TTCAAAAGAGCCAGGGATCTCTAGTGGAATAGTTCCACTGCAAAACAAAGGCATTTCCAAAACTAGTGGACAGATGAACAAATGAAAACTGTAGCTGTGTTAGATGCTACCACCAGTGCTGACACTTCTCGGGCCAATTAGTGAGTCACAGTTAGCAGACAAAAAGCAATATGATTGAAATAGTTAACAAAAAAAACAACAATGTTTAAGGAAGTGTTTTCAATGATTTCCTGGAATCAATCAAAATATTCAAAGTGACAGCACTTAATCAGGGTTAAAAGCAAAAGCAAAAGCAGTGGTTCCCTTATTGTTGTGCTTTTTCTTAATTAAAAAAAGAAGGCAGGTAAACAAGACCGATATAAAGTGGGGCAGCTTGAGGATTTGGAACATGCAGAAATGTTTCCTGGACCAAGCTCGTTACTGTAAGTTATGAGAAGCTGTAGTACATTTATGTTTTAATATAATAATAATAATAATAATAATAATAATATTAATAATAATAATAATAATAATAATAATAATAATAATAATAATAATAATAACATATTTGTTGTTCGCTTTCTCTCCTAAATACATCACATTTCCAGTACTGTGACTTTTCTAATTCAACATTACTGTAGGTCAGCTTTGACACAATTGATCTCTCAATCATTTTAAACCACCCTGATAGTTATATTGGCTTCTGTTGACATCTATCAAGGCACATATTTGTGTGTCTGATTTTGTTCCATTTATGACATTGTTTACAAGCTTCCATGTTACTGGTACTTAAATTGGGTATTTTTTTTTGGTCTAATAAAGCAGCCATTTTAGCATGTGGTACAGTGACTGTATTGTAAAAAGATGAACTCAATGTTTGTGAACATACTGTCCAGCTATTTCCTTTTCCACTCTGACATGGCGCAGTCATGGAGTTGCAGGCAGCAATATCTCTTTTTTTAACTTAATTTCCAGGGCAATTGATTTTTTTTTTTATCTTGTTCTAAAAATAGGTGATCTTCAGTTCTATATGAAGGACCACTATTAAGAGCCAGTGGCATTGATTAATGAACGTTGCTGGCACTGTATTGATTTTTATGGACATTATGTGACACCCTTGCAGTGTGTCTATGATAGTTTCCTATGGAGCTGACTAGACAGGATTGTTTCAGTACTTTCCTCTGTTACTCAGCCAGCGATATGAAACCGTGGAGACCCTAGCTGTCAACTCTAATTACCTAAACCAGTATTCAGTGTAGGAGGATTCTGAAATGCAATTTACCTGTTGTTGTCTTGTCAAAATTCAGGAATAAATATTCAAGTGGTAACAGTTGCAGTCTATTAGGTTTATTGTGGACAATATATATATATTTTTTATCTCCAAAGCATTTTTTCTTCTAAGTAATTCAAGTAGTTTATCACAGTCTCCTGTCATCATTTTTCAAATTCATTTGACTAAACTATAGACAGAAAGAGAGCTGAAATGTACTGCATTTCTCGGATAATTATGTGTCCTGGTTATTTAAATTGTTTTACTAGTACTGTCTTTTACTGTTTACCTAAATAATGCACAATCATCACATTTTGGAACAATGATTGTATTGCATTAGTAACTACACTTGTAATTTAAGCTTAATTTAGTTTTTAAAAACTTGATCAAGAGTTGTTGGTAATTGATGATTGTAATTTATGACTGTATATGATTTAAATCACATTTTTATAAAATATTGTATCAATATTTTAGCTCAATTTTGCATCTTAAGCACCCAACATATTTAGTTTTATGCACTACAGTACTTTGTCACTATCAAAATAGACACATCTTATATATATATATATATATATATAATATATATATCTATCAATACAGGGTATAAAATGCCTTTGAGCATTAGCATTTAATACTCCTGACCCGAAAAGGATAATAATGGTGATTTAATCTGAGTTGAGAGAGAACAAATTAGATTGAAAAGCCATGAATTTGAAGACTACATGAGGAGTCAGCTTTATTGTTTCAGAATATAGTCTTCAGAAATCAGACTCAGCGAGTAATGTACCAGTATCACTGAAAACACAAATCTGTCATTTGTTTAATCTTCATATCGTTAATGAGAAAGCCATGTTTAAATAAATGACTACTATAGATTAATGGCTGCTGCTTACTGCATGCACACTGAATTGATATATCCAATAGAAAAATCTAATTTTCCAGATGCAACAAAATAAATCTATATTAATGGCATTCATTATATTTTAGATGCTTTTTAAAAGTATAAAATATCTACAATCTATTTTGTTTAGTTTTTTTAGCAATGAGATTCAATGTGATTTAAATAAACTTGAAGTGAGTGTCAATAACTGTCTGCCCCTGGCTGTCCTTTATTATAGTCAGTTCAATTGTGTTGTCAATAATATATGTGTGTTTAAGTCATGCATTAAATGATGGTTCCATTCTGTGAATGCTCACATTTAACTAAATGGAAACTATATTATGATTTATTGTCATCCACAATCTACTAATCAGTAGACTGATTTTATTTAAAAAGACTGAGCTGAGAAAAGATGAGAAATGTTCAAATGAATAAATGCCCTTAGAAATAAAATATGGTGCTTGTTGTATAAAATGACTTATTAAAAAGGGTTTTAAAAAACTGTTGTACACGGCAGGACCCGCGAGAATATAATATTATTCCATGCGGTCAGATAATATTCAGTAGAACTTTTTTTCCACACCACCAACTATCTCAGGGTAAATGGTAAAATGTGATTGAAACTAAACATATATAAATGCTACAACTATGGACACTTGAAATGGTATGTGGCGGTGTTTACTGGTACCATGCAGTTGGTTGAGCTGACTGCACAGTTCCTCAGAGGCCTCCAGGAACGCACATTTTAAGGGGAATATCTTGAGAACCATCAAGGCTGGAGCTGAAACACTTTCTATAGTTTCCTACGGACCCCAACCACAGGAATTCCAGTTTGCTCTGTGACAATTTCCCTGACATTGCACATAGGTAGTCTTGTGTTTTTCGCAAATACGAAATAGCATGAAATAAAAATGAAATGCAACATATTAAATTGGGAGGTTTATACAAAAAATAGTTTAAATAAATACTTGCAATTGCAGTTGTCAAGCTCAGCCGTTACCATAGACACAATCTGAAGGGGAACGAAAGCTCTGACTAGCACTTGCGCAGATGTATAATTTAAAGCGAGTTGTTTGGGAATTCAAATTGTGATGGAAGAGAAGAGACGTTTGTTTCTAAAATGCCTGAATCGTGCATAACAATTAAACAACGCTGCAAAGAGGGGGTGTATGCAGCTGACGGAGACAAAATAATGATGGGGACAGACTAAAACGAATGACAAAACAGAACGCCCATTGACTACAATGGAGAAAGGAATGCCCTTTGACTATGATGGAGAAAGGAATGCCCATTGATTATAATGGAGAAAGGAATGCCCATTGATTATAATGGAGAAAGGAATGCCCATTATTATTATAATTATTATTATTTATTTCTTTGCAGACGCCCTTATCCAGGGCGACTTACAATTGTTACAAGATATCACATTATTTTTACATACAGTTACCCATTTATACAGTTGGGTTTTTACTGGAGCAATCTAGGTAAAGTACCTTGCTCAAGGGTACAGCAGCAGTGTCCTCCACTGGGGATTGACCCCACGACCCTCCGGTCAAGAGTGCAGCGCCCTAACCACTACTCCACACTGCTGCATTGATTATAATGGAGAAAGGAATGCCCATTGATTATAATGGAGAAAGGAATGCCCATTGATTATAATGGAGAAAGGAATGTCCATTGACTATAATGGAGAAAGGACAGCTTATAACTTAAAATTCCTAAGATAAATCTTAAAACCCCTTATAACCCCCTTAGATATCAACTATTATACAAAATAAAAGTGGAATGACATGGAATGACAGCTGTTTTCCATGGAATGAGAGGCCAGGAATACCGAAAAAACAGTAAAATCATAGATAAATAGGAATGACAACTTGTATCTTAAAACCCCTAATAGAAATCTTAAAACCCCCTAATACCATTTCTTACAAATAAACTAATGTACAACTGTCCTCGAGAAGAAACCTAATCTATAATTAAATGCCTCAGAAAGGTGACTAATTTGAACTCTATGGTATTTTAAAACAAATGTGATTCATCAGTCCTTTTGATATGGTGGTCATTGTTGTCAAATCATTTAAATTGAGAATCCTAATGAGCGTATTCATGTGAGTTTATTGTTCTATCATATATATATATATATATATATATATATATATATATATATATATATATATATATATATATATATATATATATATATATAATCTACATATTCTCATAAGATAATTGCTTATTACCATAAGAGAGAGTGTAAATAATAATGAGAATAAGCCAGCCAGTATATGACTTATGAGTGGTTGGGTTTAAATTACCATTAGAATCAAACAACAGAAGAATAAAAGAAACATAATTCTCCACATTTGCCGGGTCATTTAAACATTAGACAACTAATGAGGACTCAAATCTGCTCATGCCTAAATAAGAATTTAAATTGCACCAATTATATATATATATATAAATAAGTAATATATTTTTTCATTTCAGAACTCAGTTTCTATTTTTATATGCACACTTCAGCCAGAGGGCTGGAATAATATGACCACAGTTCACTGAAGCAATACTCTGACATTGATAGGAGCAGTCACCAAGAAAAAAAAAGATGTAACCAAGCAACCCACTTTAAGAGCAATGCAGTTCAGCTTTGTTGAAGTGCAAAATGACATAGGGATAGCTTGCTCGCCTAAACCGATACCTTGTTTATTAAAAGAAATTGCTGAGTATTACAGGCTTCTTCAAATGAGTTCCCCTGTAATCCTTCAAGTGCATTTGTGTAACTGGAACCCATTTTTTCCTCCTTCAGAAACAGAGCCCGCATCACACATTTGGTCTTCTTTGAATATCATCTAATTTAACTGGTTTTGTAATTAAGTGGCACATAGTTTTTATAGGTTCTATTTATATGTTCTGGTTTTTCGTGTCGAAGTATATCATTGCAATACCTACCATCATATTATTAACCCTCCTTTATGAATTGCCAAGAGGGTGGGGCATCAGGGGCAGGAAGCAAAGCCACATAGGTTCAAGTGGTCACAAGACACAGGCCTTTCAAAAAACAAAACATGCAAGTGAGAAATCTATTTTTTCTTTTCCCTATCAATTGATACACAGAGGAATAACTCTTTCCTAACTTTCACTGGTGCTGGTCCAAGTACAGGTACAGTACCTCCAAAAACAGAATGCAATTATCCAATATAATAGTATGTGATAAGTGGGATCTCTTTGCCATTTAGTTATAAATATGTATACCCTGCAACATACAAGAGACTGTCCACTTTCTATATACAGGGACATCAAAATGGTTTCACTGACAGCATAACATTACCTACCTGTCACCAGATGATTTGGTTGAAGTCAATGAAGGGAGAGCCTTTATTAAAAAAGAGGACCTTAAAAATGGAAAGACCAAGGCACTTGTCATAATAGTTAACTTGAGGAAGCATATAGTGTACACTTCATGTGCCTGGTTGATTAAATTAACTGAAGTGTCCAAAAACTTAAAGGGAAAAAGCTGCATTCTTTAGACAAATACACATCCTATGCTTGTGCCTATGTTGGTTTTTATTTTCCCATTATGCCTATACAGTAGCTGAACTTGAATGTACCATTGTACATTACCAGTGTATAATATAAGGTATTTGTTCCAATTGTTTTATTTCTATGACATATATTTTGCCAAGCAAACAACATAAAAAAAGGTTTGTATAATGAATAAAATGCAGTGCTTTATACACTGATTCATGTCTTTGAGAGGCAATTCAAATTCCTCTGAATTCAATATGCTAAAAAAAACTACCAGAATTTACATTCCAGTCAGCTTCAGTTGGAGATGAGGTCAGGTAAGAGGTCAGTAGCTATTTATATTTAGCATAGTATCAAGAAACAGTACCGTATTGATAGGGTAAATTACATAAGTGTGTGGTTTGTCATAACTATTCAGAAAACTCTTCATTTTTTACCTTTTAAAAAGACACATTGTTATGAAAGGAGTAACGCATTATTTCCAAATGCTTTACTTCATTTGTATGGTACTGTGACATTAGCTACAGTATGTGCTTTATACAGTATTACAGATAACCTGAGCCACATAAACCATCTCATTATTACCAATTGCGAATGTGTCATCAAGTGATGCTGTGCTCTACTATTAACTTGTCACGTAAATGGAAAAATTGATGTGGTGTTAAAAATCGGTTCAAAAGGGAGTACATTTGAAGACGTAGCTGTCACAAAACATTTACACCATGGCACAACCCTGACGTTTTGTAAAGCTAACAAAGTGTCTGGTGATTTGCAGTGTGACTGTACAGAAGTTTCTATGCAAAACGACATTTTTTTGGAAGTCAGCTGAAGTTTAATATATTACAAATATCATTATAATTTTCAAAATATATGTGGATTGTGTGTTCCTAAAGGCCTCTCTGGTCAGAACTGTACAGAATATACTTTGAGACCTATGAGTGCTGCCTGTGTGGGCGTCTCCATTTCAGCGGGTGAGCTGGTCAGTAACATCAGTGGACCTTTTGTAAAATGTTCGTTGTTTGTGTATCTGTTTTATAAAAAAAGTAATACAAATAGCATCAAAAGAAACTTATCACTATTATAACACATTGTGACAGAGATCGAATGATTATTGGTGTTAGATCTCCTTCCCCATCTGTGAGGGCACTGAGTAAAAGGAACAGAGTACCCATTCCCAGGGTTAGGCGGAAGTCGACCATCTAGAAAGGGGACTGAGCTACGGTACACTAAATCATCGACCCAGAAGGTTAACGGGGTGGCATCCGCGGATTGGAGGAGAGGGTGCGCTCATTAACCAAGGGGTCATGGTTGACGGTATATAAAGGGGACGTAGTGAGGTGATCTGTTCCTTGTGTTGGTTACGCTAAACCGAAAGGACCTGTATGGAGAACAGTACTGTGAGTGTTTTGTTTGTTTCGTCTGTCTCATCTTTAATAGAACTGTTTGTTTGTTTACTGTTTGGTCATCAGACCATTTGGTTTACAAAATAAAACAGAAACCATTTCACCCGTACTTTGTTGTCTGTCTTTCATTGTTGGATTACTGCACCTGCTCTACACCTGCACACTAATTACCACATTGCAACACACATTTATTTTCCCAAAAAAAGGGTATATAAATGATGGACATTGATGAAATGTTTTTGGTTTCTTTTTAATCACCCGATCCTTGACCATGACATGCTTGAGTGACTATGACTGAAGCATATGCACTTAATCATCTAATTAGTGAGACAGTTGATTGGACACTGGATATGGAGTGATTTCAGCTTGAATAAAAGCAATAAAGAAAATCACACAAAAAAAAAACAACAATATGCCACGTCTGTCAAGAGAGCAGCGCCTTCATGCAATTGGCAAGTTGGAGGCTGGACAAGGGCAGTGTACTGTGGCTCGTCGTCTTGGGTGCTCACAGCCAGAAATTTCAAACCTGGCGAGACGGTATAACCAGACACACTCTGTCAATGAACTGGGAGACCAAGAGTCACAAAACCTGCCCAAGATCGACAAATCACATCTAGTGAATTTTATCCAAATATAAGTGATACGTTTCTTTTGAAGCTCAAATATAAGTGATACGTTTATTTTGATGCACAGTATATATATATATATATATATATATATATATATATATATATATATATATATATATATATGCAGTTAACTGTAACAGAAGAGTACAACCATTAAAAAAGATCATAAGATTTGCTCTTTTGTCGAGGAAGAGTGTACTGCATTTATCCTAAATAGGCCTATTACTTTCCTCTGTCAAGTGCAGGAGATACAAGACAGCACTGTAGGATACTTTGCTTGTGGATCATCCTTGATGTAAATGGCAGACTGACAGCAATCAATTCATTCCTCATACAAGTTGGTGTTGATTTAAGAATTTTTAATCAATTTAAAAATTGAGATTTTGTTACAGAAATAGTTATTTTCAATGCTGATTGCATTTTTTTTTTTGACGAGGCAATCAGTAGTATTTTAGTTACACCCTATCATGCTTTCAAAAGTAAACCTCTGATAAACCACTTTTTCAAAAGTACAATATATTGGTTATCTTGTACATACGATTGTGCAAAGAAAAAATACATTACAAAGCAATTCAACACTGACACAAAAGGTATAACAATTTTTTTTTCAACATCTGAAGGCATTACATAATTCCAAGAATTCAGTGAGAATTTAAGGCCATTTTTGTACTAAATTTTTTTTTCTTGTATCTTGACACGCTACTCACAAAAACGGTGCATTTCTTGTAAAACTGTACATGCAAAACATAGTGCGAGCTATAAGATATGAACAAGCATACTATGGATTATTTGGATATCACAGTAAACAAAGTTCATGTGTACAAACTCAAATGGCTGTGCATTAGAATTCTCTGGCATATTCACCTGATTGGCGCACACATGCACATACTGTATGCATAGCAAGGTGACATAATAAGGTGACACCAGCAAAGCACACATATGCTAAAACCAATATCCCTGTCTCTAGAGCTACCTAGACTTTTCAGATGGAGATCCAAAATTAAATACTAACTAGGCAGCAATATACAAAAAAAAATATTTATCATCATACGGGCATGACTATATGGGTTTGTTAAGCCTTCAAATCGAGAAAGAGGGATCCAATAACTTTAGGCTTACAACTGTATTTATTCGAAAATTGTTTTTGTAGTTGCCAAGTATTGTACAATATATAATGTCAGTTTGAATACTTTTTTTTCTGGAAGGCTATGATATAAAAAAAATCCATGGTGAACAGCCGACAAACAATTGTACGATTAGACTGCAGTGCACAGTTTAAAAAGAAAAGAAAGAAAAGAAAAGAAGCACTTTTGGCAACTCCAGCCAACCTGGGCTCCATTCACAAAGCTTTAACCTTTTAATTTTTAACCTTTTTTAAGTCTGCTTTGAATAATGAAATCGTTGTAGGCTGATATTAGTTTATTTAAAATGCATCCATAACTACAAAACCCTCAATGGTAGTACGTACAGTAATTATAAAAGAAACTCATTCATTATTTGACAAATGCTATGCCTGGAAGTATTTCTCAATGTCTCAATTCAGCTAGACTTCTAGTCAAAAAGTTTGTTAAGCAATTTTAACGGTTTATTTTAGTCATATTTAAAATGCATACAAAACTTTATTAAACACAAACTTTAAAAAGACACATTTGTGAATAGGGGACCTTTGTTTCCAATAATATTATAACATAATATTTTATGTGAAAATCCAACATTATATATACAACTATATATAATGTAATGTTTCCAGGGCCTAGATTTTCAAAGCCTTTTACACCAAATCTTCATTAGCATGATTTTCTCAAAAAAAGACACCTAAAAAAAGTTAATAAATAATAAATTAATTCTTATAGTTTCAAAATTGTAAAATTGTAATTGGTGTTATTTTTTGTTTCTTTCTTTAAGAACAACAAATTAACTGTTAAGAATGATTTGAACGCGTTGATATTAAATGCATTTAGAAAACACAGAATATAGTTAAACCTGTATAAAGAGGATGTTGAGGTTAAATAAGCTACCTTTGCAGACGGTCCAAGTTATTTTACATTAGACAACAAGGAATTGATAGCAAGGTAATTTCAAGACCAGCAGCCTTTTGATTATGTTGGCTCTAAATACAGGTCTCACTGCAGCTCTTTTGGCACCCCCCCAGCAAAAGCCTAGAATGCTCTAAAGAAGGGATATGGTTTCACTTTTTAGTACGTTTCATCTGCAAGGTAGCACACACAAGAAGTATAATTATTCCAAAGTTTATATTTAAAGTATGATTATAAAAGTATTCCACTGTAAAAATCATTGACATGTAAACATTAAGAGATAGAGGAAAAGCATTCCCATGGTTATTTACAACAGTCCAGGATTAGGAATCCTGTTAAAACAGGGTTAGACTGTTAAAACATGGTTACACCTTTTCCCCCATTAACATTTTAGGAGTTGTTCCTTTGTGACTTTCCTTTGTTCCTGCTTTCTGTTTTTCTAAGCTTCAACTCCTTCAGGAAAGCTGCTTTATTTCCAAGGCATTCATGAAGACATCCAGATTTGTACGCAACCTGTCTGTACCGTTCAATTTTTTAAAGTCCTTAAAGAAGAACTTTAAATGGAAGTAAACATGTCATCAGAGATGCTTTCGAGTTCTGGAGTCATCCCAGTCTACATAGTGCAAGCAGATAGAAGAGATGTCTGGGCAGCACATAGTGGTTCTGATGGGTGGAGGGCTAGGGGTGGCAGGCGATTAGGAAGGTCAGATCTGGGTTTGCAGAGGGTGCCCGGGGGGTGTGTAGGGAGGGGGTGCAGGAGACGGCTTGATCGCTCTTGCTTTCATGTAAGACAAGAACTGGTCCGGAATCTCCGCAAGTACATCCTTTGCCAAACGGGCCATGCTCAGGATGTGGTTTCCCGTCCTGTCAATGTAGTCTCTGAATGGGACAAACTGAGAAGTAAAAATAAAAAAGAGCCCAATTAAGTTAGGCAATGGTCCAGCTGTATAAATCCTGAACAGTGTAAATACTGTATGGGGAACCAAAAAACATGTGAGACTGTGGCTTCTCGCGTAAGGGCTTCTCTGTTTGTTTTTGAGATATGTTTGCCTTTGAGAGACTAATTTTTCGAAACCTTGAGCTTAAAATAATAAGTAGTCCTTGCCTGCCTGCCTGCGTTTAAGAAATAAATGGGGGAACAATGGGAGTGTTCACTTGTGATTTTGGTTGAATGAGTTTATTCCAAACCCAAGCTGATTGGCCAATGTTTAACCTAATTAGGTACCTCTCAACAGAACACAATACACTCAGGTTTCCTAACAAATGTTAATTAGCATGTTTGCAGTGCTGAACAAGACTGAATCTAATGATACAAACAGATAATTGGTCTTTATTGGGCAAAGGCTAATAGAGTGAACAATATGAACAGTATGATAGGCCCTTTCAGATGGATTCTATCCAGAATTATGAGGTGTATAATTTGTCTTTTTATTAATTCCCTAATTGTATAAAATGTAGCCAGATGTAGATTTGTGCTGGTGATGGAAACCTTTCCCTCTTGCGTGTTCCACACTGTGCACCTGCTGCCACTGTCATCTGCTGTCAATATCAGAGGAAATGTTTAGCAATTAACTATGGTTGGCCCTGGTGCTCTGCACTGCAGAGTGTATTCAATCTATTAATTTGGAGCTAGTCAGATGGAAGGTAGCCTCACGAAACCTGAAAAACATTTCAAGACATGAACACTGAAATGGGGTCTGTTCTTCTCAACAATGTCAGGTTCATATTTCTGGGAAAGCAGGCAAAACCGTGAATTGGCAGCCAGGAAAAGCAAAGAGGGAGACTTCAGCTAAACATGTTCCTGTGCAACCAAGATTTAGTGAGAGGCATTTAGTATATTCCTTGAACAGTGATATCAACTAGAAGTAAATAGAATAAAGTTTTAAAAAAATGGCGACAATACAATTAGCATCATTCAAATATTCTGCATAAAACAGGAATAAAATAACTATAATAGATGTGGCGGAGTGTCCCGCCCCTTTGTATGTATTTGTTTATCATTATTAGTTTTTATTATGATTTATATTATATATGTAAATATATGACTGCAAATATTATGTGTTCATTGTATTATTATTGTTTTGGTTTTAAAATTACCTTGTGAGAATGCGTGACTGTCAGCTACAGATTGTTTAACTGGCTGACAGTCATGCAGACTTGGTAGACCTGTGCAGAATGTGACCGAGGGATAATATAATATTGACAGCTAGTTAGTCCCTTGGTCACAAATATAAAAGATCTGAGTTTGGCTGCACAAAGTGAAGGGTGTTCGAGAGTGGAGAAGGGGTGTGGAATGGAGGTCATAGTTTAACTAAAAGAGATAACAATCGCTAAATGTTCTGGTTTAGACCCAGCACAATACTTGTTATTGTTTGTTCGTTCGTTTTGGCCAAAGTGCCTTTTGCTTTATAAAAGCGTCTCAGTGTGCCCCGCCATTCCTTGTTTTGGTTTCATTTCCCTGGTCTGACGTCACCCCTACAGCTCTCCAACTCACAAGAGCACACAAGCGAGGCTGGGACAACCAGACAGAAAAATGCAATTTACAGTTTCCCATTGTTTGAAGAAATACAAGTTATCCTTCATTATGTGTAAAAAAAACCCACTAATTTATTACAGCTTCTAAAAGGTTTGTTGGAGAGAGACAAACAATCTAGTGTTGAATAACCTATTCAATCGCCCTTATCTTGTGGATACATAAAGCTTTCTGGGAGGACATTTTCCTTATCTTGACTGTTTCAGCACCTAATTTAGCTTGTCTTTTTTTCAGTGGATAATTTTTAAATTGTTACCATTTAGCTCAGTAAGATAAAATACTATCAGGATATGTGGGGGCTCAGAACAACTGGATGGTTAATAATGTAATTCCATGAAAGGGTTTAATTAATCAGCTCTCCCTTCTACTTCAAACAATGTGTGCATGATGCAACTCTCACTGCATCATAAAGAATATCAATCAGCTAAGAGAACTATTTTCCATAATGGCATTCAATTACTGTAATTATCACATGCAATTATACCCTGAGGAGTTAATTTACGTTATTTACTGTAAAACTCGTTCGATACTCAGATACTGGCATAACAATTTTCTCATTTTCTTGATCAGGTCCAGTCTTCTCACTGAGCAGATTAAAAATACAAAAACAAACAAAAAAAAAAACTTGTTCCTACTCACACTGAAAACTACCCAAACATAACTGTGCATCTCCAAAAATTGTCCTGTTTTAGGAACTTCCAATCTCTCATATCCTTGGAGTCCAAATAAAGCAGCATCTTGTGGTATTTAAAACTACCAAAAAAAAAATTGAATAAAATGCACTGATAATTGATTGTTTATTGATTTTATTTTATTACCCATCATTAAATAGTCTGAGCGAAAGCTATTTTTTCAAGTTCTAAAGAATTGAAGTTTCGTCACTGTTGAAGTCTGACTGAAATCAGTTCCTCTCACATCAGGAACTCACATCACAGTTTCCTCACCATTAGTGACAATTCGCATTCATACTTTGTTAGGGACTCATTATAGTTTGCAGTTTTTCCATATTTTGTGAGGATTACCCATACTGTATATCGTCTGTAAACTCTGAAAGGTTAAGAGAAATGTATACATGTACTGTACATAAAAATGCATTTAGACATTTAAGTTTACAAAAGAGGCACAGTTTGTTCACAGGTTTTTATGGGCGGATTATAATTTCAGAAAAATACATTAGGTTTGAGTACAGTCTAGTTTGAAGAGCAAAGAGGTGCATAATTGAAATTGAAAAGTCAAGCTTATACTCTATTGACTTTTTCAAATGACTGGTTCGATTATGTGCTGCTCAAGAACCCTGGGAACAACAAGCATTTCAGCATCCAACCACTTCAGAGAGAGTCACTAGAGGTTTGTATGTCAGTCAATTCTGTGCTTTGCTGTAATAATATGCAGTCAGAAACTGGAAAGCACTTTAAGTACAGTTATTTAAAACTGTTGTATCATGAAGCTATTGAAATGTATCACAAATGTTATATTCCTTATTTTGTTGCTATGTGTGTGGGTGTGTGCTTTTAAATTTAACACGCCATCTTCTATGTCAGAGCAAACTAATACAATAATGCACCTCAGCACTACTTGCTAAACATTCTAAATGGTGAGAACCATAATTCAAACAACCCAGTAGTGGGCCATTCTCTTGGAGGAATGAGCCTCTTGTGGCATCTATGCCAATGCCAAGGCGAGACAATTAGGAAGGGGGTACTAGTGAGAGTATTCACTTTTCATAATGCTTTCAATTAAAATGTAAGTTGTAATATTGAATAAAATAAAACAAATCACGCATGCATGAGAAATGGCACAGAGCAAAAGACAATGCCCGAGGGAGCCCCGTCCCATCATCTTAGCCTTTTGATAAACAATTACTCATTAGGCTATGTGTTTGTGGGGACTGATAAACATGGTACAAAGCATTTAGATGTATTAAAAAATAATAAGCATTCTAAAAAGAATCATATCTACTTCTAAAATGGGTCATTCCTAAATTACTTGGATGACAATGTTTATGTTAGTAATTGCCATTTTATTTGTTTCCCCCTACAATTTCAAGGCACTAAAAAGTAAAAAATAATACATCATTACAGCAAATTGAAAATTCATAGTATTTACAAAGAGATGTCGGCACCTGCTGTTGTTTGTAAGTGAAGTGTGATATCTGAAATGATCATTTATTGAGTATTATAATAAAACAATGATTCTAAAGATATATGCTGTTGTTACTAGAGATCAGTTTTAATTATTTCCCTAACAGCTACAGTACTTTGACTTGCTAAATGGCAGACTAAACACTGGGTTTCTTTAAAGCAATGCCCAGCAGCACATGACACACATCAATAAGTACAGCAAGTTTGTCTACTTTTCAAATACATGTAAATACATGTTAACAGAGCTTTTCTGATGTTATATCACTAAACAAAGGCTTGATTTAGCTTTAGACAAGACAGAACATAAGTTCACATCTAATTCAAACGAGCTATGTACCTGAACAATGTTGTGAAAGAAAACTTGAGCTACGTACCTGAACGATGTCTCTCTCTGCATATCTACCTCTGGATGATATTCTAATTTCATCACCGTCCAACTCAATCATTGCTGTAAAGGAAAGGAAAAAATAAAGCCATCAGTAACTGGATTCAGTAAAACAGGCACAGTGATTTTTTTTTTTTTTTTTTTTAATAAAGGACAAATGTAATATTGTTTCCTTACTTCACAACCGTCTGAAACACATTTTATCATCAAAATGATTTTGCTTTAAAATAGCGTTGCTGCCAACCGTTGGCATATGGTGTATTCAGAATTTTTTTTAACATCAAAACTGGTTGTTCTCATAATAGCAGAATGGGCACTAAAGGGTAATAGTTTAACACAAGGAAATACAAGAACCACACATTTCAATCCTACAGCATTTTGGAGGACCTTGATTGAAAATCTAGACCTTTTCTAAACCTGCCTTTTTGGGACATTTTATGAACAGGCAGAAGCCATTACTTTACTTTTAGTTCTATGGTTTCCAAGGTAACCCTGATATCACAGTTCCCGACAGTAGCTAGTGGATGGAATTTGAATGCCTCAGTGCCAATCAAAAAAATGAACTGATAACAGGGCAGGAAAAGCAAAAAAGGGCAGTATCTCCATAAAAAAATAACATTAAAAAGATAACTTAAATTGGCGATTTTTAAATGTATGTTTATTCATGAATAATTAGTGTTAGGGTTAAGTATGAATTACTGTTTACTTCATTTAAATGTAACATTACATATGTAATTACATTTCAACTTAATACACTTACCGGTATTACAAAGTGTTACCATTAAAAGTTACACCTAATACTCATGCTACAACTGTCGTTCAGCAGCCTATAATACTGAGACAAACCTCAAAGACAACCGGGTTCTTACTTCGGACAACTTCTTATACAGTAAGATCACTTCAATCCTTCAAATAATCTCCTTCCTGACCGGAAGACTGAAGTAAGATTCTCCCTCTTGGGATGTCATGTAACCAGCAGCTTACAACGTGGAATTAGTTCCCAGCTTTACCGTATTTTACACAGTGGCTGTCCCTGCTTGGTTTCTTATCTACTTTTCAGTCTGGTAGCCAAAGATAAGACGTCTCAATAGCCCATCTTTTTGTAAGAGCTGTCTTTCACAGAGAAGATTGGGGAAAGGTACACAAAAACATAATCCCACCCTGTATTTATGTTACACACCTACAACCTAAGACCTTATAAAATATATTTACTCAAGACCCTTCTGAGGTGGTATATTATACAGTAGCAGTAACTCCAAAAAATACTGAGAGATACACTACAGATTCAAAACTATTTCTAGCCTTTTGTTTAAATGGTCATTAGGGTTCTCTGCAAAAATATAGGATCTGCTTAGGAGGACAATGTAGAAGAGACACAATACCAGGTTTTTGCAAAAATAAAGGCAACCTATTGACCTTATAGCCACATGAGAAATCCTACGTTCATATTATTTTTATAAATACACAGCAAACTGTTAAAAGACTGACCTTTCTCACCATTTATTATAACTTGGCTGAAGTCAATACATTGGTTCTAGATATATTTTGAATATAGGATAGGGTACTGCACGATGCAAGCTGTTATGACATCACAAGTGTGGGCTTCCAAGCTGTCTGCCCTGAGACATTAATAGATATATGGAGCAGAATATCACAGAATTATTCCTTCCATTTTTTTTTTTCTACCAACACCATAACACTATAGCAGTTCACAGGATAATTCCCATTGCAAAAGATGATTCCTTACCATTACAGAGAAGAAATTATTGTTTCAAATGTTTATTCTTTCCCCTGTACTTCCTTACCATCAAATTCTGCTGGTCCAACTCCAACAATAATTATTGACATTGGAAGGGTAGAGGCCTTGAAAGAAAAACAAAGGTTATAGATCAGGTATTAACAAAATGTATAGATTGCACAAGTTGCATGTCATTAACTGCCAGGTATTCCTCTTCACTGGTTACTAATGATAACCATGTACACATACTCCTTTAGAATGTACACATACTCCTTTAGAAAGAATAACCAGCACCTCTCCATCATAATAACAGATATTAAAAGCCAACAAATCGTACCAATGTCATCACCTCAGCACTAAAATCCATTGAATAACAAAATCATTGTGGTAAAAGTCAGGTGTGAGCATGTGTAGCAAATGTCAGCTCTCTGGATTTTAACATCTAGAGTTTAACAATGTTACAATAGCATCATAACAGAGTTTTCAACCAGACCAATCATCTAAGAAGTATAAGGGCTCTTGAACTGTATATTATTATTCAGTACGGTTAGGTTCCACTTTATTTGAAAGTCCATGTAAGTGATTAGAATGCACAGTCATGATTCATGACAGGACTTCTCTCACTAGTGGATTTTCCATGCAGTTTAGAAACTCCACTGTCGTGAGAATGTGACGTAGCCACACATATCAGAAACATTCCTCACGCTATGGGAAGTGCGCGGCCAAATCGCGGTACAGCTTAAAAGGGTGGGTACATTTCTCACGCTAAGAACCAGAGCACATTTTTTGCATGGAACAATGGCTGAAAGCCATACCTTGTTCACAAGATTTCAGCACTGCAGATCCTGTTTGTGACATAACCTAACACAACTTTCTACTATAACTAAAGGTCATAACAAGCACGTATTTATTATCAACTGAGCCCTGCAAGCTTCTTTGACCCAAAAGGAAAAAATAAGCATACAGTACGAGGGGTTTAGAGACCTTGTCATTCAGTATTTATTTTTTGATGTGACACAATTTATTCAGCATTTCAAATTATTGCCAAAATACTGAAGCTACTACAAATTAAAAAGATGCAGCCCTTACCAATAAATACAAAAATAAACAAAGAAATAATGAAGCCCTTTGCAAAGCACAGGAAGATATTATCTTCATCCTTTACACTTTTGTTATCTTTGTGTTTGGTCATCGTATAGCTGATTACTTTAAGTTTAGACTTTTCCGCCCCTTAGCAATAAGATGCAATTTATTGTACACTAGCCTTAAGTAGCGTCTATGATTGGTACCTACCAAAGACAATAAAAGTCACGTTTGTACCCCAAAATGTACTAAATTAGCATAGCTGGGAACTGGTGGCAGTGGCGTCCTGCACCAGGCTTGAGCGACCACCTAGAGTTGAAGTAACATCTCTTAAACCAAATTCACTGCGTAAGATTTGTTTCAGAAGAATGGAAACATGAATATGAAAAAGAAAACTGTTGGTTCCACTAATTTGTGCAAAAAGACAAATACAGGGCTTAACATTAGCTTGCTGCAAGATTTACATAACATGGATTAGCATCTCCTGAGAAATTTGTGGTGGCCAAATGAGGCGAGCTGCACTTGTGGTTCTTCAACACCTAAAAACTTAGTGGAACTCTAGTTTAAGAAAGCTGTGCGGTATCAGTAGTCGCACAAGGCCAAATTGGAACAGAAACATTGAAATATACCCTCCCATATTTGAATATTAATGAAGTTATTTGCATTTGGAAGAATTTCTAGCCCTAAAAGAAAACTACATGTAAACCCAAATTACCTGAAAGGTACTACCAAAATAGCGTGAAAAAAGTTAGCCTTTTTTTTAAACCCTGCCACTAATCTGCTAGTGTACATCAGTGCTCACATTTTTTAATTACGATAATTGATCAAGAACTTAAAGCCTTGGTCTTAAATATTTTTTATTATTATTATTATTATTCTTATTTTAAAGGTATTCCTGAGACTTGCAGAGATCTCTTTTTATATTTATACCTTTACAGTAAAATACAAAAGATGCTCAGTTCCATGCAAATAAAAAACGGCGGTGATGACACAGAGAGTTTTATCAGTCATGGAACTAGTGCCCTGCCTTGCCTTGGGCACTGAACATCTGCTAGTTTGAAAGAATGATCTGGAACTGGCTGCCTGTAGTCAATACGGACACATGAAAATTATATCAAGTCATTAACAGGGCTGGCAAGCTCTCCCTGCTGAGCTGAATGACTGAACCTTCCTGGATTTGAGGAGCAACTTGATTAAAGGGCTTAGGCACAATAAACACAGAGCAATAAATAAATAAATAAATAAATTATAAAAGACCTGTAGGTCTGCCTACTTCATACACTTTGATGACAAAATACACTTTAAAGTCCCATATATATATATATATACATAGTATATATATAATCCTGTAAGAAACATACATGCTGTTAACTCTGACAATGCTTTCAATCACAAGAAATTGTTGGCTCTTAAAGGGGTTGTTGTTACAAAATAATCCCATAAATCTCATTTGTCATTCACTTCTATTTGACAGGGCTCAAATGTGAAGTTCTAAAAGAAACACATCTAGCACTACAGTACAATAGGTTAAAGAAAGTTGGCAGAGTTTGCTTGCCTTACTTCCAGGAGGTCTTACTGTCACTTCCACGGTCATTTCACTACAGCAGTGTCTTCAAAGCATGTAGTCAATATAGGAAGCAGCTGATTGGGTGATGACAGGAGATAAGGCGTTGATGGGTCAGGAAAAATTCACTTCCAGGTGAAATGACCATGGTAGTGCATGACTACCTAAAAGCAAGGCTTGCAAACAGAGGTATATTTAGTCTCTTGTTTAAAAATACAATGGGTTTGTGACCCTTATCCTCAGTACATACAAAATGTATTCACACTCAGGTTAATAACATTATTGTAATTAGGTATAAAAAAAAAAAAAAACATGCCAGTCACTTACATTGACAATCGACTCTTTTGTCTGTGCCATATCTGAGATCACTCCATCTGTTATAATCAGCAAAATAAAATACTGTGAGCCATCTTTCACAGAGGCAGCATACCTGTGTAAAAGGTACAAAGGGCTTAGTTAGTCTGGACACATCTTATGTAGAATAAAGACTAGTGTTTGTGTGTGTATACATATATTGGCTCTGTATTATAAGGGTGGATAACAGAAATATTCACAAATATACAGTAATTTGATTTCTGCCCCCAGTGGATGTAAACAATACTTATTTGACAAGTACTGCACAGTTCATGTACATCATGAATAGATAGGACTAAAAGCCATACAATATTTGTTTCTGTCGGGCAGATTCATATAAATTAAAAAATACAGATAGAAGTTTCAGTCATAGACAGGAACAAAGGATTAAAACGTAGGATTTATTTTTGAGGATTTCTTGTTGAAGATTATAGAAATTCTGGTTCACAGTAACACCGTGCACCTTCAAATTCAATGACTATGAGATAACAATGCCACATTTTATTGACTTCAGTTAAAGCTGCCCATTGAACAAATACAATGTACTGTACATGTCATTATGGCAAAGACTTGGATTGACATACATATTCTCACTCAGTATATAAATTAAATGATCAGTGGTCAGTATCTGAAACGGATCACCTGGATGGCCTCACATTTCATTGTCCATTCACACTAGTGCTGATTTCAGCGCAGAGAAGCGTACAGCTGTCAGTGTGTAATATTACTTCTGCTATACCTTATGATAATTATGATATTTTATTGATTTTGTTTTTTTAAATAAAGAAATGCTTGTATATTTATTATACATTTCTTCCTTTCTGAAGTCTCTTCGTAATATGCAGTCTACTTATTAATTTTTCAGTGTGAAGCTTTCAACAAGGTTTCTACAGGTTTATAAAAGCCATCCATCCACTCACCAGTTCAAGCTTTACAAGGTGCTAAAAGCAGAAACATATTTTTTCAGGGGTGCATCTAAGGCTGTAAAAGTTTATACAGAAAGTATCATAATTCATAATACCTTCTCACATTGTACACCCCTGACTACTTTTAATACAGTAATCTGTCGCATATCTGACTGCAGTGGGACCAGAGTAAGGGCGTATATGTAAAAAGTCAGATGAATTAATCCTGTTTTAAATACCATTATACACAGCTGTAACAATTACGATATTCACACAATCATTGTTTTGAGATTCAGCTTTTATTAGGGAGCTCCCCTAAATCCCTTGTTTAGAAAGATATAAGGTATTAATGCTTATGACAGAGTAGCCATCTGCCGTGTGGGTTGCTGAAGAGGTTGATCATGGCGGATAAACGGTTAGGGCGGATATGTGACGGGTGGATATGGGATGGGCAGATACGGGACGGATTACTGTACAATTTAAGTTGAAGTACAATAGAAATAGAAATATACTGAAGCAAAACAGAAATACTACTCTAAATGGACAAGTGTACTATGTTATTGTTAAAATTCATATAATGCTAATTATTTTTAATATAGACTAGAGTAATTGTGTGGTATGGTTTTCAAGACATTGTTTGGCCTTGTTTTTGTGCCCTGTCCTGGCAGCTTTGTCTTGATCCAGCCTTCAAGCACTACAACATATGTCCATTAAAACATATGTTCTGCTACAGCTAAACTGCGTTTAGTCGAAGAGATTATTAATAACTGTAGTGATATTTGAAAGTCAAGGAACAAAACACAGTCAATCAAGGAGCGACATCATTTGGAAATCAATATTGCAGAAAAGAACTGAGAGTAAACTTAAAAAAAAAAGAAAATATGAGCATTGGCAAAAAAATCTGCTTGAGTGGTGGACCGCCTCTGGATACGTATTTAACCTCATTTTTTGTGATCTACATTCATATTTATACATTGGGTGGTGCATATTTGTAATATGGGAATGTAATAGGGTTATAATATGTAACCATATTTTGCATGTCTAACTACATCCAACCCTTCCTACACACAAAGTCTAAACAATTTTTGTTCTGGTGCCTACAGGCTTACCCACTAGTGCATGTACATGAAATGAACAGGTAATAAATAATGATGCACTGGGTGACCTAATGTAGCCTGTTTATGTCATCATATGTATTGTTTTACACGAGTAGCCTACTTAGCTAATCAACAAATCCATAGTCATTGATTCAAACATAACTAAATTCATCTCTCATTACAACATGCACATAATCATTTATGTGACAGGCCTATTTGATATCCAGAACAAACACTTAAATCAGGTCAGATTGTGTGGTTTATAAACCCTCTTCAAGATACCTATAGGATATTCTTATATAGGAATGTGTAGTATTTTGTAATACTAATGTGTAATATGTTGGCGGACAGGATTTACCCAGTCTACTTTTTGGTTAATGCCTCAATTTTAAAAGCTGACTTCTCCTGGTTTTAATAATGCTCTATTGAGAAGGTGCTATAACTATAACTTAATGAATTGCACGGATTATATAATTAACATGGGAACGGCCCAAATGCTTTCGCAAAGTGCTGTTAAGGAAACGTGCTAATAGTACTAATTCAAGCACAGCTTTGTGGGTTTAGATCATTGTGGGTTTAGGGTATTAGCACTGATATTAAGACAGAAATGGTACTAATGCCAACAAAAACATTCTGTGTATCGGGCCCATTTAAAGCACATTGCTCTAACCTGGATATAATGCATTTTCTGAAAATTTCTGCGATTTATTTAAGGCACCACAGCCCTCCTATGATAATTATCCACTCAGTTCATTAGGGTTCCTGGAGTTGCATGCAGAGAAAAGTCTGCAGCAATCTGTTTGTAAGCCAGTAACATTTTTATATCTGTACTGCAGCAGTATTTTATTGTATGTATATCTTTGAAGAGTGCATTGCATGTTACAAAAACATATTTGAATTAGGTTTTTTAAAATGATCTCATCAATTGAGAGTGCTTGTAAAAACATCTCATAAACCTGTCAGTCAAAAAACTGTCAAATATAATTGTGTGCCAAATAAAATTCAGATACTGTGGATGGAGAGAACTGTGTATGTGGAGTTTCAGTTTTTCAAAGCTACTTTCATTTTCTAAAAACATAAACCATTTTTGCAGCAACTGTATAAAGCTAATAATTATGTTGCTTTTTCACATAAAGTGTCACTTGTGCAAGAGAGAGGTCATTTAATTCTACAACACATGAAGGGTCCACAGTGCATTGTTTCATCGACATTTCACTGCAATATACTAAAACGCCACAAACCATGCTTTGGGCTGAATTTTGAAGATAATGTTGAAGTGTCTTTTAGCAAAGTCACCTGCCAAATGTATTCCAGAGGTTGGATTCCCCAGATCAGGGGATCAATTCATTTACACAAATGCTGCTGTTTATCTGCTTGGAGTTATTTCGAATGTAACAGTAGAGTATTTTACACAGCAAAAGGGGGTCATTGTAAGGAGAACAAAAATAGGCAATTATATCAATGTACTTTATAATTGTAACATCTTTTTTTGTAAATAGTAATTAATAAATAAACAATAAATAAATAAATAAATAAATAAATAAATAAAATGGCAGATTTCGTCTAATGCATGCTTTCGTTAAAAGATTGTGATATATTTTCTTCCCCCTGCATAAACAAAATAAACCATACTGCTCCTGGTTACCTTTACAAGCAGGTATATATCGCATTTGCAGTCAGACAGTGTGTGCAGTATGTATGGAGCGGCTTCTTAACCGTCCGGAAAATGGCACTGAACACAACGGAAGCAGTAGAACTTCTACCTGTGCAAATGAACAACCTTTCTCACTAAAAGGTAGATAAATCTCAGCTGGGGGTCCTCAGTCAGGATGCCTAATTTCATGAGTGAAGAACGTTTGGGAACCCCTGTTCGAAGGGACTCCACAAATTGGCAAATTCTGGTTTCTGCTGGGAAGGAGAAGAGTCCCTTATGGGTGTGTTTTGTTTTGTAGGGAATATGACAAAATGAGTTGTAATCATGCAAATAATTATGCTGCACTGCATTCAAAGGGTCTTCTGGTACATAAATGAGAGATAATGTTACACTTGATTAGTAAGGCTGCTAAAACATTTTGAAAATCCATAAACTATTAAACTAATATCAAACAGCGCACAAGTCTTTACTTATCCCATATATATATATATATATATATATATATATATATCATGCTTTATGTTATTTAGCAATGAGGTTTTCCAAATGTTCTGTATTCACTGATGTATCTAATTTGTTTTTGTACCTCAATAGAAAAGTGTATTACAGTAAATGAATTGAAAGGCATTGTTTGTTTTCTTCATTACATTTAATTTTTTTTTCTTGAAAAGGCCCTGCTCAAACAGTGATGTTTAGTTTACTTCATGTAGTTTAAACATTTATTAAAAAAAATAATACATAATTAAATGTGGTAGCCTTCCTGATGAGTCTTTCAACATAAAATATTATTTGAATTGCAAAAAATAGCAAATTCTGCTTATACATATTCATATCCTATCTTGTTTTGATCCTGAATACCTAATCTATTTGAGAATATGAAGACAAAAAAAAAAAAAAAATCTTAGTAACGACGCACCTGCCATAGCTACAGCATCTTTTTTTCTGTTAGTCTTGGGCTTTTTTGATATATAAAGCTATATAGATTGTATAGAATGTATAGGCACTAGAAAGCTTACCTTGCTACATGGTTGATGACAGGTGAAAAGTTTGTGGGCCCATACAAATGCACAGACTTCAGACTCTGGTAATATGCCTCCATTACTCCGTCAATCCTATAGCAATATGGATTAAGAGGGTTTCCATTCTGAAAATATTAAAAATGCATATTATTAAAAAAATATATCTAAAAATAAGTCATTTAAGTATTCATCTGAAACATGCTCATTTAAATGGCAATGCTAGGACAACCCAGCTCAACAACTTACTTGCAAATCAACCCACAAGAACAGCATGAGCAAATCGGATCACAGTATTTCTACTGTAGCGCCTTCTGCATAACCAAGTTAAACAGAGAGGCTTGGTTTAAAAAGTACAGTCAATACCGGTATTGATTCTTTTGTGGAATCAATAGAAAAAAAAACATTTCTACAAGGGTAATTTAAAATATAAGCTTGCTTAGATTGCTCTATTCACTTATGGCTTGCAGACAACTATAGCTAATCACAACTCTTTGCTGCATAGCAGATTCAAAAGAGGAAAAGGAAGTCTGAGAAAACGTAACCCGTCCATTACAAAAAATCACTTTTTTATATCTCAGCACTGTTGTATTGTGATCAGATACCTACGTTACTCTTTCATTCTACTCTCTCTCTCCAGTAGGACACAAAATCTCATATGCCTAACAGCACAGTCAAAGGCACATGTTTTCCCTTCACTTTCTATCTGGGGCAATTCATCAGACACAGAATTTGGATCACGTGCAAGAGCACCACATTATACTCAAATGATTTTTAGGCAAAATGTTTTTACACTAGGTTCTTATAAGTTGCATGAATGCAAACTTTGTGCAAACCACAGTGATTTTCGGGAGTGTCAGTAACGTGGTAGTTTTCTGGAAGCAATTCACTTTAAAATGCTTGACATTTGGAATGAATTTGTGGTCCTATATACTGTAAAGCATACAGCTAGACACAAGATACGAGTAGTATCGCCAGTTCTACAGATCATTTAAATAGTGTAAAAAGTGTACATTTCCATTAATTAATAAGCAAACTTGTGGTCAGTGATTTAAAATACTACAAGCACATTTAGTGAACAGGGCAATGAGAATGCCTTCTCTGTATTACTTCACTATATAATGTGTGGCATTCGTTTAAAAATCTTCTCTTTGTACACAAACAATAATTCTGTTTTTTTAAGAAAGCTAAAAATACACCTTCAACAGGTTTATACAACTGCAAGTGTTATTTTCTCATCTTGTGCATGTTCAATATTCAGCATGTGAAAATATAATCAGAAGATGCTAACTTCTCCAGGGTGCAATAACACACATCCAAACACTTTCTAACCCACAGTCAATGTTCCTTAACTGCTTTTAAGGCAATTACCCAGGTGAAACTGCCTTAAATTGCACTGCGGATCCATAGCGAGGCCACCAGACCTATAGTGCTGGAGGACAACACAGATCTGGCGACTCCACTGCAGAACCACAGGTACCCTATCGGCCACAGGTGTCGCTGATGCGCGGTGAACCGTGGATTCCCCTGCCGACCTAAGCCCTCCCTACCTGGGCGGCGCTCGGCCAGTTGTGCGCCGCCCCCTAGGAACCTCTAGTCACGGTCGGCAGTGACATAGCCTGGATATGAACCTGCGATCTCCAGGCTAAGGGCGCATCCTGCACTCCACGCGGAGCGCCTTTACTGGATGCGCCACTCGGGAGCCCTCAATTTGTGATTTTTGCTCTTTTTGTACTGTGTTTTAATTCTTCAACGCCTAGGAGAATACTGGATACATGTCACGAACAGGTACGTGTAATTCTACCTTTATTCACAATTTCATCTCATTAATTTACTCTAACAGTTTATTGTTCATTTTGATTGTCCTTTCCCTATAACCCCTTGTTATAACGAACAAAAGGCTCGTACCCCAACAGGTTCGCTATAGGGAGCTTATACTGTATAATGACAACCGATGAAAGTGTTCTGACAACTGTTCTTGTGAAATACTATACTGTGAAATCACATTTATGGACCAGAAGCAGCATAAACTTTCAAATCATATGTCATTTTTTACATTTAAAACATGCACAAAATGTCTGGTTTTGGTTATTGTATGTTCAGTTAATGGTTTATATAACAATGGAATTTTTTTCAAATTATAATTCCAAATGAAACAAACAAATACTATAGGCAAAAAGACTGCTTAAAAGACTAAAGGATTTTAGATTAGTTAGTGAGAATACAGGGATTCAATTTTACCAAGGCAAACTCATGTGACACCCTTCCATCTGGTGGTAGCTTCGCACCAAACCCAAGAGCTGGAAACATCTTATCAGAGTCATAGTCCTGAATGATTTCTCCAACAGCCTTAAGTGCCATCGCATATGCATTCATCTGATAAGGGCTCATGTAGTGGAGAGAGGTTGGCTGGGCTGGGTTACCTGTAGGAAAACAGTATTGGTATGTATTAGTCTACTGTTTAAAAAAAAAAAAAAAGATGAATTTATTTTCTCATTGGTTAATACATTTCTCTTTGAATAAGAAGATTCAATATTAAATAACAATTCATTTGCCCTCTGTTTCTGGAGTGATGTTGCTTTGTAATGTAACCTATCTGATGCTAATGTTTCACAGTTTATATTGGATTATGAGAGAAATAACCCTATGTAACTTTAAAGTTTGAATTGTAATGAGAATGACATACTGTAAAAAATAGTTTACATTGATTGGGTAATACAAAATAAGAAAATTATTTTTAAAACATCATTTTTGTTTCACAATTATTTAAAATAATTAGCACTGATTAGCAGTAGATTAGATAACGACCAGACATAAAACTGCTTAAATCTGATTAAATAATGAGTCCATTTAGATGTAACCCAAGTATTTTGCAAAATTATCTTGCAACTTCTGCACTCACCATTTGATGCAGTAAAATCAATGGCCACGGTAAAATTGATCTGTGTCCTAAAAGAAAACCAAGTTAATTTTTAATTATGTTTTCTGTTTCTTCCACTCAAAAAGCCATTACATTATTTACACAGGTCACTACTGATAACCCTTAAGCTACAAGGTAAACCCTGGTAGCAATGTCTCAAAACAGGACAAGTAAATAGTTTTTATGACACTCCTTATGACATATGTATCATACTGTTGGAGCCCATCGTATCATACGACTAAATGACCCACTTGACATGAAAAAAAGCAGCCATATTCTTCAACATGACAGCTGACTAGAAACGTGTGATCAGTGGGGATGTCTTTTTTTCCCCCCCCGAGTCACTTCATTTCTAACAGCATGGTGAATGCTCAAAAGCTGAACATACTCTAATAGTTATACCTGCTGGGTAAGTCATTTATAATAAGAAACTAAAGCACCAGCATTTTAAATGATTTCTAACTAGTCAACTTACACATATGGAAATCATTATTGTCTATAGTGAAACTCACTACCATTCATGCAACAGCTGTCAATACATCCACTGAAACCACTTTTAAAAAAATATATAAATTACTGAAAAAACTGAAGGTTTGTTGCTTGATTGGAAAAAAACTCAACATTAACAATATATATTAGTATTTTTAAAAAAAATTCTTTAAGGAATTGCATATATATTTATATATTTTTAGATGTATTTTTCATGTTAAACCACCTGCATATAAAGATATACCGTATTCCTTCGAATTTAAGGATGCACTTTTTCAACCATTTTTTGCTTCTCAAAACTAGCCTGCATCTTAAATTCGATAAAAGTATAGTGATACATGTATTAAAAATCGCCAACAAAAGATGTGACTACCCGAGTACACAAACAGCAACGTGACTTACTGCCGAGAAAAGACGAACCAAAACTTTAATGCCCGATCTCGAATCATCCATGACAGGTAGCCATTTTCAAAGATGTGTCATTAGCTTCTTGAGGAATTTGAAGAGAAGCTTTTACAATTTCAGAGCTTCTAACAAACAGTACCAGCTTGGACAGATCAGAAATGCTGATCAGACCCCTGTATTTTTTGACATGCAAAGCAATACCAAGTTCACAAACTGGGAGAAAAACAGGTGTGAGTAATCATGACTGCAAATGAGAAGCAGCTCATAACTAATGTTCTGTGTGACAGCAGACAGCCTCAAACCGCATCCATATGCGTAACTGAGGTTGTATATTTGTAAATGCATATTTATTTGATGTTTTATTTTTTTTTCTCAAATTGAGGGTGGGAAATTTGGGCTGCGTCATAAAATCGAGGGCATCTTAAATTCTGTGAAAACTATTTATACAAAAAAGACTGAAGTGTTATTTTTAGGCTTGCTACTTTTCAATGTTAAATCGGCAAAGCTTGTTAAACGTCGAATTCCCCAAAAATATGAGTTAGACTGAAATAAATGTATATACGATGTCGGTAAAACCACTCACTATTTCACAAGTAGTTTTCATGCTTGCTGTCTGTCCCGTCTCTGTTCCGCTCTGAATGGCTGGGGGTCGCTGTCAGTCATCTCAGTAGTCCGTTAGTACTGTAGTTTTTCATTGGCATAAAAAGTCTGTTTTTTTTTTTAAAGCATAAAGGTCGATTTCACCCATTCTCTGCTTGAATTGAAAAATAAAAATCTAAAAAAAAGGTAAATTCTTTCTAAAATAAACGTCGATTTGGCAAAAAAAATATAAATCGAATAGTAGCAAGCTTAGTTATTTTCAAAAGTGTGAAGTTAAAAAATGACAAGTTTATGAAGAAGCTCAATATTTTTTTCCTACTTAGGAAAACAAACCAGCTGAAGTTGATAGATGGATACCGCCCAGAACGACCATGTTATGAACAACCAGGAACTGCTAGAATACAAGTAAGGAGTATCAGGCCTGAAGTCTATAACTGTCTCGGCTCATTAGGCAAGAGTTATAGCACAACAGAGGATGAATGAGGTGAGCCATTGATTCCGCTAAAGCGCAGTGGTGACAGGTTACAGGGTTTTACGGACACGTTTACACATAGCAGAAGTTATGCGTTAAATATTTGTAAATAATACACTTGAAGTTGTTTTGACATTCAAAGTATTTCTTCTAATGAACGCATTTCCTTCTATTGACTGCAGTGCAGATATAAACAACAAGAAAGAAATGGTTACAATGTAAGTTGACTGGTAAACAAAAATTCCCATTGATGTATTAACAATGAGAAGACTGACAGTGAAGCCTCACCTCAGTAAATGAGTTCACTGAAAAAAACTTTTAAAAGGTGTCATTTACATATTATGTAGCTGGGAAAGGATATGAAGTATTATATTATCAAACATTTTTCTTGGTGTCTGATGGTTGGTCTTTTTATTCCGCATGAATCTTGTGAAATGTCTTCCACTGCCTACACATAATTTGTCTGGTGTATACAGTACTCAATACTTAAAATTTATATTGAAAGGAACTTTATTTGTGAAAGTGGAACTATTTTTTATTCAAGACAGGTCCGAGGGAAATTACTGCAGCAACATCAAAAAGAACCACTGAAACAAATGTAGACGTAAGGGGTTAAAATCTTCTAAAAACTATTACATATTACAGAAAATCTGGTGAAACATTTCATTTTTACTCAGCGGGTAAGAGCAAATGAGAACACGATTTTAAAAGAATGAATCTCCTACTTATTAAGAATTGCCATTGTGCATTTTAACAAGTAATTTAAATACAGTACCTATACAAACACAAAGCCTATTTTGTATTTGAGAATACTTCAATTCTAGAATCTGCCATATGATACTAAAGCTTTGATTTTTAATCCCCAAATCCAATTCAATTCCTAGAAACACAGGCACTACAGAGATGAAAGAAATTACTTGCGCTGAATGACTGATGCAAGTGGAAATAAGTCATTTCACTGTTCAATATGAGACAAGGCTGGCATCATTCAGTTCAGCTTGAAAGAGCAATATGTAAAAAAAAACAAAAAAACTCCCTTGGGAGCTGAAGGCAGCAACCTTTCACAGGGTTTTCAATCCAGCTTTTAACAGGTTTTCACAGAAATGCATTTGAGTCAACAACTGGCTGCTCTAGGTGAAGAATGGCTTTAAATGCCATTTCCAATCTGAAGCTTGATCTCAGCCCCATTTTAAGTATCTAGCAATCTTTCTGTCATCAAAAGTCAACTTCAACCCTGGAAGTCCTGCCTACATTCCACTCAGGTTTACAACAGCAAGTCTTCATATTCAAAGATAATAGCTCCCTTGTTGGAGCCATTTATATTTATTATTGTAATAATTTGTTTAAAATAGTGAACATGCATATAAATAACAAACATATACCCCACCACATCTATGATTACAAAATGATTAACACATTTGGCTGTGAAGTGAACAAATTCAGTCCTGGCTATTAGTACAGAACCATATTATAACAGTCACTTCTCCTTATAGCCTTACTGTGAAACATTTAATTACTTTACCGGCTCCCACATAATTCCTGCTGTATTCTACTAATGCCACTGCTTCCTACCTTCAGGTTCAATTTAGCCCATCAGCTCTGCACTGCCTCTGCTTATATTGCTGTGATCAACAGGAATGTCTGGTTTCATAGAAGAATTCTTAGAAGAATTTCTAAGCCACGAAGCAAAGTTAATGTCAGCAACACAATGCAAGACTGGATTGGCTCTAGAGCTTCACGGCTCTGGTCAGCATATTGCAACACAATGTTGTTTGTTTACAATGTTGAAGCTGTTTCAATATGGTTTCTTTTTTATAATGGAAAAAATATATACATCAAACTATAGGTGTTTCTGTGTTATTTATTTGTCACAGTAAAGCAACGTAGAATGAGAATTGGTATAAGCTGCACATAAAGCTCATATAGAAATAATTTTTAGCAGTATTTCACCAAAAATACATACAGCTTATGTAATGCTTTCCCAAAACTTCACACTACACACTGTTAAACTCATGCCAGATTCTGTCCATATAGCAGAAGTAATTGGTGCAATCTGGCAGGGAATCATGATGCATTTGCCACAAATATGCTCCAACTCTTACTGAATTTCACAAGAGACAGTTGATAGTTCAGTGTGCAGATGGCACAGTTGGACTACATGAAATCCAAGAAGAAAGCTGATTTTCCACAATCCGTACAACCAATAATCTTAACAGTTTTATTTATGTGAGAAAATTACTAAAACACCACAGGTAACAGGAAACAGATTGTCTGCAAGCGCAATACTAAATGTAATAAAACTGCACAAATGTTTCTACAATAAGTTTTTTCCATTATTATTCTAATACAAAAGACATTGACAAAGACTTCAATTAAGTTTGTTTTATTGAGTGTATAAAGCTATAGATTAAAGTATATGCTGTATTTCATCCCTAACTAGAAAACACTCAATAGTGCCACATTTAGAAATACTAAAAGAAGCATAATTAATTTAAAAAAAAAAAACCACTTTCAATTAAAAGCCTGAGACATTGAGAAAGACTTTATTTTGAAAAGTCTTTGTGATTAAATTTACAAAGTTTATTTCAGTATTTTGTTAAAGAACACATTGTACCTATAGCGGATAATGTGTCAGGGAAATCAGCTACAGATTTATCCCAACTAAAACAGGCAAATGGAATATGCCTTGCTCCCTAAGCGAGTTTAGAACCAGTGCATGAGAAGAAGATTTTCATCCTGCTAACTGAGCACTTCAACATAAATACAGCTTTGTGATGAAGGTAAAAAAAAAAAAAAAAAAACACTCCACTAATGCTGTCGCATATACTAATCATACAGTGGAAGCACCAGCTGAGAAAAAACGAACCAAACGAAGCAGCTGAAATTTCAAAATTTCTAACACTTCTGAAACCTAGACTAGCATAAATATTTAATAAGATATATTTACTGTAAATGTGTTTTTAATCCTCGTTTTAAAAGTAAGGAGGCAAATTAGAATTGGTTGTTTTACAAATTTGTGTGTATCAACAACAAACATTACTATGGCATTGTTAACTCTGACCATCCAAGAGTGGACGGGTTAAACATAATTCCTTGAATATATTTTAAGTGCAGTCCCACTTACATGAGGTATTTTGTCACATAACTATTAATTGACTGACCCTTAACATGCAGCTAATTTTACTTGTTTGTTGAAGTCTCTGAAACCTTTAATATGGTACAGTAGCTATGCAGTCAGGATTAAAAAAACATGACTGGAAACTGCTGCAGTAGATTTATAATGAAACATGAGACTATACCTTATCCACATTGATATACACACAATAAAAACAGGACGCAAAGTCTCCTTTATGAAGGATATTAAGGTGAAGGGACATAGTGGTCTGTATAAAATAATTTACTACCAGTACATACTGTATGATGTCTCACAGTTTTCCACTAATAAGCTCTTCTTACATTGTTTATCTCCCATGCACCCAAATTCATACCGTTGCGCTTCAACAATGAGATCTTATCTATCTCCAACTGGGACTGCAACTCATTCCTAGTAGACCTCTACCTAGTTACAATTAGCCTCTCATCTCCCAAAATGACACACTTGCAATTTGGAAATGAAAGGACTACTCAGCAAAGCTGCAGGTTACTGAACATGTTTGGAGAGAGATACCAGGCACCAAACTGAGTTTCTTGATGGCAATCATTATTAGAAACAGCTGTGTGTCCCTGGTTGAGGTGTCGACACACACTGGCTAATTAACCATAATGCTTACAAATAGCAATTTAAAGTTATTATATAGCCATTTTCCTAAAATTGCTTACTATTTTCACTTGTTTACATTTTTAACATTGCTTACATCAGGATTCCAATTTAACCAAATACAAGAGCCTCTTAAAGCAATTGGGGTAAATAAGCACTAGATGATTTCATGAGGCAATGTATCTTACACCAGCAAGAGTGGAGCAGTGGGCAGCAGTGTGGAGCAGTGGTTAGGGCTCTGGGCTCTTGACCGGAGGGTTGTGGGTTCAATCCCCAGTGGGGGACACTGCTGTTGTACCCTTGAGCAAGGTACTTTACCTAGATTGCTCCAGTAAAAACCCAACTGTATAACTGGGTAATTGTATGTAAAAATAATGTGATATCTGTATAATTTGAAATAATGTATAATGTGATATCTTGTAACAATTGTAAGTCACCCTGGATAAGGGCGTCTGCTAAGAAATAAATAATAATAATTACTACCAATATCAATGTGTCTGGGGAGCAATTGGCGTTAAATGTATATGCTTTAATAAATCTTCCTAAAGCCGAGGGGACACTATCTGTTGCTTCTACAATGTTGATTCTACTTTCATGGAACACCTTTCTATTGCATTTTACAACTTGTAGAAATTTTGAGGTCAACAATATATATATATATATCTACTGGAACAGAAATATAAACATTTTCTCTCTTACTTTATTAATGTTTTATCATATCCTTTGAGACATATTGACTTATCAGGTTTCTTTTGTTTACCTTCAATTATTTGAATCGCGGTGCATTTACAGCTAAAATATAAATGGCTTTACATTATTTTTATTGTACTGTTAAAGGGGACCAGCAAAATATACTAGTTAACTATAACTTTTATCTGTACATACACACATACATATATACAGTGCCTTGCAAAAGTATTCAGACCTTTCTGGCAAACTCCAGACGTGCTTTCAGATGGTACTTTTTGAGTAACGGCTTCTTTCTTGCCATCCTCCCATACAGGCCAGTGTTATGCAAGGCACTGTATATATATATTTGCGAAAGGAGAGGAAGACTCCTGAAATTAATTGGAGACTGAAGTTGATGAGAAGCAATTACCCTCCGCAGTACGAATTAAAACGATGTGCTGCTTTTTATACGAAAAATGAGAAAAAGCGGGTTGCGTAGACAACTTATTGGACCCTGACGCCCCTGATAAAACGAGGGAGTGGTTGTACAGTATTTGTTAACCTATTTGTTTTTCTCTGGGTCTCTCGCTATATTGCAGCCCTCGATATATAGCAGATTTATATTGGACCCCGACACCCACGATATATATCGAGTGGGTGGTGTGTATAAAATATATATATATATATATATATATATATATATATATATATATATATATATATATATATAAAATATATATATATATATATATATATATATATATATATATATATATATATATATATATATATATATATATATATATATATATGACTACATTTCACCCCAATATCTGATGTTGTGAATTTCCTGATTGTGCCCTCATCTAGAATGAGGAAAGTCTCAATGGCGCTGCTGTTAAACAGCTCAGCCTGTCACACTGTTTAACCCAGACATGTCACTTCAGTATCAGTCCAATAAGCTTTAATACTCAGTTCAGTCTTTCTGAGTTTCACTGTACCAAACCTGTACCAAAACAACCAGACTTCCCTTTGTGTTAAACTGCTACTGTGAATGTCATTGCCAATCAAAAGAACATGATAACATTAATGAACAAAATAAAATACATTATTTATAACAAAATGTAACTGAGGTGTTTTAGGATTTCTCTCATGTATTTGTTACCTTCTCTGTCCTTGACACAATTCCTTCAGTTCACATTGACTTTCAGGGTAAATGTAATACTTCTTTGTGTGGTGCTGAGTATAACTAGCTTGTGAGAAACATGAAAGACATGCCTCCTGCTCTGGTGTAAAGCACACATCTCTACAAGTAATCTGCACTGCTTCAGTGCTCCAAATCCCAACAACATGCCGACACGACTTCTTAATCCAGTTGGCAGGCTGGCAGGATTGCTGAACCTCATCCATGCTTCCTGGGAATTTGGACAAGACAGCGTTTTTAAAAGCACTTCTACAGTACGAGGAATACCTCTCGACTGCATCAACCACTTCTGCATGGTAATCCTGGGACTACTCCTAAAAATAGGTAGATAATGCAACAACAAAAAAGCCCTTACAGAATGGTGAAAATCTGTTTGTATCGCTACGTAAACAATTGTTTTATTACAGTGAATCTATTGAGGAAACATTTTGCTTTGCAGTAGGGATTTGGTAGCTCTCTGAGCCTTTGGGCCAAATGATAGCTGGTTTTAATCATGAAGACATGCTTCAACTACCAATACTATATAATAGTTCATTGGGGATTTGTGCAGCTGAGTTTTGTTCATCATTAGAATCAAAGCTGTTATTAGAACAGAAGAACAGGCTAAAACTTACAAAACTTGCAGTTGTCTTTTAAGGTGATACAGGTCAAAATGTAAATTTTGATTATGATATTGAGTATTCTGCAAAAAAAAAAAAAAAAAGTTTTACCTTAAACCTGTTTCATTGATGGAAGATGACCGAACCACCTGATAATAAAGCTAATGAAATGAAGAACAATGTATTTTTGTGCCAGCAATTACAGCAATTACAATGTCTTTTAAAATCACTACATCCCAGAGCAAATTAGTCTTCCACCTCCCAGGTTCTTAATCCTACAAACAACTGCCAGACAACTAACTGCATTCATGACAAAGACTCATTGCTTAGCCAATGGAATGATATATTTCAACAGTAATTAGTCTTCACTTTTATCTGCAGCCTGTAAAGTTGGGGGCAGAATACTTAAATGATGCTTTCAGTCCATCCGTCCATCTACACTCTACATAACTCACAAACTAAGTAGGTACACTGGTTTTCAAGGTAATGACTGCATATACCAAAATAGTTCTAGTTCAATATAAAGAGCTGCTTTCTAGTTGCAATTTGTATTTCCTTGTTTAGAAAATGAACACCTAATTACTCAGTGCTTTGTGTAAACTGTAATGAGCAAAGCCTATGAGACATTCCTAAGGATGAGACAGATACAGTTGAAAAAACATGACATAATGTTTTATTTAATGGCTGCTTTTCTGTTGACAGAATAGTTTTAAAATTATTTTCCTATTCATTTTTCCATATTCATTCTTTTGTTAATTGTCCACCTTTAATTAGTTATCAATGTAACTGGTTTATGATGATCCCATCCTTATTTTAATAATATTTACTAGTGGGAACATTCATCATTAAAAGATACAACAAAGCCATGAGACAAAATTGTAATGATAACGCTTTGGGACGAGTTACTTTAAAATAGAGTGTGTCTTAGCCTGGATTCATACTTGATGCGGCTGAGCCAGCTGTATCCTGTTTAAAACACTCACTACATTTCTGAACAATTTAGTCTCTAAAGAAATACTGCAGTTATTAAAATAAATCAATAAAATACATCTACATTTTAACAGGTGTAGCATATACAGTACAAAAATATTGCAGTGCTTACTAGAAAACAATTTAGAGAAACCATGTAAAAACTGACACTCACTTATTGTGAAGGATGCATATGAAATACATAATATGAATATGGGGATGGAAAATGGTTGGTTTAATACAGCATCTTCTATAACTCTCAGTTTTAGACATAAATCATATTGTCAACAACTAAATACAAACTCACTAAAGCTCACCACCATGACACTATTAGTGATTTATGCAAAAAAAAAAAAGAACTAAAGACTGAGGAGAGAAAATGACAAGTAAAACCTTACATACATTTCCCATGTGGATTAGGTCAATTGGCACAGCACTTTTGATCCCAGTTATACAACCCACCAGTCACTTTAATTAATATCCTTTACAGGTAGTTGCCTGACAAAACACTTTCTCTGGGAATGGATTGGTAAGTATGGATGTGGTAATGTCAGTCCCAGTCAGATATACATCAAGAATATTGGGCCGAATATTCAAGCTTCTTGTGTGTGTTGCAAGGGGAGTTGTAGAGATTTTTTTCAAAAGGTTGCGCTTTTGGGTGATTCAAAATAGATTCTGCGTTGGAAAAAAAATAGGTTTGCGAGTTGTTCTCTTGCAAGTGCTTTCCCCTCAAATTTGGGGGAGGTGTCATGAATAATCCCGCAAGTTCACCACCACGAGCTAAATTCAAAAGTTAATTTGCTCACAAATCACTGTGTTGCATGGAAATCACTTAAGACACTCCTCTTAATTATCTTGCAGGAAGTATTTCAGGACAATCTGTTCTAGTTAAAGAGTGAACATGGTTTTCAGACAGCTATATTTGCAAACGCTAGCAGAGCAACAGAAAAAAAGGAAATATCGTGTGGGCAGAATACGTATAACAGACAACGTATAACATTCCTTGACTTGTCTACTGAAGAAGTCCTTAGTCGATGTTTACTTTGATTAAACGTAATAACATTTTGGTTTATTTTCAACTCAAACATTTAATTTATTTGAGGTTTAGTTTAAACAATACTAATTACCAGTGCTTAATTTGTAAAGAAAAGTGCCGGGGCGCAAGCAAGGACAATAATACCGTTCTGAAGCTGTAGTATGTGCAGAAAAAGAAATTAAAGGCAAATGTAGGACCATATATATATATGCCACGCCCCCTTTTTGCAGGGGGGGGGGGGGGGGCAACTATGTATTATGAACATCTACCTCAGTGCAGCAGTATTTGAGGCGCTATACGTCTTCTGCCTCATCTGACCCACTTCTGTTATTTTTGCTTTTTGTATACTTCGAAACATTAGTTTTCTTTTGAATATTCATAAACTGATTTACATTTTCCCATCCACTAAAAATATTATATTTTCGTGTAAGTATTTCAATTTAGTTTTTGATCAAGCTAGTAGTACCACGCCTAGCAATTGCCACAATAATCAGACTTTGATTGGCCAACATAATCAGGTGAAAATGTGTTTGTGAAGTGACAGAGAACCATGTTTGAATGTTATTTGACCCTCTGATGTCTAAACGTCTGCTGTATCCTAGGATACAGTGTAGGGCTGCTTATTACAATGTCAGAGTCAAAATAAAACAGCATTTTAATCAAAATATTCTGTCTTTCCTAGCAAATAGTACTGGGAACATATTGAATAATAGACAAAAATCGAGTATAAATCAGTAAAAACCTACGTCTGGTTAAAAAAAAAATCCTGTAATTTTTCAGTAAAATTCGGAATAAACCGGAAACGCAGAACACTAACTATACATTAGCGTTTTTGGGAGAAAAAAAAAGAAAGCATACCTAGAATGCAAACATGTACCTAATATGAAGATGCTGGGGCATATTTTCAAAGCAACTCCAGTCTTTAAATAATTGTATCTTTGATACAGTTGGCCATATTGTAAAACAAATCCCAATATACAAAAATGAAGACTTGGCCTCACTGTACATTTTAGGAGAATGAATGACAGACAAATGAACTGCAGTGCCTTTCCATATCTAAAAGCAAGAATAATGAGATTCTGCACTTATCAGCA
Source organism: Acipenser ruthenus (assembly GCF_902713425.1). NCBI lineage: Eukaryota > Metazoa > Chordata > Actinopteri > Acipenseriformes > Acipenseridae > Acipenser > Acipenser ruthenus. Next base: position 48,595,614 of record NC_081195.1, read on the forward strand.
CGTGAACAATCTGAAGCATGACACTGGATTTTATTCATCTAAAGTGAGAAAATAAGGTACCAATGTGTTGAAACGAATCTAAATCCTGCACCCCAGAAAAATACAGACTTATTGATGCAAATAGTAGGCGCTTACAACAGTATAATTCGTGACTCAATGTCCATAAACGTAATCTACTGAAGCTTGGACACGGTGTGCTGATTACTGCTAAAACAAAAGGTCTTTCCATAATGTTCAATTATACAAAAGCTCAGTTCTTATTCAAAAGCAAATCCATCCCTCTCTTTTCACTATATAATGTAATAACCGTAATAAGACAAATGCAGAGAGGATATAGAGGATAAAAAAATAGAGAATATAAGGAAATTGAATTCGCTGAATATAAACCAGTGGAGTAACCCTGTAGCCAACTGTTGTATTCAATCTGTTTTGAAGGTACCTGTGGTAAAATATCAATTCATTTCTTATGTTGGGACTTGTACAGTATATGGTAATTTTGTTCTCCTTTGGTTGTTCCCCAGGATTAACATCAGACTTTTACTCACCCGCCCGTTATATAGTCAAGGAATGTGACTTCGGTTTCAATTGCAAATGACAGCAAAGTTACCTGGAAACAACGTGGACAAAAAGGTTAGAAAACTTCTTTCAACCATTCAGTCTTTGCACACACAGAGTTTTTAACAAATGTTACATCAAGAACTTCAAACAGCAAAGCCAGTAGCACTTCAAAATCTCAATATCTGTGATATAGGAGGTAGAATTACAAGTAATTCTGACATACTGTTTTTCAGTATTAACCTGTGACAGTATTTTTTGGATTGGTTGCCAAACATTGAACTAGACAACCATACCATTATAATGTTAGGTTACGGCTATAACCCTGGTTCCCTGAAAGAGAAGACGACCACCAGCAACACTTTTGGGATATGCCTGCCACAGATGTATTCACTGACCATTTTATGTCAGAGCTGCCGATAGGCCCCTCCAGGGACTGATGTCCTCGGTCCCACCTCCCGAGGGATCAATTAGTCACTCCTCGGAGCCCACTTCCTCTTTTGCATAGAACCCGCGAAGGCGACCGATGCGACCTCGCAGGTTGATGGTCGTCTTCTCTTTCAGGGAACCAGGGTTACATCCGTAACCTAATGTTCCCTTTCAATTCGAAGATTACCACCAACAATACTTTTGGGAAAAGTATACCAAAGCCGTCAGGAGAGAGCGTGATCGGGGGTAGGCCGGCTTTAGTATATGCAGTCTAAACTCTGTCCATAATCCCGTGAGACTGCCACTGCTTTGAGAGGGCCGCACCCAAGGGTGGAGTCGTCATTCTGACAGATGAGGACCCTGCCCAATTCACCACTCCGGGAAGATGAACAGCCCGGAGGGATTGCAGGTTCTGTTGTGCCCGAGTCAACAGTCGGAAGGCTATGCGATGTAACCCCGGGGACTGAAGTTCTCCCTGGCGGTTGACATACGCCACTACCAACATGTTGTCTGTCCGGACAAGGACATGTCTCCCTTGGAGTACCGGGAGAAAATGCTGGAGAGCAAAGTGAACCGCTCGCAGTTCCAGCGCATTTATATGCAGGGATGTCCAACGGCCTGACCAGCACCCGCGGACTCCTCTGCTGACCCAGACTACTCCCCAAGCTAAGTTGGATACATCTGTCATCACCACCTAATGACTGTGGATCACCCCCATCCTTACATCTTTGAGCAAGTGAGTGGCTTGTCTCCACCAGCGCAGGGCTTCCCAAAATGTGCGAGACACGGTTAGCCGACTTGTCTGTCGCGTTTTGGTTGTAGCCGGAAGGCACTGAGCCACGCCTGAAGTGGGCGCATATGGAGTAATCCCAGCAGGAGGGCTGATGAAGCTACGGCCATCAGACCCAGCAACTTCTGACACAACACCAGAGGTACTATCGATCCCTATTGAAACAGGGATAGACAATTCTGTATGGCGTCCACTCTGTCGTCTGACAGGTAGGCTCGCGTTGCAAAGGATTCCAGCTGGAGTCCCAAGTAAACCGTACTTTGCACCGGTACTAATTGGCTCTTGGCATTGTTGACGGAGCATCTGTCGATCGCCGTGTGGGCCACTGCTCCTTCCTGCAACTGGGAACAGATCAATCAATCATCCAGGTAGTTCAACACCCTGATCTCTTGCAGCCGCAAGGAGGCCAGGATGGCATCCACGCACTTTGAGAACGTGCAGGGGGCTAAGGCGAGGCCGAATGGCAGCACGGAAAACTTGAAGACACGAAGCGGAGATACTTCCTTTGGGCGGGACGAATAGGGACGTGAAAATATGCATTCTTTAAGTCCATGGTGGTAAACCAGTCGCCCGGCCGGACAGACTGCAGAATGTGACGGTGTGTTACCATCTGGAACCTCCTCTCCCTCAAGAACCCGTTGAGGTGTCTCGGGTCCAGGATGGGGTGAAGGCCGCCATCCTTCTTCGGCACCAGATAGTACCTCGAGTAGAACCCCTCCTCTTGGGAGGTGGGTTCTACAAGGCAGATGGCTTGTTTGAGAAGTAATGTAGCTACTTCTTGCTTGAGGGCTGAGACCTGGAGAGGGTCGCTCATGGAGCTCGCACCAGGGCCGAGATGGTCAAGTCCACTAGTGGGAATTCCGCCAAGTCCAGCATCCCCGTGACTTCTAAAGAAGCCAGCAGGCACCTCTGACATAAAATGGTCAGTGAATACCTGACCTGTGGCAGGCATATCCCAAAAGTATTGCTGGTGGTCGTCGTCGAAATGAAAGGGAACTGCATCAGACTCCAGTGCACAAGACTGTAAAATATAAATAATTGTGTGTGTGTGTATGTATATACAGATATGGCAAATATGGACTTCCCTTTGAGTCACATATCAGAAAATTATTGCCCCCAACGGAGGGCAATACTGACTAACAGGGATTATATTGCCTGGAGCCAAATTGTTTCGGACAATATTGACCAATAAAACACCTGGATAAAAACTCCAAGGTTTCATAAATATATACAGTCAGCACTCGGATATCTGTTACCTAGATACACGTCAGTCGCATTTTACCGCCCTTGTATTAACAATAAAATCAATCCCCATTATATATATGTAAAAAATTAATGCATTTACCCATCACGCGTGATTTCTGACTCTGTCACTAGTTTTCACACACAAAGCCCATCTCTTCAATGTTACAATTTATCTGAATATCCGTCACAGCCCGCGTGTTTTTATTTATTTATTTATTTTAATTCTCTCCAATGCCAAATCAGTCTGTCTTATATTGTGCAGTTACACAGCGCTTCCTCCAGCTTCACTTGACGAAAATGCAGCCAAAACAAAGCGAACGAGACTAGCTAGGGTAATGTAACAGTTAATCATTAAACAGTTTTAGATACTGTGATGTATTTTTTTTTTTTTATCTGTGATCTTTTGTTGCTTTTGTGCATTTTCATTTGCAAGTGAATTATGACATTAGAGCCTTATCGAGCACTATATACTGCAATTTTGAATACTGACTTTGGATACTGTTTTAATTCTGGAAACTGTTGTTGTTTTTTTTAAATCTTTTGGTTTTGCCTTTTACGTTTTACGCAGTTCTGTGCATGGATAACATTTAGATTTCATTTTGCTGTTAGGTCGTTAATGGGAAATTTTACATACCACTACAATACGTATGAATTTAAAAGTATGTACTGTATTACAGTTAACGTGTCATCTCTCTAATTTTGGCAAGTGATATTTTCAGAGTCATATCGTTCTGAATTAAAATATTACTTCTGTTAAATATAGTACTGTACCAACAAAATCAATACAGTACAACATCTAAATGGAAGCCCACTTATTTTAAAACAAAGTCCTTTCAGATATGTATTTCTGATATTGTATCTTTTTTATGTGTTCCCTGAAAAACTGACAAGGGTTGGAACAGGTCAAAATGAAATAATTAGATATGTGTCACACACGTTTAACCGTTGGATATGAGTGCTGACTGTATCTAGATACACACACACACACACACACACACACACACACACACACACACACACACACACACACACACACAGTTTCATACTAAAATTTTAGGGCAGTTAAAAATGAGAAAACCACAAAGAAAGTGATTTCTATCATTTCTAATTGTTCTATTGAAAGACAAATTAAAGTAGAGATTCAGCTTTAAAATAAAACAGCAAATTATTACATAACATGCATAAAATGAAAAATAACATGCAAAAACAAATGTGTGTGTGTGTATATATATATACAAGCTAACTTACTATAACAAACCCTTCAATCAATATAACCCTTATAACGAACACCCCGTTTTTAACGATCCCAACAGCAAGAACCGTTTTTTTTCAATGCAAATTAGCCCTATTGGAGCGATCACGTATAGGATAGACCCAGATACAACAATCTCAGTACTGACTGACACTGAACTTTCTCCAGTGTCAAGTGTGTTATTCTCTCAGTGAAAACAAAGACCATGGTTGACTAATTCAAAGATAACGCTAATTCAAAGATGACCTGTCCGACATCTTCACACAAACTGCAACCAGGTAACGGCCGTGAGGAGCAATCTACGCTGGACAGTTTTTTCAAGAGAAAGGACATGTAATTACTGTATTCAGCATGTAAATGTACATTCTTTCCTTTTTCATTTCTTTACTGTTTTCTTTTAAACATACCTGTAGCAGGGCAATTGCCCTGCACAGGGGGGCATTAGTGTTGGTGTAATTTATATGTGGAAACTAGTTCGTTTTTTGTGCTTTTTGGAGTTATTATGTTTGATCAAATGACTGTTTACAGACGGGCGCTCTATTGAGACTTGCTGCCTGCTAGATTTGGTTGAGAGGAAGGGCAGCGAGTGATTGGTTGTTCCGGTCCTCAATCAGCATGTGGGCGGGTCTCGACTAAGTGTCCGTCAGCATAAAAACACCCGATGGGGATCGTTCTGGGTGACTGCAACACCATGCTACACAGAGGGGTGCTGCGTACACTTAGGAGGAGAGCGTCCACTCTGCAGGAACTACAGCTATGCAACCCTTAAACTACAACATGGTACTTGTGAAGGCAATGCCCAGCCAATGCCGTATGAAGAAGCATAAATCCTGCGCGCCTGTGCCGACGTTTCAACTCCAACTCCCATGTCTCTCTATCTTGCAATGCGGTTACCCACATATGTGACATGAGTACCTTGTCACAATACTGTTTAAATGGTGATCAATGTGAAGGAATCTTCATAAAAGTACTATATATTGATGTTCAATTCAAATTTGCCGTTTTGTCAATATTCTGATATAGAAAAATGCCAAACCCTATTATACACCCATGGGGGTTCGTTATAGTGAAGTTAGCCTGTGTGTGTGTGTGTGTGTGTGTGTGTGTGTATATATATATATATATATATTCGCACTGCAAACCAAGACACAAATGTGCATTGACAATAGCCACAATAGAAATTACCATGCAATACCTTAACATGGTTAATGTTCATTACAACATTTACAGCCACCATTAAAACTGAAAAAAATATATATACAAAATAAATAAATAAATAAATAAAGCCTTAAAACTAGTTGGACATATTGAACAAAAACAGTAGGTCAAAGTGAATTTTCCAAATATAAATTAGATACAGTAAATGTGAATTAGAGCACAATGCAAATCACAGAACGTGAAAGATGGAATTAAAATAAACATGAAATTCTCTCCAACAATTCTTTCTTGTCATTTACCAACCAGCTGCTTCCCATTATGCCTGACATGGTTTACTAACAATGACCCTAAAGACATTGTTGAGTCTAAACAAGCTAGGAAGTGCAAGGTAGCAGATCACCTTAATGGGTGGCCTACAAACCGAGTTTTCTTTAGCCTTGTATAGTCCCAGGTAAATGAAAATCCATGGTTACAACATGTGCTTCTTCCAATAATTGCACATTTTAGACACACACATAGCGAATGTAAGAGGACAACAGGATGGAGTTATTTCATGAGCTATAACCTCCCATGTAAACATGCTGGCTGTTAAATCAAACTGCCGCAAGCCATTACTCCTGATTTCTTAGAAAAAAAAAAAAAAAACTGATAAGAAAATCTCTCTTTAGTAAACTGTGTATACTTAATTGACCTACTACACAGAACATTGTTTTACTTACTGTTCCAGAATTGAGGTATTTTTTCTTCTTTCCTTTCTTCTTGAGATTTATCACCTACAAAATAAATCATCTTTTTTTAACTACTGTACCATAGACACCAAACTGATTTTACATGTTTCATTAATCCAGAATAGGAAGAGGTTTTACAACCTTTCTCAGCTTGAAACAAGAACATGTTTAAATACACTGAATACAGCACATTGGCATGCCTATCTTAATTACAGCGTATAAACCTAGTTGTGGGCAATTGCATTATTGCATTGAAAGGCTATTCTCTTGTAAGTTTAAGTATGTTCACAGTATACCTAGACACATACAACTGTATCTTATTCTTTAATTTAATAGTCGCCAATTAGTTTTTTTTTTTTGTAGTTTTGTCCCCAATTTAATAGTGTCCAATTATTTTTGTTTAGCTCAGCTCAACGCTACCACCCCCGCGCTGACTCGGGAGCGGCGAAGACGAGCACACTGCAGACTCATCATGCAGCCACCCAGAGCTACAGCGTCGGAGGACAATGCAGCTCTGGGCAGCTTACAGGCAAGCCCGCAGGCGCCCGGCCAGACTACAGGGGTCGCTGGTGCGCGGTGAGCTGAGAACACCCTGGCCGACCTAACCCTCCCTCCCCCCGGGCGACGCTTGGCCAATTGTGCGCCGCCCCCTGGGCGCCCGGCTGTGGAATAGCCTGGACTCGAACCGACGACGGCCAGACTATAGGGCGCATCCTGCACTCTACGCGAGTGCTTTTACTGCATGCACAACTCAGGAGACCCCACAACTGTATCTTTGAGGTTTAAAAATACAACGTTTCAAAAGTTAGGCATATATTGCTTATCTTGCTACATTTTAAAAAACAAGCAATTTCCTTTTTAGTCTAACAAAAATGTGTGCTATAATCCCGACAGGATTGCACCTGATTTAGTTTTTGGCACTTATAAAAATCCTCAGCAGGGAGACAGGATGTGACTGTTTCGACAAGCAACCTCAGCAAATGTTGCTCAGTGAGGCACAACATTATTGTGGAAGATTGTTTGATTGTTATTTCAGTCAATATATTATTTAACAGGTGTTCCAAATTGATTTCTATAAAATTTTGAAAGTTAATAATTAAATTTATTTTACATGTTCAATCATTTACTGTACTGCTGCTGTACACCTGCCAGAATTTAAAATGGTTCTTTAAACACGATAAACTTGAAAGAACTGTCATCTGCAAATAAACATTTAATTTAATTAAACATTGATTGATTATATCTAAAAAAAACCAAAAAAACAATAAAATTCAGTTCAGAATTGTACAGAATTGAAATTTCCAGCCACATTACTCCCGCGTACAAAACCACTTTTTTTCATAGCAGTATTAAAAAATACGTCAGGGCTACATTGAAATTCTTGTTACTCACCTCATACACATTAAACTGTGACTGACCTCTTGACAGTTCTCTGTAGCTTGTAGTAAACTCTCCGATAAAATCATGGCTACAAAACAATATATAAGTAAGACATTTACAACCAACATTTCAGACATTAGCTTTAGGTAAAGCCAAACTATTTCAATACAGTACTCTAATTCTAAAGTCTTACTTAAACTTGCAGAACAACTTTTGTTTCTAAAGTCAGACTCCTGTAGACTTCATACATTTTATCCCAGATACAAATCCACAGCTTGTCAGCAAGGTCAGGGTTTTAAACCCATTACAGCATCCCACTACTCTCACAACAGCGCTGTTTTACAAAATAAAAGACTGCACTCCTGTGATACTAAAACAGTTTAACCTGAAAGAAAAGCACAACCAAGCATGGCTGACCTTCCATCTCTGTCCCAGTCGTACACCTCAATCTTGATTGTTCTGTGAAAAGAAATGGGACTGTTATTTGTAACCTGTTTTAAAATTGTAAGCTACAAGGTCAAAGTTTTGTGTAAAGTAAATATATAATTCAATTACAGTATAAAACAATGCTATTTCTTTATATGTCACTGTACGTAGACAAAATAGTTTGTCCTGGGGCTTTCATTCTTAGTTCTAACTACAAAACTAGCTCTTCCATTTTTCTTGCATCATAATACAAGAAGACAAAGTCAGTTTCCAGTTGTAAAAGTACCAGGATCTTTAAAGACATGTGTGGGAAACATGAATGCAGTTCAACTGCAATGATGTTGCCATTGCACTTTTGGTTTCTAAGTGGTGAGAATATAATCCAAGGCAGGGTATTGAAATAATAAAAGCAGTTCAAATTAACCAAGTTCAATTTTTTTCCTCTACAAAGTGCCTAACATCTACTATATTAATGTGTGAATAAAACACAGTATTTGAGTAATTTAAGGAAGAACCACTCAGATTATTGCAAATATCATAAAAAGGTAAGAAAACACTCCAATGTTTGCATATGTACAGTATGAAAATAGAATATGAAGCTACTTACTCTTTAAAGGTCAGGCAAATTTACATTGCAGTTATTAATTCTACCATGGTAACAGAACACATGAAGCTCAGTAATGACTTTATGCAGAAAACTGGCTTACTAGAGACAAGATCTCACTACAACTTAACATACCTGTCGAAGTCCCCATTGCAGAGAGCTTGGACTGGGATTCGAAATACCTGCCATACTGGATTCAGTGTGTTCTTCACTACTTCTGTTTTATGGCAGATGGTAAACCTTAAGAGAATAAAAATGTAAATCAGGATGTACGCAACCAAGACATTAAAGTGAAACAGAATAAGTAAGGCTGTATTTTTTTCACAAGTTCCGTGAAATGTACCCATTGCTGTGTAATATGTACTTCCCTGTGAAATGTCCCATTTGTGAAAGAAGAGTGTAAATATACATATTTTTTATCACTTACAAATAAAGACGTTTGCCAGATTGAGGCACGAACTGTTACACTGCATTACGAACCTGGCAGCCTATTTCATTTGCTTCTGGTAAATGATTGAACACACTGCATAGAGCTGCATTATTTCTCTAAAATGTTTTCAACGAAAAAGACACCAGCGGCATTAAAGATCGGAAATATTTCTGTAAAGATCGCTCTGTCCCGTACAAGAAGGGGACATTTAATTTGTCTTTTGTTTTTACTTAGTTATGTTTTTATTTTATTTGATAATTCACTGGTGAAAATAGAAACTGGTGAAAATAGAATGTCTTTAAAAGGTGGACATAAAAAACAAAGTATCTACAATTCAGCATTTACTGTTTTTCAGGTCGGCATTTAAACATTAAGGAACATTTGTTGTTTAATAACCCTAGTGGAAATTATCCATTTTGAATGTGACAACACTATTTTTTTCTGCTTTAACAACTATTAAGTTGACTTATAAAAATATTGTAAAAATACTATAAAAAATCTTGTTGTTGTTGTTATTATTTATAGACATTATAAAGCAGTAGTGTCATGATAACTTGCTTGTGATATGTTGAAATCACTTTTTGTGATAAATTATTTTGAATGCATATCACTGACAAAAATAAGAAACAAGAGTATATCACCTGGATGTAATACTGATTTTTATATATTATATATCATCGTAATAAAAGTATTATTTTGCTGTTTAGTGTGAAATAATGGCTTGACCCACGTGAGGATAAGTATTTTATTAAATTATACAATTTAAAAATCGTATGCCCTAGAATGTACTCAATTGAAAGGTCATTGATTTGTTTTCACAAGCACATTTTCCAGTAGAATAATCTACTCCTTGAGTATTTCCTAAGTTGTTAAATTAAAGCAGAATTTACAAAACAAAGTTTGCCCGCCACTAAGATGTCAATTTCCCACCTGACAAGTCAAATCTATAAACGGGTATACTTTTAACTGCAAGGTGTGAATTCTGATTAAATAATGACCAGCAGGCCGAGACCTAGAGAAGTGTGATGGGATATTAGAGAGAGAGAGAGAGAGAGAGAGAGAGAGAGAGAGAGAGAGAGAGAGAGAGAGAGAGAGAGAGAGAGAGAGAGAGAGAGAGAGAGAGAGAGAGAGAGAGAGAGAGAGAGCTGTGGACAGAATCACCAATATTACATACGTTTTCTCAGAGTAGTACAAACTTATTCAGTGACATGGGGATGACATCTGAACATATTGCTCTACACAGAAGTGAATGGCTAGCCCTAGCAACCAGAATCCCTCTATATTAGAAAACCCCTCAAGAGTAATGTGATTTCTGTAAGCCGATATGACATGAGGAATTCAATAAAAGGCATTACCCAGGAATGACAGATAGCTACCAGCTCTCATCAACATTTCCAGTAATGAAAAAAAAAATAATAATCTACATTGCACTTACGTTCCATCTTCATTGCTTCTGTAGAAGACCAAAAAGGGGTCAGATTTCCCGAAGAAGTCCTTCTTATCTAATTTACTGCCGCAAAACTGCATCATCACTACCTCCTAAAAGAAAGGAAAGGCAAAAGATCGTGCTAACATGAAAATGTGATTCTGTTATGGCAAAAGTAATCTACATTTAGCTCAACTTGTTTGTATCTGGGTTAATAATTATGCCTCGGAACTTAATACACGTTTGCTTGTTAGAAAATGGCTGAAATAGCTCACTACAGTATTGCCCTTAAATGTGGTTCATTGATTTCCTCACCAATTGAACAGAAAAGTGAGCAGTGATGCTTGTCCTTGTACTTTCAGCTGTCTCAGATGTGTTAACACAACATGATAGCAGAGACACTGCTCTCAAATGAATGTCTCCTTAATCCGTGGGTCATGGTACAATGGTCTAGGTCTGTTATAATTCGAGTGTCACTCACTGAATTTAAACAGGAGTTGTATCATTATGCTTATATTGTACCTCAGGCCAACCTTTTCCACAAATAATACAGATAGGCTATATCAACCAAGAAGGATTTTTCAGCTATTCAGCCATTTAACCTATTCTTACTGAGGTAATTAAAAGGGATATCACCTAAAATAAATATTAGCTTTTTACAAACTCAAGCAGCAAAAAACTGTAAGAAGTCAATTTTGAGGGCTGCTCGTGGAGCTGTCAGCTATGAAATTGCAGGCATATTCACAGACAGATGAATTATGGATAGGCTTTCAATGTCATTCAGTATCAATATCAATCAGACAGGAATTATTTATAAAAACTGGTTTTCAAATTACTAACCATAGTACTTAATAATACACTGTAGATTCCAATTTTATTCTGCTAAGGTAAATAATGCTACTATAGATTTGTTTACGTGTTATGTATAGTTATTTATGGTTTGGTGCTTCAAGAAAGGCATGTAAATTGAATACTACTTAATGCATTTTATGACTTTGAATTATTAGATGCTGTAGTCTCAACAATTTGTAGCCGAGAAGAAAAAACAGGCTCTGCATTAATGCATTTTTCACAACAAGGCAAGCATTTGTGAAAGTAGGTTTCAATCCCTCGACAATAAAAAATAAAAAAGTCGGGGGCTCCTGAGTGGCGCATCCAGTAAAAACGCTCCGTGTCGAGTGCAGGATGTGCCTTATAGCCTGGCCATCGCCAGTTCGAGTCCAGGCTATTCCGCAGCCGGGCGCCTGCGGGCTTGCCTGTAAGCTGCCCGAGAGCTGCATTGTCCTCCGACGCTGTAGCTCTTGGGTGGCTGCATCATGAGTCTGCAGTGTGAAAAAAAAGCGGTCGGCTGACGGCACACGCTTCAGAGGACAGCGTGTGTTCGTCTTCGCCCTCCCGAGTCAGCGCAGGGGTGGTAGCGGTGAGCTGAGCCTAAAAATAATTGGACATATCAAATTGGGAGAAAATAATAAAAATAATTGGCAACGACTAAAAAAAAAAAAAAGTGCTATGTTTGAATTTCTAAAACTAGCCTCCACAAAATGGTGTATGCTTGACAGGAATACTTCAGTGTTTTGATTAGTATACTGCTTATCAACCAAGCCTAACGCTTTAACATCTGCAAGTAAGTGAGAAAGCATACTAGAAGCATGAACCGTTACAAATGTGATTTAAAGTTTCATATTTGATTTAGGCCACATTTATAGATACAATAAAAATGTCATTTTTATTGTATCTATGGTTTAGTCAATGATTCTGGGCTTTCTTCTGCTGCATATTTGTATAGGCTGAAGTATTACATTTTTTTTCAATAAACAAATAACAACAAGCAATTAATAAAACCAACAATGACACAATGAATAAATATGCACAAAATAAAGGATAACATACATTTGATTGAATTACGTAATATTAGTTGGCCCACTGTAGGTAATTACTTTCTCAAAACATGTTAGTAGCATACATTACTACATCAAAGGCTGTAAATGTGTCTCACTTCAATGAGTGTGGAATGGAGAAGCAGGGGAAATGGGTGGATTTCTTTGAAATGTACACATCTCTTTTTTTTCATGATAAAGACATTTTGATATGATATACGGCCAGGCAGGTCACAAATAACAAGGCTTGTTTTCTGAGGAGATACTGAATGACATTAAGCTAGTTGTGGAACAATGCAGCATTTCAAATTGAATGCAGGTAGGGATACAATTTTCTTCTGACTGCACACACCATAATCATATTGGAACGTGGATGTGTGTAATATGCAAGAAAACACTATTTCTCCATTCAGCTTGAATAAGGACATCATTTTTTTTTTTTTATTTCGTTTTATCCTATTTGGTTTGAATAAGGAATAAGGGAATGGTAGCGTTATTTTATTTTTCCTTACTGGATAGGGAATAAGGAAAAAGGATTATTAATAATAATAATAATAATAATAATAATAATAATAATAATAATAATAATAATAATAATAATAATAATAATAATAATATAATATCTTTATTTTTATATAGCGCCTTTCATAGTGGACCACCATCACAAAGCGCTTTACAGAGGTAGGCTGTGAACTGTGCATTATATGCAGAGTCACTTAAAATAAGACATTCACTTAACATCTCATCAGCAGGAAGCACAAGGAGGTTAAGTGACTTGCTCAGGGTCACACAGTGAATCAATCGGTGGCAGAGGTGGGATTTGAACCGGTGACCTTCTGGTTACAAGCCCTGGACTTTCACCACTGGACCACACTGTCTCCGATTATACCAACTATGGTTGTGCTGCTTCCCGAATGACTGGCGTGCTTGCAGCCAGTAAGATGCTTTGACCCTGAAGCGACTGCTGGGGTGAAATTACCTAGGAAGTAAAGCAGTAACAGACTTCCTGGAAAGCAAGCAACTTTCTGAAGTGTAGTACCAAATGTAATGTTTTAAAATGAAAATAAGTATTTGCTTTAACGTGTGTTTCTTTCAAAATTGTACATTTCATACCTACAGTAGTGAATGAAAAAGCATTAAGGCAAGATGTATATAATTATTGTGTTACCCACAACCACTTTAACTCAACAACATATCATGGTGAAGAAAGCAATGCATGTCTGCTTTGGTGCTCCTGCTGACACATATTCCTGTATAACTTACTCTGCAGTTGTTCAGCTCATCTGCTTTTACAATAATTGTTCCACATTTTTTTCCTGGGATTCCCCTGTTAAAAAAAAAAGAAAGAATTGTATTTATTAGCAGAGAAACAAAAAAACATTTATTTTCCATGTTAAATAAACCAAACAGTATCTATCCCACTGGGACAAACATGGATTTTTCAAGGTTTTATATTCTTTTGATACTAATCTGAATATTTAATTATTCTTCAATTCTAATAATATGAAAAAATGGTATAATACAGCACTGCATTAGAGTAGATACCAGTACATATCAAACCCTGTAGTAAACCCATCTGTACCCCTACCAAATTATCCTCACAAAGCAGAGAACTCATCTTCAGTACAGTAGACCGTGTTTAATTTATTTCAGAGATTACATATAAAACCTGGTCCCAGTAGTCATTATTATACATGAACTCTTGTTTTGAAGCTTTCATGGTACTAAATACCCATATACAGTCTGGTATTTGGGCTGGTCCTTACTAACCAATAGACTTAATGTAACACTCTCTAATGCCTTGTAAACTCAAGGTTTTGAAGTCTACACACCAGTGGTTCCACAGTTAATCACTTTCCACATGGTCACCTGGGTATTGTCAGTATTACTATGTCATATTTGAGTAAGTGACAGTGGTGCTAGGCAAATGTGCTCCATACCACAATGACAGTGATAAATTGAGACATCAAATTACAATCAATTTTGAATTCACAAGCAAGTGGTTTCTTCTCCACTAGGAAAATGTTGGGGTGGAATTGGGTAATTAAATCAGAAACATAAATATAAAATGCGTACAGACAAGGCAATCTAAATAAATGCCTCCTCCTTTTATGGCAGACAGATGATTCTGGGCCAGAATCCAGGGAAATCACAGCAGTAAGTTCATTGTTTCATGCACTAAATAAATTTTTTGTGATTAGTGCTCAATGTGGAGATGTGATCTAAGCCAAACTCAAACACAGGCCGATGCAAGGCTGAAGGATTTTACTTCTACAGTAACTATTATTGTCTACAGTATGTTTAAATGTGTAGGGTTGGTATTAAATGTCAATCTCAAAGGTGATAGTATGAGAAAAAGGTGCAGAACCACAGAGCTAGAGTGATAACAGGCTGAATGGACTGCAGACAACAAGTTGTCAGGGCAAAGACACCCTAGTAAACATCTCTGCACCACCCTTTAATCAGATCAGGAATTCTGCTGCTTTTCTTTTCACACACACATAAAATCAGTGTATTTTCTATTTGTCATTTTTTCCCCTGTAGCAGCCTTTTACTGGAGTGTCCAAATTACAGGTTATGCTGTAAAAAAAACAAAAAAACATTCTAAACTCTAATTAGCGCTACATTGTTTTGCTTGTAATTTTGAATTACAATGCTACTGGTTAAAAGTTTCACAATAATGATCGACGGACATTTATTGTGAAACATGTTGCAATATAACATTCAGATGGCAAAATGGTGTAGTCAGTGACATGGCTATGGTACTGTAGCAAGAACAGATACAAAAAAATGAAAGCAATTGTGCTTAAATAAAATACATTTCCAACCCTGGTCTTGGAAAGCCACAATCCTACATGTTTTCTGGGTATCATTAAACCATCAATGGCTAAAGACCTGAGAAAATATTTGTAATTGGTTCAATTAAGTAATTGAGAACTCATGAAAACCAGAAGACCCTGCAGCTCTCCAGGAACAGGGTTGGCCACCCCTGATGTAGAGTATGCTGATGTTAGGATACTTTGTAAATTGACATCAGAATTAAAATGATCTTATTTAAATCAAATATTGTTGATCAAAATAGAATCAACAGCATTTAAGCATTTTGATTTCCAGTCAAACCACATGTCTAAAGTGACCAGTCTGAAAAATCTTATGAAGTGGCCATTATAAAAATAGGGTTGTACTGTACGGTACTGCGCACAACATAATTGAGGCTCCTGGAGTAACATTTTGATTGTGTTGCTTGTTAAAACTTAACTTATGAAAACATAGAGCACTGTACTGAATTCCAACAGGAATACACCCAGAGGAACAGAAGAAGCCAAATATAGTGTAGTCTTGTATAGACAGAGACACTTTCCAATATAACTAAATGACCCAGATAATGAAAGCTGAAAAGTAAGGACCTGGATCTCCATGACAACCCAAATAGTCATGAACAGTACAGATTTTTTTTTCTAAGAACTGTACAGCTTCAATGGAATAAATATATTAGTTTATAATAGACTAGACTACTACAATTCCCTCCTGTCTGGCCTCCCTGCGTCCGCCACCTGTCCGCTCCATCTCATCCAGAGCTCTGCTGCCCGCCTGGTGTTCTCCCTGCCTCGCTTCGCCCACACTACTCCACTACTCTGCTCACTCCACTGGCTCCCGATCACCGCTCGCATCCAGTTCAAGACTCTTGTACTAGCTTACAGATGCCTTGACCAGACTGCACCCAGCTACCTCCAGACCCTCATCTCTCCCTACACCCCCACTCGACCTCTCCACTCCGCCTGCACTAGAAGACTGGCTCTACCTCCGCTACGCTCCCCTGCCTCCAGAGCCCGCTCCTTCTCCACCCTTGCTCCGCAGTGGTGGAATGACCTTCCTACAGATGTCAGGACTGCCCAGTCCCTGACCACATTCCGGCGCCTCCTTAAGACTCACCTCTTCAAACAGCACCTGTAGAACTCCTCTGTTTGTATCCTGGGACACTATCACCCTTCATGTAAATGTGCTTTATTTTGCTCTTATCTGCCCCCTATTTTACTGCATTTAATCCTGTACTTCAGAATACTGTAATCTGCCAAGTGTTTAACCTGTAGTATTTTGTATTTAATCATATCCTGATGTAACTATCACTATTTAATCATATCCTGATGTAACTATCACTATTATCTGCTGTATTATTGAATTGTGTTTTGTCACACTTGTACTTTGCTTGAACAAAAGTTATTGTATTTCTTGCTCTTATTGTATTACTTGTATTGTAACACTTGAAATGTATTTGCTTACGATTGTAAGTCGCCCTGGATAAGGGTGTCTGCTAAGAAATAAATAATAATAATAATAATAATAATAATAATAATAATAATAATAATAATAATAATAATAATATATGTCTAAAAATTGTATTTCTGAGTCAAAGGACATTAGCATTTTTATAATAATTTACTTTAATCTTCAGAGATACAAAATCCAATTACACAGAAGAAGAAAAAAAATCAATGTGGAAACTAGATGTTAGTGTTTTTGTAGAGCAGCCCAGGGGCATAAAGTGAATAAACGGTTGGTAAATGTAAAGTAAAATGTGTATGTCACATTAACAGCTTCTGATACAGAGTTAAAGTTTAAAATCAATGTCATTTTTGGTTACTGCTCAAAGTGAAAAGTTTTTGACAGATATTCCATAGAAATTGAAAATATGATGTCTGTATCTTAAATAATTAAACTCAAATGAGATGCTGAGGAAGCTGCATTCCTTAATAATGAAGAGTGATATTATGTATCTGTTCTTGTCTGTCAACAATACGTTATCACGCAAAAGCATTCCGATGCTGACATAGGATTTCCGTTGAAACACCTAATCAGGCACCATTGATTTGTAATGAGATTTCTGAGTACCTCCAGTAATTAAGTCTTTCAAATAAGACTATCACATATAATTAAGCTAGTCTAACTGAAAAAGTCTGTTACCTAGCTAAATAACAATAAATCAGTTTGATTCACTGGTACATCTATATGCAATTTGTCATGATGATCCCAGTGAATGTTATTCCTGAAATACATCTTCAGTAACTAACCTTTGAGGCAAGGGTGCACAGTGACAGCCATCCTAGTCTACATATTTATTCCAGTCATACGCTTACAATAATTACCTAAATGAACTGATCAAACCGCTCTTATCTTAGTCAGATAACCATGTAATTCCTGATAAACTGACCTATGTGGAATGACTCTTAAACTGGAGTTGTGCATCTTGCTTAAGGTAATATTACATTAATAAAAACCTGTATTAAGGTAATATAAAATACTATCGCATACCATATAAAAACAGCTATCTATAAACATTTCAATGTGCATTTGTCATTTTAAGATGGCTACCTCAGAATGCTCACATTCTGTCATGCATATCTGAAAGGATAGAAATTATTATTCTATAAGCATAAAATATCAGGTTCCTGGTTAGGCTTTTGCAGAAATGTTAATAAAATATGACATCCCCAGATATGAGTCTGTGGTTCTGCCTATTTGGCACTGTCATTTACAATACATGGAAAATGCCTTAAACATGTCGTCGCTAAAATCCAAAGGAAATCAATGAGCTTATGAGCTGACAAGTCTAATTAATGTTCTGTTTATTATGAAACAAGCTGTAGCCATACAGGGCACTGGCATTATACACCTGTGCTGCTTAGGAACCCATTTATTAACATATCTACTTATGAAATATGGATGAAATCCTACCAAGTAAATGTTATAACATTAATATAAAGATGTAAATGAAAAATAACTCCTCTGTAATGAGCCTAGAATTTACCATATCTGAGTCATGATTCAAGCTCACTAAATTAAATGCTGATAAAAAAAGTGCACTTTGAAAATGTCTGAAATTTGTTACAGAAATAAACAAAAAGGATTGATTAAGCAACAGCACAAAATATAAGTAAAAAAAATAAGAAAATAATCCATTGGTTAACGTAGTGGTTTAATTATTTTTATTGGAACACTTTCAGAATTATAACACATTTTTACAGTTATTATATTTACTGTATATATATATTCCCTGTTCTATGGCAATATTTAATCTCACTTTCCAGAGTATAGAGGGGTAGGTGTACTAAGACGTGCCAGTCATAGCGCAAACATACCGCGATTTGCATTTTCGTTGCAACACTTAGCAAAGTATGCATTTTGCCGTATGTACTCAGAGAAAATATGTTAATGAAAAGAGCCGCAATACACTAATTTAAATATTTGTTGCATCTTCTTAGCCAGATCTCTATTGCATGAGTCGGGCGACATTGTTCAAATAAATAGCAGGAATTGATTTGTGGTTTGCTGCAGCAGAGGGTGCCCGAAGTATAACGTCTATACGGGTGCAAGAATCAAAATAGCACTGTTTTTGTTAAATGTAAACGTCATCTATACAATGCATTCTGTTTTGTCTTTCATTTTAGTACCCCTAAGTATTTTAAATAAATGGCTTATAGGATGTTAAAATTAGTTTTTACAGAAGGGTTTCTATTTCTACTGTAGAAATTTGATTGAATAGCAACATAAAACTGGGAAACAATGCCAATCCTAAAGCAGAATGAGTATTGGAAAGTGTTGGAGTGAAACATAACCCTGTAAGGCCGGGGCTTTAAACCCTTCTGAAACTGCACCCCTTCTTTTGGGAGGTTTCAGCTAAAGTACCCTTTACAATTTTCGCTCACTGAATGGTACCACAGTTGCAATAAAAGGTAGAATAATCTGATTTAACACATTTCTTCCTGTTTATTTAATATATCATTTTTCACAGCAGCCTGGAACTGACAAACTGCTGGTTTAAGACAGAATACCAAACAATAGGCTTCATTCTTAAAACTGAATTACATGTCTTTTTGGAAACACTCATATTTGCTTTATATACAGCAGTCATTGTAAATAATACAAAATAGTCTGCACTGTAAATGTGTATGTTACCATTTACTTCCCACCTCAGCATAATTATGTGTGCCATTTAAATTGTTTACAGTATCAACAACATTAACTTCAAGATAAAACTATAATAACTAGCAATGATAAACATTTCTTATTAATGCCAGCATAACAATTATCCAAAGGGACTCTGTACAACTTTCTGTCGCTTTGCACTTTCTGTGTTTTCTTCCTTTATTTTTCTTTTGCAAGTAAGAAATGTATTCATTTCAAACACCAAAAACATATTCAACCAGCCGCTATTGCTGTTAATAAAGTGCAGCCGCGGTAATATATAAAATAAAAACCGTCAAAGTATGATTATTGTGATTACTATTTATGTTTACCGGAGCATTTACACCAATTTTGAGAGTAAATGAATAGCACATGTGCATTGCTTTCTACAAGAGAATCAATCATGTGTAATCTTTAAATCCTTCTTTTCTGATACAGTTTCTGAAAATGATGCCGCATTTAATATTTCTTGAATGACTGCTTTTTTTGTTCTATAATTTCACTTTCAACAAATCATGTAACCACTTCACCTGTTGACTATGATTACTGGTAATGATCATATTCTCCTTCACTAAGAATTTATTGTAGAAAGACAGCTAATGATAGTACCAGCTATTTATAGCTGCCTGTGTCAATTTCCACACTTCATTCAAGTATAATAGAGAAAATACTTAACATCTCTTAACATGAATTTGTTTTGCATGTACTGTTGCTTCTTTCAAATCTCAATTGCTCTATTATTTTTAATGGTACCACAATCAACGTATTCATACTGAACTCTTTTATGACAGTGTTTTAGATGCAACAGGGGACAGACTGAAGAAATATGAATTCTGTTTTAAAACAAGACAATATAGACTACAGTACTGACAGTTTGCAAGTGGCTGGCTCTCTGTGGGGTCTGCTGTACTTATATACTGTATGATTTAACACAAAGGGCATAGATAAATGGTCTGTTAAGATAAAAACTGTTTTTTGGTTTATTAAATGAATGGTAACTCCATAAAGGAATTAGGTATACATGTTCTCTTTCTTAGTATTACTGTAATATAAATGCTGTAACGTAATATATCCAATGTATATTTTTGCCCCCCCCCCCCAAAAAAAAAGTCTACCTGGTCAATTAAAGAACAAAACATAGTAAGCAAATCTCTTATTCTCTACAAAAATAAAATTGTATTAGATAAAAGCGCTGCTTTTAGAGCAGGGGGTGGCAACTGGCAGCCCCTGGGCAAATGGCGGGCCATTTGAGGTTTGGTGGCGGCCCCTCTGAGTTTCTTTATCAATGTATTACATTTTAATAAAACATTAATTAGATCCGCCGCCTCACAATAAAACTGTGGCACTTGTGCAGCCAGCTTCTGTGTTGTTGATGCTGGAGTGATTTCTCACAGTAATCTCGCAGTCTGTCAGTGGTTGCTAGGCAACAGTTCCAAGGCACGTGAGAGACGAAGTACATACTGTTTTGATTTACGTCTGTATGAATGTATTTATTTACTTATTTACAGTTAGGGAAGAGTTTAAACTTGCATTTATGTGTTATGGCTGCTTTTGGTGGGAAATCCACGTACCTATAAAATACTATTTGCGCACTTATTTTTCATTGGATTTTTGTTTTTTTTGAGAAAGTGATAGGCAGCTCATAAATGTAAATAAAACCCATTTAAATAGTTATTTATCTTTGCTGTTGCACAGATTAGTGTTAAGCACTGTTTGAATTCTGTGTGGTTTTATATTGTTGGCTGAAAAGGCGATAGCAGCGTTTTGTTTTATTTTTAATAAATTCAATATAATTGAACTCCATGCTTTGCCCAAAGTGTTTCTGTAAATTTGTTGGTATTGTGTAGGTATTACAACCTGATGATTGCGTTAAAAATTGTTCAGTTTTGTAGTGGCGACCCACAAGCCATTTTGTAGGCCGCCACAGCGGCCCCTGGCTACGTTGAGGTTGACATGTTTTAGAGGATTCCCTTACTATTAATTTAAGTTTTTCACTTCTCAGCCTTAGTCATGCTTTAGCGTACCCCGGAGTGCCGTTCCCTGTTCCAGTGTATCCCACTGAATTCATTCATTGTAACATGCACAGGGAGGCAGCAGAAGGGTTGGTAGGTGACGTAATCGCACACAAAGACATAAGCTCGATATACGCTCCTTGCAAGGGAGCCGGCTCTTTTGTACAGCGGTATCGGTGCTATGCTTCAGTGCGAGAGGTCCCAGGTTCGCGCCTGCCCTCCGCCTGTGTGTGGATTGCCTCGCCCTGTGTGATGTGCCTGCCTGCGGGAACCGAGATCGCTACAATATATATATATATATATATATATATATATATATATATATATATATATATATATATATATATATATTGTATTTGATGATGATTTATCACCCCTGTTTGAGGGGTTTACTAGGAGCTTTGCAATATGTTGGATGTTCACTCACACACAAAGTTCCAAGAAAATGCACATTTGTGTTGTTCAGATAGCTGTTTTTTAATAAAATGTAATTCTTTTTTTATATATAGTTTATGAATTAATTGTCACAATAGATGTCTCAAAGGCTTGTTTGAAGACCCTTAAAACAGTCTGACAAGTTGTTTCTTGCCACTATCAAGTTATGGCATATAAGTGCATTTTCCAAGGGTGTATGCTATTTCCAAGTTCAATTTTTTGTTTTATTTAAAATTTTAAGGGAATTTATCAAAGTTAAATAAAAAATAATAATTTAATTGGTCAAGTAAAAGCAGGGAAAGCCCTAGCGGTGCAATGTTGACAGTCTTTACTCTGGATTCTAGAGGGAGCGACTGGCTCTGGTGCTCCTGCGAGTAAGGGAGGAAAAACCAACAAGGACTTTCTCCTCATCGTGCTACAGCAGACCCTGCTGGCCAGGCGCCTGGTAAGCTCAAGCGGACACCTGCAGAGCTGGCCTTCGTCTTCCAGAGGCCGGTATCTCGCTGAAATCCCCTCTCGAGTTCCTATGTATATAAAGAGGAAGCTGGCTTGGTCGTGGGATCGGAGGACGCCCACTGAACCTTCACTTCTCCTGAGCTGTGTGGGGAATTGCTACAGTGACAGAACGTAATTGGCCATTCTAAATTGGAGAGAACATTAGAGGTAACATAATGAAAAAGAAATACAAAAAAAAAGAAAATTAATTTTATGTATATATTGTTGGTAAAACTCTGGAACAGTTGGATAGGAAAGAGAAACTAAATCCATATGCATAACAGAGCAGTGATTCAAATACTGTCAATTTCCCTAAATCTAAGGATAGTTATTGTCATCTGCTACAGGAAATTCAGTAACATGATAGTCACATTGTAGCTCATTATTTTGTCTCTAAACCTCATTAGATTTACATTCCTCTATTACATTATTCTATTACATATCCACTGCACTTTGCTAAGATCTATTCTTGGCTGTGCAATATTCAGACTCCCACTGCTACCTTCATTGCCAAAGAAAGAACCCCTGCTGCAAGCAATCAAACCCAGAAAACTATTTTCACAAATAATATGCTGCCAGACTATAAGATTGATTCAGAAAAGAGTTTTGTGTTATATAAATACTGCTATCCTAGCCTCAATTATACAGTATCAATGCAATGCAGAAAATACATTCTGCTGACAATTAGCATAACTGAAAGCAGGTTATAAGCCAGCATCATAAAAGACTCCAAGGGGAGATGAAGGATATGACTTGATATAGACTGAAATGGTTTCATGAAAAGATTATTTTTGTAAAATGTACACCTTTTCTTGTTGGTATTTATTTCCTGTAAATAGTACAGTGCAGTATACAGTACCACCCGGACATTGAACACTACTTTTAATACATTAGATATTTAGAAATGTTACATTTGTATAACTTAAACAAACTTTAGAGCAAAGTGTCATTGTTATTGCAAATGGCAGCATGTGATTAGCTATGACAGCAATGACACTGCGGAAGGGTAAACAAGCCCTGTGTGTAATCACAGGGGCAGGGCAAAGCTGGCTGATGAACTGAATTCTGATTTAAAATGAATGAATTAGGATTTAAAAGTAATGGTTTATTGTTATTAACGTTGTATTATTATGATGCAAAAAAGACATGAATCAAACACATCATTTTGTGTTTATTTAAAACGCAATGTTTTTGTTTGTTTTGTTTGGCAGCGTAGATAGGGTTATAGCCCCATCCCTCTAATCTCGTGCAGAATGCGAACATCTCCAAATGGATTAAGTGTTAATTTGGAAATGGTTACGCAGATAAAAACCTGCAGCATTTGCTGATTGGGATGGGTTGTTGAAAGGAGAATGACAGAGAGAGTGGAGGAGAAAGCGAAATTTGAAACGAAAACAAAAGTAAAAAGAAGAAAAGTAAACAATTGCTAAGCGTGCTGGAAAAACCAGCACGGTGCTTGTTTGGGTTAAGGTATTTGTTTTTTGTGTTATGAGACTGTTTTTATAAAACTTTATTTTGCTCAGTGAACTGTATTTGTTTGAAAGTCCTTTTTGTTTCAACAAATACGCCCGCCAGCACTTTCCACTTGCAGTACCTGTCTGTGTCTATGTATCAACTTCCTGGTCTGGGTACGCCACCACTTAGCCGTCCTGTCACAGACACATTCTTCATTTATTTGTGAAAGTCAAAAAGAATGAACCTTAGCCAGAAGGGTCTTAGAACTGAACAGGATCTCACCAGAGGCTTTGTTGTAAAATAGTTATATGTCCATTAGCTTGCAGGTCTTACAATTCTGCACACCTCAGTTCCTGACTTGTCTGTATCAGTTTCCCAGTCATGTGGTTAGTATTGTCCCTTAAGCTTAGGGGATATACAGTGGTATTTGCATTCTGGTACCGTGCCTTAGTCTCAATGTCTTCCCATGTTTTTTACATGCTTTATCACATTTTTTAATCTGGTGGAGGGACTACAAAGGATGTAAATAAAAATAAGTTGAAGAAAATAAAACTATTTCACCTCCACCTCCAGTAGATCCTATATTTAATCCCTCCTCAACAACAATTGTCTCCATTCTGCTGCTTAGACCCAACAATCATTATTGCTACGGTTCTCAACTGACACCCTCTTTTGAAGATAGAAGTGAAGTGTTACAGGCTTAACTGACAGGGTATGAAAACTACTAAGTGACATCATCTTACCTTTTGTTTTATTTAAAAATGCTTAAGTATTCTTTCTGCACATCTGACATTTTATTACTATTATAATTTTAATTTCACCATATTAAAAAATAAATAAAAATAGTTGTGTCACCATTATGACAGTAAAAGTGTTTCTTAAATTTTAATATTATTTTGATACTGACAGGGAAGTGTCAAAATCATGACAGTAAAAGTGTTTCTTAAATTTTAATATTATTTTGCAACTGACTGGGATGTGTCAAAATATTGAGTGTTTTAGGAGTGTGAAAATTGCTGTCAGATTTCGATTAGCTGTTCTATTGATGTGTAACCCTGGATCACAACCATTTTTTCAGATTATTTCCCAAAATTACTGATAAGAATAAATTCCTGTCAAACATCCAGAGCAACAGTACATATTTTATATTATAATTGTGATTCAATTATATTTATTATAGTAAACTTGTAAAAGTAAAAGGTAGATGTATTATAAGAGTGTAGCAGAGTTAAACTGCATTTATTAAGTGCATTTTCATAAAAGTAATTAAGTAATTTAGCAAGAAGAGGAAATCAAGGTGTGGACAGTAACACGTCTGTCAATGTCAACATTTAATCTCCTGAATTTTTGCTTCCAAGAAATAAGGTTACTGCTGTAGTAGTTCAAATGGCTTTCTTACATGTAAAGGTTATCACTGAAGCATGTTTGATTTATTTAATTTTTGGTCCCTATTCAAAGAGCATGAGATTTTTAAGTCTATTTTACAAATACGTTTTCATAACTAAAATCAATTTTGATATTCATGAAACTGTTCTATAAATATCCCTGGAGGTAAAGCTTTGTGAATAGGGTCCATTACAGCTGCAGCGTAAAATAAGAAGATAAGGAAAATTACTCTAAAAGCAGGAAACCAGAAATTACTGTACAAATACAGGATAGTGTTTGAAGAGGTAAATTATAACAACAACAACAACAACATTTCAATTAGCAAAGTTACCCAAAATCACTTTGCAAATATTTGTTTTGTTCATTTTGTTTAAAAGGCGAAATCAAACAAATAAGGCGCATTAAGGCAAGTGTACCGTAACAACTGAAAGCTTGATTATCTTGCATGCGCCTCTCAGAGTAAACCCAGAAGTTAACACAGATACAGTCTTCAGCTTAAGGCATTATACAGTCAGAGATCTCACATTCCCTATACAGTTTATCGCTAACCCATAACAAGAATTATATATTATATATATATATATATATACACACACATATACACCGGTATATAGAATATTTCTTATAATATATTAAGAAATATTATATATACCGGTAGTGCATTTAGTATAAACATAGTAATTGCTAAATCATGCATGTAACTGTAGTATGGATTACAGTGAGTTCTAAAATAATCATCATATTAGAGTTCTGTCCAGCCAAAACTTGCACAGGCCAAGAGAGAGCAATTGCATTTAGCAAAATTCCAAAGTCTCTGTACAGATCTCCTAAGATGAGTGGAGCCAGTGACCATGAACATTGCATCCCTGAGGTCTATTGATTATTAATTACTGTACAGTAGATGTAATAACCTGTTTTAAACATATGCTTTAGTGGTGCTGCTTTCTGCCAACAGGTATACTCTATAAAGGAGATCCATTATACTCTTCGTTAGGACTTAAACCAGTTTTGTACGATAACGATAACACATTCAGTATATCAACGGTCTAAACTAGATTTACAGTATCTAGTAATGGACCTCTAGCCACATACACACTGGGTTATCCAAATACAGTTGGTTTCAGATGTCTTTCTTTTGTATCAAGAGGGCATGAAAACTAATCTCTGCCAGGCTGGCATTGTTAACTATAGAAATTTAGAAATAGTTAAATTCACTTTGGTTATTAAAATGCATAACACTGACATTTTTATTTTATTTTTTTTTAAACAAAAGGTGATGAGTTTACAGAGTGGCTCTGGTCACAATGGGTTTGCTGGGGCCATAGGGATCTAATTAAACGTAAAGGTCCTCAAAGGATGAATATTAATGCATACAGTATAATTAGGGCTTGGATTTTTTGGTTATTATTTTTTATATTGTGTATTATTATTTGGCAAAATCGGTTATTTTCAGTTATTAAAAATAAACACCACTCAAAAGCATCCATTTTCAGTTTCTATAATAATTGCATGTATATTTCACTAATACATATACAAAGGTTAACTTATTATGCTGAAGTGAGGATGTCCACATTAGGAATGCATTTTGAATCCGAGAACTGTGAGAAGGAACAGATTTAATTTTATGCCCATTACCGCCCACGTATCTATCACACTACAGTTAATGTTCTTCTCTGCCCACCTCATCATATGACTATAGCCTACTGTAGTAATTAATCATACAAGAAGTTATTTATATTTTTTCCTCAGATTAATCAATCATCATGGTATTCTGATTTTAAGGTTTGATATTTATAATAATTATAATAATAATAATAATAATAATAATAATAATAATAATAATAATAATAATAATAATAATAATAATAATTAGACAGTCATTGTACACAATAAAAACTTTAATATGCTTTTAGTACAGGGCTTCCCAACTCTGGTCCTGGGGACCCCATGTGTCTTCTGGTTCCCATTCCAACTGAGCTCTCAATTACTTAACTAGATGCTTAATTGAACTAAGAATGTGCTTAATTAGACCTTTTTAATTGTTCTCAGCTCCTAAAAAGTTGCAGAGTTCAAGTTACTTAAATGTTATAGCTAACTATCCGCAACTGTTTCAGAGTAAAAAGGTCTAATAAAGCAAATTATTAGTTCAACTAAGTGTTAGTCAAGTAATTGAGAGCTCAGTTGGAATGAAAACCAGAGGACGCATGGGGTCCCCAGGACCAGGGTTGGGAAGCCCTGCTAGTAGAAGCATAACTGTACAGTATATTTACAATAACTTTTTCTGGTTCATCACTGAATAAAACCGCAATGCCATAAAAGCTAACTGGCGACGCCACGTTGTTGGTTTGTTTGGGTTCATGGTCATTAAGCCTGTTGCTAAGCAAAAAAAACCTGAAAAACTTTAAGCCCTAAGTATAAAGAATGAATCTAAAGCCTTGCCAAACATGTTATACAACTAATAAGGCAAAGCAACATATGCCTTAGTTTTCCAATTACCAGTAAGAAATCTAATTAATTCATTTGGCTTTTATCCCAGACACAGTCTTCTATGTGACAAAGGCCTTTTTGACCTGGAATGTGTTAACTAACACAAAAACTCTTTTAACTGTGTGGTAATAATTCCTCTAGAGTACCACTTAACTGCTTCTTTAAATGCAATATTTAAACAGACATTATAATGTGCAACTTTTTTGCAAAGAAAATGCAATTAAAAATCATAATAAAGTTTAATGACTTATGAGAACATGAATTAATTTATAGTTTTACAATTGTTCTAACCCCATCTTCCAAATAATTAAATGGAGATTATGCTAAAATCTTAAATCTTGAAACAAATCAAGCTCAAAGTTGTTATCTTTCTGTTTATAGACATTTGATTTGGTTAGAAAATTTCCAGACAAAAATTAACTATAAATATTAAGTTACTTAAATGTTACTATTATCATAACCTAACATCTATTTAGGATAAGAGCTTTGACTATGTACATTTTAGACACTGAAGAGTAGCAAAAAGAGAAAAAAAATACCATTGCTATGATTCAGAAACACAGACAGACAGGAATCTGTTTTTTTATTTTTTTTTTATTTTTTATCTATGGTGGAATGGACTTGTAATGTTTTAGTTCTATTCAACCCTGTCAAAACCAAACAACGTGTCATTCAAAGAGCTATACTGAAGCTTTGGACTCAGCTTGGTCAAGTAAAAAATACACCATACTCCATTCTGCTGCAGTTAAACCAAAAACATGTTTTGTTGTTGTTTTTTACATAAAACACCAACTTCAAAAACAGTAAGAGCTGCCTGCTAATGTGGAAACACACCTCAAGCATGACCTTCATGTGTATCACATCTGCAATCCAATTAGAAAAAGGTAAAGCACTTGAATTGTTGACATCTAATCATATTGATTCTGCTGGGCAATAAGTATTGATTTCATTTTTTTTGTTGTTGTTGTATTCATTCAAATCCTGCAACAGAATGAGTGGTACACTTTTCCATATTACGCATATTGCTAAGTAGCTTTGGAGCTTCATCTAAGAAAGTAATTCCCTGAATAGATTCAGCTCTATGTACTTTATTAAATAAAAATGCATATATATCTGCTGGCTTCCGATCATTAACAGAAACAATATGTTTAAAGTTATTGGTTTTTTTGGCAGTGTTAGTAAACTTCTGCCAAATAGTTTAGTTAAAATAGTAAATGTGTTCAACCTATGCACCTTGATTAGTGCACACTTATGCATAAATTAGAAATCTTCCAAATGAAATGAATAATGAATGAGCGATGCTCAAAGCTAATTTAACATTTGCACGCTGTTTTCAAAGAAGATGCTCTAGCAAGCTGCTGCCAATATTCCTCAACAGTTGCTACTTTTGAGCCTTTCCCAGCAAGTGGTTTCTCACTGTAAAGAAGTGATTTTCCAAAATGCATCTGCCTGTCTTCATTTATCACACAGATTCCCTCTATGTTTCTTGCATCCCCTTACAATTATTTCCCCCTAGTAATGAGTAATATGTTCATATGTAAAGCTTTCCATACTGTTAGTGTAATTCAGTTGCTGTTTTTAGAACATTCTTTAGAACACCGTCCTTGGGGTAGTCTAGTCTTGAACATCCAGCACCTATCATTAAAATGTGATTTGTTTTGGTAAAACATATGTCTAACACAACATGTTCTATCTGCTCAAAAGCGTCAAAATTTGATTTGTATTTGTTTCATAATTCTTTAAGGTGCTAATTGTATCTTAATTTCCATGTTAGCATTTGTGTTGCTATTTAGCCATCAAACTAAAATTATTTAAAACACGACTTAATTTAATAAATACTGTTTGTCATCTCACCTCATCGACCTATTCCCATGCTATTCAGTAATTTATTTATGAATAACAATGGGGGTCTGGTTTAAAAAGCACGCTACGAACACCTTTTCACAACTACAAAAGAAAGGGTCCTTTACATGCAGTGAGGTACTGACGGTCTGTTACAAACAATCTCCTGATGAGGCAGAACACGTGCAATCAAGCACACATATGATGGTAGAGGATCGTTTGAACAACTTTGCAAAACTAACTAAATTGCATACACTGTAGACTTAAAAAAATAAAATTGTCAATATGTTTTATAGTATTTATATTAGCCTAACATCTGAACAAATTGTACATATACTTGTCTTGAGCGGGCATAACAAGAAACTAAAAAGTCAATTTGATCAACCTAAACCCTGCCGGGATGAGCCACAGCTGGACACATTATGTGAAACATTATTTATTTAGTTCTTGCAAAACTATACTACTATTTTTTTGAAAGGGAAATCAATACAGATGTCTGGTGTATAATATAGGCCTATACATTTCAAATGCCTATTTCCTTCCCATGTCTGTCATAGAGTTTTCCCTGAAAACAACATCTCAATAAGGTCTTGCCTGTTAAACATTTTTAATTTCATTATAAATCTCAAAATGTCACACCAGCATTTTACTAAATTCGAACACAAGAGGGTGGCAGTGGTTACAGTAGGTTATTCTAAAAGAGATATTAAATCAATCAGCTGTTCTAAGGCTAGCTGTTAGCCTAAAGTGTTGCCTGGTATTTTTTTTACTGTTTATTGTTTTAGTATTAATGCAAGTGCCAGACAATTCTCCCTGAATGTTCAAGGAGTACCTGTTTACTGTCACCGCTTGTTACTTCCGCTCCTCCTCACAAGTGTAAATAAACATGGTACTCCAAAAACGTTTGTGGAGTTTTCTTTTTAGGGCAGCAGTGTAGAGTAGTGGTTAGGGCTCTGGGCTCTGGACTCTTGACCGGAGGGTCGTGGGTTCAATCCCAGGTGGGGGACACTGCTGCGGTACCCTTGAGCAAGGTACTTTACCTAGATTGCTCCAGTAAAAACCCAACTGTATAAATGGGTAATTGTATGTAAAAATAATGTGTAAAAAATAAAGTAATTGTATGTAAAAATAATGTGATATCTTGTAACAATTGTAAGTCGCCCCAGATAAGGGCGTCTGCTAAGAAATAAATAATAATAATAATAAAAATACCATATGCAGTGAATGTATATCTCCTCTTTTTTGTTTCAGATTAATTTAAAGTATACAGTTTCATGGTTGGCAGCTGGACCTTGTTTGATGCGCTGAGGAGGTGATGCAATAGGCTATGTCACAACAGAGAGGCACCCCTCTGAACTCACTTCACTCAGCTCAGAATGGTCTCCAACACACCAGTTGAATTGTATGGACCTAAATAAACTGTCTTTTAGTAGTCAGATTAAGTGTCAGAATGTTATATATATATATATATATATATATATTATATATATATATATATATAGAGAGTTTCACAAAAAACCAAAAGCAATCATTCAACTACTTACACCAAAGGCTTTTCTAGTCGGCTGCCTTGTGATCCAACCACCTCCCCCAGAGTGCAGAAACCTTGGCCCAGGAAATCCTGAAATGGCAGGAACACAAGTTAACCGTATTCCTTTCAGTCTGACCCAAGGAGACAACATACTGTATGATCATCAAATATTATATTGTAAATTACCTCAAGAAGCCCTATTTATAAATTGACTCATGGGTCCCTACATTCTCTTAAACCTTTTACATTTTTACATTTATTTTAATGTGGTATTGGAAATCAGGCAGATTTAAAATAAATAAATTATATATATATATATATATATATATACACACACACATATATATATAACAGGTGAAGGATAATGTAATTTGTATTGTCACAGATTAAGAACAGCAGGGACATCTACAGTGTTTTCTCAAATTAAACTGCACATGCACCCGCACTGTTTGCTCCACAGCTATTAAACATTGTATTTTAGGCAACCTGTTTCAAACTGTATAATTTGACAAAAACTGATTTGACACTGTGTACTAGTGATTGATATAAAATGAGATAGGTACACAAAACTAGTACACATACTGGATCTGGAACCAGGGCTCACAGGTGAAAGACAAACGTAAAAACACCAAGCCTTAAATCTAATGTCACCACTGATCATCCAAATCTGTGACAAATCATCCACCTGGAACCTGCTATTCTTTACCAAAGCCTGTGTTGTATTAAAGTGATAACCAATTTGTGATAGGCAGGTAACGACAAAGAATGCATTAAATTGAGCTTGTTTTATCTAAAGAGCGTGGAAAACTAATCAGAGGCACAAAGTGCAGTCACAGCTCCCATAGATAATTGGGTTTATTTTTAAAACCTGTGGTCCTGACCACATTCTAGCTTGTCGGAAACATTTTTTTTTAATGTCTTTAAACTGAATTATGGTAAGGATCAGAGCAGCAGTGTGGAGTAGTGGTTAGGGCTCTGGACTCTTCACTGGAGGGTTGTGGGTTCAATCCCACACTGCTGCTGTACCCTTGAACAAGGTACTTTACCTAGATTGCTCCTAGCTATTTTTAGCTACTGTATGAAATTTGTGTTTTCGGTTACTTTCCAAACTGCTTGAGGGTTTTTTTCTGTCAAAATATGTACAGTAGTAACTCAACAGTACTTGCACACTTAAGTTGTACCTTATTTCCTTTGCTGTCTTCCACAATGAAATCCCTATGGTCACGGGCACATTCTTTTGGGGTTTTTGTGTGTAGGCATTTTTGTACATTTCGCCAGAATTCTGTTTTAAATCCTCCATATCTTAACTGTAATACAGCTTTAAATCCCTCTAACAAGCCTCCATTCCTGAATGTAATCTTGTTTTAAATCTTGCAAGCGGAGTCTCCGATAGAAATGTAGGAATGTGCTGTCACTCAGTAGTTGGGGCGTGTTTAAAGTAAGTTTAAAGTATTTATAGAACAAATCAATGATAGATACGTCAGGAAGGCGGGACATTGCCCAGAAGCACTGGGAAATGTATTTATTATTATTTTTGTAGTAGGTTTTATTTCTTAATGGGAAAAGGGTAAAGTCAACGTGAACTGATTAACCATTTCCACAGTTTTTCCCGTGTTTTCTGGTGTTTATTGGCTGTCCACCGATTTCTTTTTTTTGTATTGGGGGTGTTTTATCGCAGGTGCGCGGTGAACCGTGGATTCCCCTGCCGACCTAAGCCCTCCCTACCCGGGCGGCACTCGGCCAGTTGTGTGCTGCCCCCTAGGAACCTCCAGTCACGGTCAGCAGTGACATAGCCTGGATTCGAACCTGCGATCTCCAGGCTATAGGGCGCATCTTGTACTCCACGCGGTGCGCCACTCGGGAGCCCCATTAGTAATAGTTTTAAACAGAAACTTAAATACAATCTGTATGATACTTTACAAACACATTTAGATTCATGCATAATTTGCATTATGCAAAGTTTTAGGGAAAACAGAGAAAAAAGTGGGGTTATCTGCAATCTGATAAGAAAACACTGCAAACAAAACATTAACTTTCCTGCTGCCATCTTTGGACCATGGTAACTTATGTATTCCCATGTGGCTTAGGTAAGGCACTTGAACAAGCTAATTAACATTTTCATGAGAAACTCATGTTTCCATGTGTAAGTGGCTGTTGATTTCACAAGCATTTCCTTGAATCTCACATGAAAATGAGACTTTCCCGTTAAAATAGTGTTTTTTTGGGCATTTTCACGAGCTTTCCCTGACAACATGCACATGCATTGCCAATTCACGTGAAGACAAACCACTCATGTAAACTGGCCCATTGTTCTGTGTAATTGGAGTATCGAATAAAAGCTTTCAAATGGACGAAAACTAGTCTCCAACACTTAAGTTGGCTAATTTCTTGGATACACGTTTCCACATAAAAGCTGCCTAATGTGAGTTTATGAATGAAAGGGTTGCAACTCTCTATACACATATCTCCACCTTATTCTGAACACTACACATTTTAAGTACCAATAGTCACAAAATGATCTTCAGTATAAGAGCAAGGATGAAGGGGACTACTTTCCTAAGAAAATATTGAAGACTTCGGGATTGAGGGTTTTCAGTTTTAGATAATATTAAATTACAAGTATATTACTTCTTGTTAGTCTGAATTAAACAGGAATTCATCAGCTCTGTAACATCCCTGTTTTGTGAAGTAGTGGCATTATTTGTCTATTTTTGTTCCAATTTAAATATACAGTACAGGAAAAAATAAGTTTTGTGTTTTTATGTTCAAATGTACAGTGCCAGCAATGACATCCATGCAAAACAGACTCTTAGTTGTCAGATATATTTCACTCTTTTTCCACCTGTCCTGCAATTACCTCACAGAAATGTGAGCACACCAGATTATTCTGTTGAACATCCTCATTTAAATACAGTAGGAGCATTTCATTTCTACAGTATACGCTTTCAGATTCGGAAAAGCAGTGTTAACATAATGATCCGAAGGTATAAATCATTAAAACCAGCATTTTAACCAAGTCTAAATTAGTAATGTCTAGTATTAGGAACATAAAGCACTAGGCATAAAAGACATTCATTCATATTTCATAAAAATAATACATACACGTTACTCTAATTTATCTTAAAAATCATTTTTGTTCCCAAGTGTTTAATTATATTGTTCATTTTAACCAAATTAAACATCTGTTTTCGGAGGTTGCTACCATTTCCGTATAAGAAAGACACAATTATAGGAAATTAGGGGGATTATAGGTTTATAATACATTACATCTTAACAAGAAGAAACATATCTTTAAGATAGAGGCCTGTAATTCCTTACAAGGAATTCCTCTGAACAATAACCTTCTCCTAGCTGTTGTTGATTTTTTTGGTTTTATACAATTCAAATGGTTTAAATCCTTTAAGAACATTTGCCTTTGTTCTTGTACTGTTTACTATGTTATTCACCTACACTATATTCCGTTTTCAACAAAACTGCTTATTAAATTATTAGCAACATAATGTATTTATTTGCTGTTTGGATTTGTTTATTCTGCCTGTATTGTATATTTGCTATAATCTCATAACCTTATGTGCCCATTGTATTGAATTAGACTGCAAAGTTTGGTAACTGTTTACTGCAACACAGCTAATGCATTAATCCCCAGAAGAATGAAACAGGCCAGTGCCAGGTACAAAGCTTCCTGCAAAACAAGATAAAGCTGCCCCAGCACTGCTATTAACAGAAAACAAGAAGACTGGTTACTTCAGATACAAACTGTCATTGTGGAAGGACTGGTTATGTGATAAGTCTGAAAAGACCAGGGTTGTCACCTGTCTGGGTTTGACCCAGACAGTCCAGGAATTGGCATCTGTGTCCGGGTGGCAGGAATTAACAAACCTGGATGCCCTAATGTCTGGTTTTAAATGAAACGCATAAGAAACTCCAACCTTCCTTTAATATTTTCTTTGACATACCATATAACGGGACATTTTGGAGTGGAATTTATTTTGGCTGGTTTGGATTGGATCGCCAATAATACTTCCACCAATCAGAGTGTGGCATAAAGTGACAGCACAGGTTAAAGAAGTGCGCGCTGGACAAGGGAAAGAATGTGTTGGATGTCAAAGTGAATATGAGAATGGCAGTGTGTAACAAAGCCAATTTACTTAAAAAGATTAAAAGCAGACCGGACATTTCCATCAATGGATTTAGGAAATCTGGAATATATGATGCGATAAGAAACTCTGAGGCTGTGTAAACTGCGCCTGCTACAGTGGTACCTGTACGACTGTGCTTTTTTAGGTTAAGCAGTTTTGTGTTATTTATTTTATTTTTTTTACGAGGAGTTAATTAAGTAGCCGCTAAAATTGTTTATGCCAGACTTGTTAGGAAATCTGTAACAATGGTGCAAATTTGCTTTGCATTGTTAATGTCGATACTGCTATCCACCGTGTAGGTATCACAAAGTCCCTAAACAATATGTTATTATTTATTTCTTAGCAGATGCCCTTATCCAGGGCGACTTACAATTGTTACCACATTGATATCACATTGTTGTTACATACAATTACATTATTTTTATTACACATTCTGATTTACACTTGTTACTCGGAGCACCTGTATAAGGAAGCATATACATTTTTTTTCAGTGTGCATTCATAAATGCGTAAGTTACTCACAAAAATTGAAAAACCAACATTAGAAATCATTAATTAATCATAACACACAGCTGTGCTTTACTCATTGATTAGCCGGTAGCACCTTTCAAAGCATTGGGGAATGTGTGCTATTGTCCTATTTAACATTTGGAACAGAAAATTAACATTGCTACAAGATCTTTACAAACATTTCTAATTAGCCACCTCAAGACAGCAGTTCAATTACACTTGATTAAACACACACACACACACACACACACACACACACACAGACACACACACGCGCACACAGACACACACACGCACACTTGTGCACCTACTGAAGAGCTTGACTTATATTTTAGAAGTATCAGATGGTTTATAGTACTGGTTTATCTATGTTATTTAAACATCACTTTCACTATTAATTGCTACTGCACATCCACAAGAAGTACAGACATCTCATAAGTTAAAACCACAAATACTATTGTTATCACATAAACAGGTACTCGAGCCTTTTTGAGAATGGTAGTGAAAAGTTTAACCATTTCATTAAAAAAAATCCTTTCATAAAGTAATACCTTATTTGGAGATCACACCATGGACCCAAAAACAGCACAATACTCTCAATCTACAAAAACCCAAATTGCAGTTCCTTGACCTTGAGAAATCCACAAAGCAATTTAAAAGATTTAAAAGAAGAGGACATTGCATAAAGACTGGGTTGGATCCCAAGAACAGCAAATGAGTTAGTGTTGCCCAAGACTGTTCAGTAGAATCTATGGTACACTCTTCACGTGAAATGTAATGAAAGTTATACAACTCGTAGACATTAAGGGGGGGATTTTCAAAAGTTCGTAAATGAGTGTTAATGAACAAATCTGTATGTAGCATTGATTTTGGCAGTCGTTATGCCTATTTTGTTATTAAATAATCGTGTTCATGTGATTTCCAAAATTATGTTGATTCATGAAATAATGTTAATATCTTAACGAGCAGTGCTTCTTGCAACTATTTCTTTTGTTTGCGTGGGAATCCATGCTAACTGTCATAATTTATCATTAGTTAATTTGCACTTGGAAAAGGAGGGTTTTAATTAACAAAAAAGTATACAACTCACCTTGAAACAGTATTTAAGTTCTTTGGTGTTAAAAAAAAAAGAATAAACAAACTACAGTATGGGTTTGCTGGGAGTAGCAGCAAATGTAATTTTAGAGCTTGAGTGCAAGCCTGAGATTGACAGACCCCGGTTGCGACGCCGACAATACAGAGAGAGGGAGTACAGGACGAGGGTTAATATCTTAGATTTACCAGATGACAATCTAAAAGCTCGTTTGTGTCTGTATGGGGCATTTTGCCCACCTCTGTCAGACTCTGTGGGAGGACCCTGAATTGCCTACGAAATAGTTCTTCTATGCCTCTGGGTTATTTCAAAAGGTCACAGGTGACTTGATAAAGAGGGTTAACGATTATATCAGTATCCCACTTAATTAGGAGCAGCTTCAAATGTATTTATTTATAGCCACAATCGTACATACTAAAATACATCAACATAAGAAAATAAATTTCAAACAAGCCTACATAGATGGCTTATCCCCCCCCCCTCACCCCATACAAAAAAAAGAAAAAAGGTATTTTCTTTTTTACCAAAAAAAGAAAAAAAGATTGCAAAATTCACAGTAAAAGAGTTGTATATAGTAAACTGTGGCTAATTATCCCCCCCGAATGAGGGTAAATGACTAGTGGGGTTTCATTTTTTTAATTTTTTATTATTTTTTAAATCTGTACATTCTGGATGACAAAATGCACAATTTTAAATGAAGTTTACAAATTATACACAAAAGTGATATTCCCATTATTTTTTAATTCCATTTGGCTGCTGCTCGCTGGTGGGAGAGCCGTCTCCCTGTAAGCTAGTAGTTTCCATAAAAGCGAATTATGCTTCCATTAATTATTCTTGATCCTGTTAACATGCATTTTGATTAATGAGTTCCCCTTATCTAGTCGTTGAAACAGGAAGTGATGCATGTGACCTGCGAAAATTAAGCATTTTAACGAGAAATGTGTTTATTAACGACCTAATCGACTCAATTTCAAAGCATTATCGGATTGATTTTATTAACAAATTCCGTTTGAAAATCATTTGCTACTAAAGCTGTCATTACTAGACTGTGAGTGCTATACAATAACGCTGATGTTTGAAAATCTCCCCCTAAGAGCTTTAAGTAAACATGCTTGTAACAGGGACAGCGTTCTGTCACTGGCTTCTCTTTGAACTTAATAAAATTTGAAATGGGAAACTACTCAACTGTTCGTACAGTACAAGGAAGAAGCAATATAAAATGTTTTTCGACCACACGAGATGACCCATCGCATAAAAATCTTTTATACTGCAGTTTAACTTCTATGCAATGGTTTTGTCGTCACAATCAAACCAAGTAGATTTAGCATGTTCC
The DNA here is from genome assembly GCF_902713425.1 of Acipenser ruthenus. Lineage (NCBI taxonomy): Eukaryota > Metazoa > Chordata > Actinopteri > Acipenseriformes > Acipenseridae > Acipenser > Acipenser ruthenus. Next base: position 48,633,595 of record NC_081195.1, read on the forward strand.
ACACATTCTAAAGCACATTTTAAATACAGGCAAATGTTTTTGAAAATCTCTAATAAATTACACATGATATTATCTTGCATTAGGAAATGATTCAGCATAATTAGCCTACGGCAATACATCATCTTAAATCAATCTGCAGAAGTACCAGCTTCCATTTTCACTGTCCTACTTCACAACAAGAAGAACGTCTTTAACAGGATATCATAACAAAAACTCAGTTGGAGAACAAAGTCACAACACAACTGGTACACAATTGGACACAATTCCCTCCAGTTAATGATTTGCCACAAAAACAGCCAAATGGTATCTACTTAAACAGCCAATCCTGTGTTGGCCATTGCTTCATCAACCTGTCAGTCTCAATTAGGCTGAAGGTCAAGAGTATGTTCTTGTACAGACGATCTGCATACAGCAGGTCTAGCATTTCATTTGATGCTTCTGGTGGGGCGTGACCTGTGCTAAGAGGCTCAGAACATCAAGTTAAGACACAATGTAAGGTAATTTAATGGGTTTTTATTTTTTCACCAGCAATATCCAGAACTATAATTAAATTCAAGTTTTAAAATGTCATTGGCAGCATTTTGCTCACACTAAATGTAGTAGCACAAAAGCTCTTTTTTGTTAGTTGGTGTTAATGGAAAGAATTAAAAACTTACGTGTTTTGATAAGTTTGAACTTTTTGAATCAACATCGTACCTGTGGGATGAGATAAAAAAAAAATTTGATAAGCAATGTATTCAAAATAGCAGATAATATACAGCTATGGCCAGAAGTTTTGCATTACCTAGAATTTTAGGATAGAGACATAATTAATAAAAAACTATTCTGATATTTTATTTAACATCATGTAATCAAAGAAACTACAAACTGATATCACAAAAGTCTACCGGAAGCAATAATAGTAGTACAGTATTTCATGTTAGATTTCGAAATGTCACATTTTTAAGTATGTCAGTTTTTCATAAAGTATATGGAAAACTACAAAGCGGTATGCAATTCAATATGTTAACGTAACATTATTCAGCAGGTTTCATTCAACTTTATGAAGCAAAAATAGTTAATTGAATAGGCTGATGCAAAACTTTTGGCCATCACTGTAGAAGAAAACTAAGATCTTCAACTGCAATTTTTTTATTTGTTTATTTAGCAGACGCCTTTATCCAAGGCAACTTACAGAGACTAGGATGTGTGAACTATGCATCAGCTGCAGAGTCACTTACAATTACGTCTCACCCGAAAGATGGAGTAGAAGGAGGTTAAGTGACTTGCTCAGGATCACACAATGAGTCAGTAGCTGAGGTGGGATTTGAACCGGGGACCTCCTGGTTACAAGACCTTTTCCTTAACCACTGGACCACACAGCCTCCTATTAAAAGTTTGATAGCTCATTCAACAAAAGTAGCAATTCAAAACTATTCAGCTGCTGCTTATGAGAAATACTCACCTTGTTTCTGGATTATAATGCATGCTAAACATAAAATGTGATTGTTCACATTTCAGACAGTGTAAAACTATCAAGCCTTTATATTCTTTTTCACAGTTATTACACCAATTAACCCATTTTAGAGCATTGACAATCAAACAGAATCAAAGCATGGCCACAAGTTCACCCCTGCACACAGACTTTTAAACATGAGCAACATGCAGTTTAGTAAAATGAGACATTTACATCTTTAGTTTGGGATCCATAACTATAATAAACTAAATATGGTACATTTAGAAATACAAAAAACATATTTGTACATTTCTTAACATAGAAAAGTTTCTCTTAGTATTTCTTTATATCTTAGGTTTTTGACTGATCCTATTATTATAGTATTTAAAATGGCACAGTTTATGAGACTATTCTTTCTTTGTTTTTTGTTATTACATTTAGGTCTCAATCATCAGGCAGTGGGGTCCTGGAGGACAGCAGTATCTCTCATACTAAACATTACAGATACATTTACACACACTGTATAAAAGCAGAAAATCAAATATTCAAACATTTACAATTAAATATAATAACCGGTGTGTTTTTCAGTAATGTGCTTGGTGTGCTCATTTCTTATACTCAAACAATAATGTCTGTGCAGGGGTCATTCTAGCTCAATACAAAATTGTGCCTGGTGACATTTAAGTGTCCCTAGCCACTAACACTGCTTTGGTAGGTCTCTGCTGAACTTAAAACTGGTAGAAACAAGGTGAGTCTGCTAGTGATATAACTGGTTGTACTACTAGTCCAGCAGGCGTTGAACACCACTGATGTTTGTTTAGTTTCTTTAACTAGTCATTTTCACTAAAGAAAGAATGGTTTATTTTCTTTTGTTTGTCTCATCTGAGTAAAAATATAATTAGCAGCTGTGAAGTTGACGGGTCTGTTTACATGTTTGTTTTCAGTTGTTGTCATGTTTGTTCAGGGTTTTTAATAATGTCGTGATGCCGGTGACTACAGTATGGAGCAGAAGGTTGTTTTTTCTAAATTGTCTTTTGTTTTACTTGTGTATTATATTCATGAATGTTCCAGCTAACTGAAATATTAGCTGAACCCACAGTGGAAAAATATAATTACATCTAGGGATTGTTGAGTCATTAGTTTATTTTAAAAAAGTGCACAAATGCTTATGGTCATTGTGGAGTTTCATTTATTTGATTTATTTTAAAATGTATTATTGCATGATCAACATTTTGGTCATGCTGGCACTGCTGTGCAATCTGTTTATTTTACTGATCATTAAAGTTTCACATTTTTCCTTCAAATATGTTAATCTCAAGCTTAATGCTCTACTGCCAAATGCATTTTTTCGTACAACACTTAATTCCATGTTATTCTTTTGATTAAGTTATTCTGTCTGTGTTCTTGTCAACACGGATTACAGGGGGCCCTATAAGACCTGAAAAAAGGCAGTGCGACAGAACCAGAAGCCAGAGTGGGAAGTTTTGTATGCTGGAAACTATTGTATTTGACACCGCTACGATGACTGTTTGTTTGGCCTGCGTGAAGAGATGCCAAAGAGAATATAATATATTTGGCGATACACAACAATGCAGGAAGTTGGTCCCTCCTTAATTTATGCAAGACATCTTTAGAGTGATCACGTGGAAGAACAGGTCAGGTTTCCTTAAAGGGGAAAACCAGACATAGAAAGGGAAACATATCTATGCGGAAAACATGCAAAAATAATTTGATAATATATTTTACTGTTAAGTTGCATTTAAACAACTTAACAGTAAAATTAAGTTAAGTGTTAAGTTGATTTTAATTTAGACTGAGTGAAGCTCATGCAGTCAGGAGGATGACAGTAAAGCATTAGGAGCAGTGGGTATGTATGTAAGTATGTAGGTATGGACAGATGTATGTATGTAGATGTATTGTGCCATATATAAGAATGGTTATTTATGGGTATGCATTGAACATGTTTGTACACTACAATGATACTTCAGTAGCCATTAACACATGTATGTATGAGGTCACTACAGAAACCCTCTGGCCAGATAGTAAGTCATGCAGCTTTCCTAAAAGATTTTATGAAGATGACGTCATGTTTGTGACTCATCTAGTCGCTGTCACTGCAGCACTGGCGACGTCCATGAAGCAAATAATGCAGCACCTTTCCCAAGGAAGTTCTGACAAAAGATTGCCTATATCATTGTCTGCTAATACTCCCCAGCGGTGTCCTACAGGTCTCCCTTCATTGACAGGATGGTGAGACAGCAGAATACAAACAGGGCTCAACTCTAGAAAAGGTTATGAAGACGGTTTTCTTTCAATGGTTTTAACACAATGAACTGTTCTATTGTGATATAAAAAGCTATTATATACTGGCTGGCAAACCAGTCTTGACCTAGTAATTTGGAAAAGTCATCTATGAAAATCAGATGGGCTGTTTTTTTTGTTTGTTTTTTTTATAAACAGGTGCTGTACCTTAATAAACAATAAGAATATCTCCTGCTTCAAATGAGTTGTGTTTGTTTTCAAAAGAAATTTAAATGAATGCCATTGCCATCTGTTTAAATAGATCTTCTGTACACAGACATGGGTGGAAATACTGCAAAGTTTTCTATCTGTGATGAATACAAACGTATTCTGTTTTCCATAACATTATTGAATCCTTTTAAATGAAATCATGCTTAATACCTTGCTGAGTAGTTTACTCCAGTCAAATTTAGCGGTGTATATTTCCTGAAGACACATCCATTGGTATAAACAGCTCTTGATTTTGTTATGGACATACCACAGGGTGATCCACTGATCCCTGACACCAACCATAGAAATAATCTTTAGTATTCTCTACAAACCATTTCAATGTTGCACTGTAACTGCTCTTTTTCTTTAAAAAATAAAAAAGCAACCATTCGGTTTGTTATTCGTTTAAAGTTACATTTAAGAAATACATGCCTTTCTAAGAGGGGTAGTGATTATTGTCTGTTTAGAAGAGTTTTGTCTACCTTGATTCAATAATTTCTGTGATATTCTATTATGGACAGTTATTTACCGGCTCCTTATAGAACAGAATGGCATTATTCTTACTAAGGTTTTACTGCATTCTGATTACTAGCTACATAGTCCACATATCTTATTCAGAATACTCAAATTCACTTCAGTGGAATACTTGATAATAAAATATATAATTATTTAATATTGGCCAGCATGTTAAAATGCTGTGCAATTCTTTGTTTTTGCTGTATATAAAATTAAATAAAAACACTACATTTATGATTTCAAACCAAATTGACCTATGTTATGATGTTTAAGGCCCCCCACAGATATACTATAGGGCTGGTCCTTTGTCCTCTGTTATCTTTGTTCCCCATAAAAATGTAGAAAAGATTTGCCTGTAGCTATTCAGCATTTTGAAACTAATTACACAATTATTGCATAATTGTTTTATTAATTGTATTTTTCGGTGCTTATTTTGAGCTATTTTCAAGTTTTATGTAAATCGTTTTTTTGGGGGCTTTCGTTTTTGATATACTGTATGAAATTAGTGTTTTTGCTTACTTTCCAAAATACTTGAGCGTTTTGTTTTTGGTTTGTTTGTTTTTTGTGTGTCAAAATATGTATATTAACTGGACAGTACTTGCACACTTAAGTTGTACCTTCTTTCCTTTGCTGTCTTCCACAACGAAATCCTTATGGTCACGGGCACATTCTTCTGGGATTTCTGTGTGTAGGCATTTTTGTACATTTCGTCACAAATCTGTTTTAAATCCTCTGTATTTTAACTGTAATACATCTTTAAATCCTAACAAGCCTCCATCCTGATTGTAATCTCATTTTAAATCTCGCAAGCAGAGTCTCCAATTGAAATGTAGGAATACGCTGTCACTCAGTAGTTGGGCCGGTTTTAAAGTATTCAGAACGAATCAATGATAGATACAAGTCAGGAAGGCGGGACATTGCCAAGCAGCCCTGGGAAATGTATTTATTATTATTTTTGTAGTAGGTTTTATTTTTTTTAATGGGAAAAGGGTAAAGTCAGCGTGAATAGATTAACTATTTCCACAGTTTTTCTGGTGTTTTCCACCGATTTAATTATTTTGTATCGGGGGTGTTTTATCGGGTTTTATCGGTTAAAACCGAATATATATATATATATATATATATATATATATATATATATATATATATATATATATATATATTGTGAGCCAGTTCACAGAACAACCAGCAGGAGGCGCTCATGGCAGGCTGAAACCAAGCCGGTCCACACAACAGGGGACAGCTGGAATGATCCGTGGCTGACTTGGAATCAGTCTGCAATGAGTTTGAAGAGTTAATTGCATGATAGGCTACAGGTGCTGCTAGTGTAGGAAACCGAGTTTGCTTATTAATTAGTAATTGCCTCGTTTGGCCAGCACCTTTATAAAAGGTTTATTTTTCTGTGTTTGGGAGACCGCTTGGACCATCTGAACGGAGTGGTGAAACGCAATACAAATATGAAAGTATCCCATTGGAAGAGAAGCACTGGAGGTACAGTGAATGAACATTAGTTAATTATTTCCCTGACAAGCCAGCTGTAACTTTTTTACACTTATTTTATAGGGTAGTGAGAACAGAGGAATAAAGCAAAATATAATGTTTAGACACCAAACAAAGTATTTACAAAAATCTGCTACAATGTGTGTGGTGTCCCCTCTCTCCTTTTCTTCAGCATTTTGTATTTAATGGCTGAGTTCATTTGCTGGAGAAACTGATGTTAATTCAATCTGACATCTTTCAACATCTATGCCCAGCTCTGCATGCAGTAGGTCAGAGTGACTCTAAATGTACATAGGATTAGTCATATTCCTGTTGGAAGCCTAACTAATGCATTCTGAACAATCAAGATCAGCGAATGCCAGTGTTTATTGTTTATTTCGGGAATGTAAATTCTTCCCGACTATGGGGCTACTGCATTATTTTTAACAAAACTGGAAATGATAACCAAAATGTTGCTGATAGTTCTTACTGGCATTGTTTTTTTCATCTGTAACCAGGATAGCGCTCACAGGAAGCGTACACGTAAGATAGGCACTATACTGAACATAGAAGTACATATATTCAAAAGCCATAAATGGTAAACAAAAAAGGGAACATGTAAATACAATTCACCCCTCCTTCTGCCTCACACTTTCGTGATATTTTATTTATAAAAATAAGAAGAAGAAATCTAAATCAGGCAAAAAAATAAACAAACAAGAAATATAGAAGTGATCTTTAGGTGCTTAACCCGAGTAATTCAGTTTTCGAGAATACACATTTTAATATCATTATGACATTTTTAACAATTCTGAACCATAAAAATGTACCACCTAACCAAGCCTACTTGAGAAACTGTTCATATTAACGTGGTGTGCAGACAAGTGAATAAATAAACAGTGTAGATTCCGAAGCCTGCAGCATTGAGAGGGTTAAAAATGTCATTTTAGGAATTACTGTTGAAGGGCATCCAGCCAAGCACAGCACAAAGCAAATATGCAATGGACAAGTGAAAAGAGAAATGGCAGCTGTTATCCAATCATTTTTAGAGGTAAATTGGATTACAACACTCAGAAAGCAACCTCTCAATTACAAGCCATCATCTACTTTAATATCTTCAGACATACAGTAACCCAATTTGTGCCAAAACCATTCAGAACACAGCCGTCAAGCCGCGCATGCCAGCACGTTTAAATAACATGATTATGCACTTAATTGTCATAAAAACAACACGCAGCTTTACAATATTTGTGTAGCGAGTGCTTTTCAGTGCTCTGTTATTTGTTTGTGCACACAACCAATGAATTAAATGGTAGACACATTTCACAAGCTTCATGTTGGCATACCCAGCGTGATGTTCTGCTTGCTTAACTGCCTGAGGGTCAAACATTCATTTTAGGCTGAGTTACAGCATTGAAGGTAAAAGAGAAGGAGCGGGTCATAAAACAGCAATACTCTATGTTGGGGGGAAATGGCTCAATAACCACACAGTGCTGTCGATTCTGACAGTGATTCATGTAAAGGGCAGCCACATTTGATCTTTTACTTCATTAAACGGGCTCCTTAGAACATTAGCATTCTAATCTGTAACCCTAAGACATTACCACACTTGTTATACAGCATATATGCATACATTAAACAGATACTTCAAACCATCTACATTGTCAGAATATTTCATTTTTCTTTCTTTTTTTATATCCATTCGTGATTTGCATAATTCACCATTTACCAGGCCAAATAAATAACAATCTAAGCAGAAATAGAGAATAAAACAAAGGCTCATAGTGTACTGAACAAAACATAAATACGTAATATAAAATACTAAATGACAGAACATAATATTTCTAATTTGTTCAGAAAGTGAACATCATCTTGTTTTTTGTCGAATGGGACATATTCCTGTTTCCTTGCATTTGAAAACTGATTGTATCACTTTGGTCCCTAAGCTGTGCTGCAATACAAGTTTAGCGTTCTGTTTGTATTTCACATGGGAACATGTCTTTACTGTTTTATTTGCTAGTTCTCCATTTTATTATTCTGAGGTACCACTATTATGATGACACAAGTTCTACTGATTTTTAATTAATTGTACCATTAAATTGCACATGCATGTTTAGTAATTAAATAAATCACATGTTTTAAAATGTTACATTTTGAGCACCACAGGTATACAACTAGAGAAGTCTAAAGTCTTACATTAAGACAATTAAACAACTATTTCCTCTGCCAGAAATCCATAGAACATTATTCTGAATCATTATTAAATCAGCATGATTTAACTGAATATTTTACACAGGTTCAGTTCCAACAAAATCCCCCAAAGTATAGAAGTCATGTGTTTGTCATTCCCACCCAACTCGTTTCTAATAAATATTGTAAAGCATATTAGAACTTGAGTATTTACTTACAAATCAAACCGGAGGTTCTGCCTCTCTTCAAAGAAATAGTCCAGCATAAATTTCTTTACGAAATCAGGATTCAAAGTGTTGTCAATAGCTTCTGTTCTTCCATACTACAAAACAGATAAAATAAGTATCATACAATTTGAATAATATTGATTTAAAATATATATTTAAAAAGTGTATGGCTTTACTCAATCGTTTTCCATAGTACATTACACTCTCAAGTATACATAATCTGCTGTAACAGTTACAGTGAACTGAATGAAGAATTACTGACCTGTCAAAAGGTGAACTAAAACGTTGCGAATATGCCCATTAACACCAGGTATCGTTTTAAATGTTTGAAATATAGGGCCCGAGTCATGTTTGCAGCTAATTTAAAAAATTTTAAAGTACTGATAAACTTGTTTATAATACTCTTCAAAACCCATCCTTAGAAAGTTTCGTGAATAAGGCTTATGCAAACTATACCTGTATATGTTTTGTCACAAGCAACTGCAGCATCCTAGAGGTATTAATTTAAGAGATAGGAAAATTACCATGTAGGATGTTCCATCTCCAATCAAAAATGATATTTAAACAGATAGATCTAAAAATCACTGAAGATGACATTCAATTAGCAATCCCTCTGATATTCTTACACTGACTTTACCCTTTATTACTGCAGAAAATGTCATGACCCTATCTTACACAAAACCCACGCCCTATGTATCACAGTGTTTGCTGTGGTTGTGTTCATTTCTATTTTGTAATGTTTGTTTTTCTGTATTTCCTTTCCAAGTGATTTGTTATTGTGACAAAAACGAAGTGATTCTTGGTGATACATCTCCCTCCCAACCTGTGAGGGCGCTATGTAAAGGGAACAAAGTACCCTGGACTGGATGGCCAGACAATTCATTCCCAGGGTTAGGCGGAAGTTGGTCATCTAGAAGGGGGGCGGAGCTCCAGAAGGGAAACGATGTTGCAGCCATGGATTGGAGGAGCTGTTGCACTCGTTAACCAAGGGGTCATGACAGACGGTACAAAAGGGGACGGAGCGAGGTGATCTGTTCATTTGTAATGGTTAAACATGAACTGGAAGGAGAAACCTGTGTTGTTATCATGAGTGTTTTGTTTGTTTCTTGTCTTGTCTGAAAATACTGTTTGTTGTTATGTAGACGGCTGAAACATGATCCGGAGCTGTCGCCAAAGGCCAGCACTAAACCCGGACAACACTTTGCACAATAAACTGTACTGTAGAGCAGGCACTGTGGACTTGTGTTTGTGTTCGTGTTACGTGCAAGTGTAAAAGATCGGGACTATTATTATTTCGGTACCAACCCGCGGATTACAGTAAAGCAATATACACCGCTGTATTGCTTATCATTGTTATTATGTACTGCCGTTGTTGTCAACAGACCATTAGATTATACAAAACAAAAAACCATTACGCCTGGATTATCATTGTCTGTCTGTTTATTGATCACCTGGACCTGCACACTGGTAACCACTTTGCCACAGTTATCTATACAACTTTCTTTCTTTCATTCTCAGCTTTTGTTCTTATGAATATGGTAGTTTATCATTATAATCTAGTTAAGTAACTGTCATACTACTTGACATTGTCTTTATACTGTACATTGCAATACAGTAACACAAGATCAATAAATGTGACCCACATTCCTGTAACCAGTAGAATGAAACTATAATTAACAGTAAATAGTGCAGCTGAAAGTAGCAACCTGCAAATGAAACTAATTTCTCCTGGTTCATACATATGGGCAAAGAAGATATGCCACATTCGTAAAATAGCATCAGGGGAGGATATGTTAATATTTGTAATTTAGAAATCACTATAATTAGACTTCACGAGAAACTTGATCAGTTACGCCAGCAAAACACTGGTGAAGGTTTTTACCTATAGGAAAATCCATTTACCATAGAAAAACATGTCATACATCATAGGTAAGTAACAAAAAGTTATGTACATAAATATGTACATAAAGTGAATGATACTTCACATGTAAATTAGGTTCAGTGAGTCTAAAAATGCTGACTTTGGGAACTTAACGAAATGAATACAACATATAATACATCACAGAATGAAAACAAAATGTAAATAGATATGAAGGAAAACACTATCATACTTAGGGCCCACTGTTTTTAGCCTTCAAAAAACTGCTTGAGAAATCTTTCTCGTCTGGTAGGGAGTGTCCATAGCAATCGTAAGAATATACAGTGTTAGCCAGCTAAAATGCGTTCGGTATTCCTCATACATTTATAAACACCACTGTATAATTCCCAGATGGGCATACAGGTCTATAGTGTACAGACATAGAATACCATTGGAGAAACTTGAAGCAATTATCAAAAAGGACTAGCTATCAAGCTGATCTGTTCTAGATGCATTATATAACTCTGACTAGGTAAAATAATCACGACTACATCGATGGATCCCATCCAGCAATTTATTTTTTATTTTTTTATGTTGAACAGTATATTTAATTAGTCTTATGTAAAGGAAATGTGCTATGCATGCTGGTTTCTTCAAGCATATAACAGCACATCTCTTTGACTTAATGTTTTTCTACAGTTTCCAGCTGTAAACTGAAGAGCAACATTCTGTCGAAACAGCAGGCTTTTAACAAATAAATGTCAGAGTTTGAAGTGAAGGAACTTGGCCTCTAGCTTAGCTGAGTTTTTTTAGGGCAAGGGTAAACACAAAAAGCTTTATCTTTTAAATAAGCTAGACTTGAGAAACAAAAGCTTTTTAAAGTGTTAATGAAAAACTACAGTGCAAACAGCAGTATGTTATTTTCACTGAGCAAAATGTGTATTTTATTATTAACATGCTATGATATATATGAAATGCTCATGATAATCCAACTCCAGTGTTTTTTTTTTTTTTTTTTTTGGGGGGGGGGGGGGGGTTAATTGTTACACTCTGGTGTATCAGCAGAATTTGTTGAACTGCTTTACAAAGTCCCCAGGATATAATGACTGGAATAGAAAATGATATACAAACTGATTCTATACAACAAGAACAGTACATTAGTTAAGATAACTGTGATATTTCATACAGTGTCTGTACCAGGTTGCTCTTCTGGCCATAACAAAAACTAGATTTGCTGTAACCCACTCTACATGTCATTTTGACCGCTCCACAAATATCTGTAGTCACTCTGGGGTTTATGTTTAATTTAAATTTGTATTATTACATTAAACAGTGTACAGCCAGTTTCTCTCAGGTAGTACAGTTTTTTAATATAAATATATGATAATCCAATACATTTAATACTAAAAGCTACCACTTAATTCAGTTCCTCATTCAATACAGTATTGTACAGCCACTGCCTCTGCACTACTTCATCCCAAATCGCAAAACAAACCATTCAAAATTACTGAAATCTATCCCTTTCAAGAATACAATAAAGGTCATAATATTAAATAAACATATTTGAATGCGGCTGATTCGATTGTACTTACTTCTCTCCATTCTTTGTTTCCAACTCCTTGTGTATACAGAACACAAACTGCAAAAATAAAAGAGTACATTAGCATCTTAATATACTGTTAATCAAAGATAGTAAAAGTACAGCAGCATGTACGACAGATATTCAGAACTAGTATCATTTTATGTCCTGTTCTTACAAAAGTCACTTACAGTAGAATACAGCAAAATGGCAATGGTAAATAAAAATATTTGATTAGTCAGTGTAATTTAGTAAACATTAAAATCTAATTAAAAGATCACAAATGTACTGTAGTACCAATTGCAATGCTTTGGAAAAAGGTACAGAATTCTTTGAACCACGTTCAGTGCTGTGTCTCCAAAGAGTTGGTTCACTATGCCATTCTGCATGTGTCCAACTACCAATAAAACAAGCTGAAAACAGTGTTTTGCACAGCCATGCCTGCATGAAGGTTTCACTTCCGCAAGCCATTGTTGATTGAGACGCACAATGAGCCAGATTGCAACAGATGAAGAAACATTTGCTCTAATAAACATTTGGGCCAACGGTTCAATCCAGAGAAGCTTGGATGGAAGCGTCTGTAACAAG